>NC_063206.1:20024787-20109915 GCF_017589495.1 Alosa alosa | reverse complement strand
ATGGTAGCTCTACGAGTGTGAATGAGGTGGTGTTGGCGTCACGTTTGTATCGGCAGCCATTTCGCACTGGTTTCAGTAGGAACTTTTGCCCATGAACACAAAGGAAGTGAGATCAGTGGGCGTCTCTGAAAGTAGCTGTTTTCCGCTTGTGAAGGTTTTGGCCCAGAAGTTCGTTCAGCATGATGCGAGCTTCTGGGTACTCGGATTACTTTATGAGCGCCCCACTGTGACGGATGTTGTGATTCTGATGTGGAAAGTAAGAGCGCAATAATGTCCAGCTGTGTCCAGGCGGACAGAGGGAGCGCTTGTTCAGCGTCACGCTCCAGTTGATGGATGCCCATTCCAGGCAGCTGTGCTGGAGAGGAAGCCAGTCACAGCGCCGCCCACACACAACGGGGCATCCGTCTCGCTGGTGTTTGGCAGAAGAGGGCCTGTTTACAGATTTGTTTGTCTTCAGCAGCTCAGCCACATTTCTTTTGTGTTTTGGATGTTTAATTTTTAATCACTGATTATGAAAATTTACAGCAATCACGTTTTTCTAACTCTATTTTTCCTTCAAAGATTACCATTGGATGGGGTTTTGCTTTTCCTCTGGTGCAAGTTGTTGGTACATAAGTTGCTTCATGGGTTGGATGGGCGTGTGCTCCCCAGGAATTGGACTGAACCTGCAGCAGACCGTTCCACCAGGCCAGCCAGGCGCTGAACTGCTGCACAGACGAGAGGCAAGGGCTCCAGGTGGAGGCCGAGGCAGAGAGATTGCTGCTCATCGCCAGTGAGTAACACACACCACATACACAGGCAGCACGGCAAGGGCTCTCAGGTGGAGTGCTTATCGCCAGTGACTAACGTGCTCTCACACACACACACACCTTCTTAGACCTGGATGTTGTTTGTCTCACTGCTTGAGACTATACTGCACGAATATATTTGTTTATTCTATAATGCACAAAAGTTGTGCTACCACAGTAACATAGCATAGAGGTTATCTTACCAGGGTAGATATCATGCTGCCAAGTCACTGTTAATCACGTTAGACTGTTGCAGTCATAGTAAGCAGTGTATCTGAGACATTTTTGCGTTTTCTGTTCTTTTTTATGGGAGAACATTTAAGTTCACAGTCTAATGAAGGAGCGTCTTTGCATTGTGTTGCTGGAGACTAGCTTGAGAATATTTTAAATGATCAGGTCCCCCTCTTTTTCTAGCAGTAACGTGTGTGTGTGTGTGTGTGTGTGTGTGTGTGTGTGTGTGTGTGTGTGTGTGTGTGTGTGTTCCAGCTGAGCGTCGTCTGGCCCTGAAAACGGCGCTGGATCGTTTGAAGGCGGAGGGCCCCAGAGCGGAGCCGGGGCCTTGGGTTGGTCCGATGGGGCCTCGGCCTCTAAAGGTTCCATCAGCCTGCTGGAGCTGCGACTGCCCCTCAAAGCCGACTTCGTCTGCTCCACCGCCAACCGGCCTGGTGAGAACACACCTCACTTACACCCTTTCAACACTGACTACGAGGGGGCTGGTGGCTGAAACTGGCCACATCAGGTCGATTTCCCTATCCCACCCCATCTCTCCCTCCCCTCACATCTGTCAGCCTCTACACTGTCCTGTCAATAAGGCAAAAAGCCAAAGAAAATATACTTGGGGTAGTTTATTAAACCCCTAAATCTCTGAGCATCTGTGGATGTCTAAGGAGGGACTATCCATGTCAGTTGGGGCCTTCAACTGTTGGCAGAGGGCCTCTTGAGTCCTGTGACATTTTTAGACTTTTGCGTTTGTTTTACATTTTGCATTCAACTTAGCACCTCTTGCTCTTAAGCCCAAATCACACCAAAGATTTGCGGCATTTGTGATGAGCTGCAACATTCTATAAACCAGCAACTTGCTGCAACGTTCTAAAACCTTCCAACTGCGACTAGACATGGTGAATGCTTTTGACTGCTTGCAACAGCTGGCAACTTACGGCGTAACATTTGATTCACACTCCTGCTGCAACTCCTTTCTGCAACCGTTTAGATCTTTCTCGAATCTTTGGTCTGAATTGGGCTTTATAGATGGTTTGTCTTGTTTGACTCTTGTGTTTCATTCTTATTAACGTGTGTGTGTAGAGTCGACAGCCATTATTTCTTTGTGATGATCCGTCTGGAGCAGAGAACACAGTGGCCACGCCTAGGCAGCACCCGCGAATGCGCTCAGTGGAGATGCCCCCACCTTCTCCACCAAGTTCACACTGTGAGTCTCTCCATCACTCACACACACACACACACACACACACACACAGCAAAACCTTCTCCACCAAGTTCACACTGTTAGTCTCTCCATCCCACACACACAGCAAACCTTCTCCACCAAGTTCACACTGTTACTGACATACACCCACCCACCCCCACACACTCCCAGGGAGCAAAGGCCTCACTGTCTGAATCACTACACCCACTCCACTTCCTCTTTGACACGGTGTTGACCAAAAGGGCTGCCATGGGGAGGCAGCTCAGGCTAAACTGTAGGACTGTGCTTCCATTTCGTCAGTATGGAGATGCTGCTGTTGCTTCTGTTGATGCTTAAGATACCTTTTCTTCCCAACCCTGCAATATGGAGGTCCTTTTCAATGACTTTGAGATTGACATTGAAGTTTACTTACTACCTGGTGAGTAATGAGTGCGAGAGCACATGCAATCAGGGCCCAAAGCTCCCAGGCCTCCCCTGTGCAGTGATTTCAGGCGTGGGCAAGCTTACTTAAGATTTGAAAATGGATAATTTTATAGACAGCAACTTCAAAATGTCTGATAAAACAAGGAACATTTCCGTGCCTGGAGTTCAGCCTTAACGTGTGTTTCCTGTTGGTCTCCCTGATCTCTGCCCTGACTGACTGGCCTGGTCCATCTCCCAGGTCAGAAGGAGCTGCTTGAACAAGGAAGGGAAGAAGCCCAACAAGTCAAAGGTATTATGGGATGGATGGATGGATGCCCTGTTTCTATGGTGACCTGTGAAGAGACGGGACTGGAATCTGCTTGTACTATCCCATTATTTTAACGGGCCGATACATAATTACAAATTCAGTAGGATTCATCATCATCATCATGGCTGCATTTCCAGTATTACGATAAGTAGTCGCTTATCCATTAGTTTGGCGACGTTGCAGTGAGACGAATTTTGTTGGAAGTTAAAGTGGGTTGGAAAAACAATGGACGCTTCCTACAAGGACTGTAGTTTACCGCAGAGAAACGCCTAATAAGGATATAGGACGATGTTCACATGAAATGCAATTCCCATTTCTTCTTGAAGCCGAAATAAATCTGAGAATGTTTATCGGACATGCTTGGTTTTTACCGCAGGTAATGCTAATCTTATAATATCAATAAGGACCTAGGTACAATAATGTTACCAAGTAGCGTTGGTTGAGTGATGGAGGCCAATTTGATTGCATTTGTGGAAAACTATAAATGCGGTTATACCAAGCAAATTGATAGCAGCACTGTAATTGTATCTTTCGACTGTCATTTGTTGCACATGCTACAAAAATCATTCTGTGCAATTGAAGATTTACCAATGTTACACCGGTCTGATACAGTTTTGCCTGCGTGAGACTGAGACGCCTGTTGATTTGTTTGAAGTGCGTGCAGGGTGTGAGAGGGGAATCGATGTGCTTTGATTCCAGCTTGGTAGTTGTAGTATGTGAGATTAAAAATCACGTGTGTGTGAAGTATCCAAACAATGACACCTTCATTTCATTATGGCTGCTTTAGCAACACACCTTAAGCTACTGTGTAGTGGGTCCCATTTAGAAGTGGCTACTTCATTCGCACTTTCCTTGAGTCATGGAGCTGCGTGAATTTTATTTATACAACCTTTCGCACGATATGGTAGTTTAAGTCCGCTTGATACTGTAAGGCGTAAGCCATTGGTTTCCAAAGGAGATTTTATTTGTGTCGCCAGCATAGCCTATTGATTGACAATTTATGTTGTAAATAGGCCTACCTTATAGGCCTACCTGTAGCTTAGGGAAGCTAACAGCTTTCTATTAGGATCTAGTTTGTTAGTTACAGTTTTGTCATAACTCCCTGATGCATTTTTGCATTTAGAATAGCCAGAGCGTGGATATCTCAATCGGAAAATTAAACAATATCGGGCGCCTATGGACTAGGCTGGGTGAACCCAGCCTGATCTGCCCGCTATTTTTTTTTTGGATTTCTTAAAAGATTGAGCTTGGTCTGGTGAAAGCCAGACAAGCCATAGACCTCAGTTACACAATGCAAGGGAACATGAATCAGCCTATATTTGCACGAACAACAACGGACAACAGCTCTTCAACTTTGGCCCGTTAAAATGTGTATGAACAGTCTAGCGACGCATTTCATCAAGGCCCATTTGGACATGTCAGTTATTTGCACCACTGGTTAGATGTAAAACAGCATTTCGTTTCAGACTACTGTTACTTAATTTGTGCATTGACAATAAAGTATCACATGAACTAAAGATGACTAAAATCTTATGCAAAAGAAGAAACATTCACAAAAAATCAATCTATCCAAAAAATGACTTTTGTTTTTGATAGCTGTTGAAAACGGCATGGAACTGACAGAGATGTTTATTAATAAATAAATAAATAAATAAATAAATAAAAAAATATAAAATATAACATTATGCTGATACCTTTTGCTTTTCCCAAATACAATGTAGCCTACAGGTGTAAGTGACCTTTATCAATCCAATTGCAATGGATGTCCAGGACTGAGCGGTCATATTTTGTACCGCTATGCGGTACATCTAGTTTTTTATATGCCTAGTAATTTTTGACCTCAGTTAATAAATACATTATTTGCCATAACCATATAGCTGTTGTCCAGTTCTCTTTTTATGTGCATTTTTTTTTCAGAGAAGCCCACAACAGTGTTGTTTATTGATGAGCATCACAGTGTTCCACTAGCTGCAAGAAGCCCGTGGACAGAGATGGATAATGCCACAAAGATGAGCCTGATCTACAGTATCTCTATCAATTGAATGCTAATCTTTCTTCATCAAGTGTTGTATTGGTGGCAAAAGAGAACAGGGCAGATTATCATGAATTCTCAGTCACTGACTGGCTAATGAGAGTTTTATGAGAGGGTTGTTGAGCAATTTCTATTTGTTTTTTTTTATTCCACCCCTTTAGCCAGTGTTTGTAGTTCTTGTCCATTTGTAACACAGCCTTTGCAGATGGCCTTGTGCAATATGTAAACAACTAACTCTTCAAAGCAGTGTCAGCATGGGGCTGAATCATCCACACCAATTTTTTTTATTTTTTTTAACTCAGAGCCAAAAGGCCTCCTAAACAGACTTTTTAAGGGATACATGCTCTCTGGCATAAAAAGCAGTCATCAGTCAACTAATAACTCAAAAAACAAAAAATAAAAACAGAAGGACAATGACTTTAAGCTTTTCTGTTACATAAATTACTTTAGAGGGTAAAAAAGACACAAGGGGAGAGAAGGCTGCGGTAGCTGTGGGTCCAGCCTTCTAGAGTGTTCTTTAGAGATCCATTTTCGCCCGGCTATTGTGCTTGCCACTCTGTGAGCGCAGTAATGACTGAAGTTGTCGCTCACTAACAGTGGAGTTCATGATGAGGGCTCAAAGTTGTAATTATCCACAGTGCCTTGCTGGTCAGAAAGAACACAATATGTCTTTCAATGTAGCTGTTGGAGAGCTCTGAGCACACCTAGTAGGCAGAGAGCTTAATTACCCCACCATAATTGGGGGTACTGCTCCTTCACTTCTTCTGACCATAATGGTCCATTACCAATCCCCACCGTGATCGCCATGCAACATGTGTTGTGCAACACACATACAAGGTCTAAACATCGCACAAAACTGATAATCAGTAGGCTACAGAATATCTCATCGTTTTTATACTGTATATCCAAAAGAGAACTGTTTTGATCAACTCTGCCCTCTGCCCTCATCTTGTCTCCCTGCGGCCTGCTCACGGCTTTTATCCTGTGCCTCTCTTGTCTGCTGGTCCTTAACACATATGACACCTAACAGTGTATAAAACCTAACTGCACCTACACTTTTAATGTAATTGTTTGTAGATAAAAAATAGTTTCATTAAGATAGTATCAGGGTTCTCAGATGAAACTACATTTATCAAACTAAAAATAGGAAATAATAGAATGTAAAAACAATACCAACCAATTAAAAACAAATTCAAATACTAGCACATATATAGCCTAGGCTACTTGGGTCTTTTTATGTTTCCACAGGTTTCAATGATGTAGGCTTAGCTACATCAGACCCTCTTGTGCATACCGGTAATATAAAAACACAGGATCTGTGCCAAACTAATTTCAAAAGGGCACAATAATTTATTCAAGATAAAATGAGAATGGATACCTAGGCTATGGAGTTCATCTCCTTGGAAATGACAATCGTTTTTACCTCAGCACAATGTAAAGGTTTATTTAAATAGAGAATTACCTTGCTAACTAACCTTGGTAACTAACCAAGGTACACTTTACTAGCCTCAGTGGGTAAGTAAGTAGCAGGTAAGTAGCCAGTAATTCAATGTATGAAGAGGTGACATGAGCTATGAAAGAACAAACACGTTTATAAATGAAGGTTGTAAAATAACACATTTTCAACAAGCTAGACGCCAGTTAGCAACTTACATTTACCCATGCACGCTAGCAGCAAACCCTAATTTAGCCTACTGGAGGAATTTACCTAGCGCTTTGTCATTCAATGTTGACACTTGCTCAGTTGCTTCTAGCCACTGTGGTTAAAAATGGTACGGTCCACAATAGGGTTTTGAAATCGCTTTTTACATTAAAATGTTCCTACAGTGAAAACAGGAGTTGACTTGTATTGTAACTGTAATGATATTTTTCACAATATCAGAAAAATTATCTGACCCCCCCAAAACTGATATTTCTGTCTCTTTGGGGGGGTCAGATCTGTAATTCGAACTATGCTAGTAGGTGTACAATCTGATCCGGCGACTCTAGCTTTTTTCACGTCATCTACCGCAGGCTACCAGAGGAACCAGAGTGATTCTCATATGGGCCTGCTAATGTCCGGTGCTTCTTATAACCCCCACTCATCTGATAATACTTGATCATGTAGCAAAGGAGCGGTAGCCTATCGTTTTGATAGCAGCTAAGAAAATATAGGCTACACTCACTCCGTTAGAAGGCAACTCTCTCAGTTTGCGCTATCTTACCTCCGCAGTATAGCTACAGTACTTCAGCTGGAAGTTTTAACACGCAATTGTGGACTTGATTAGTGCGTAGCCTAAGCTTTTGTTCAGCTGACGCTGGCGCTGCCATCTTAATGATCATCTAGAACCGTACAATAATAAAATTAGGCTATTCCGCCTGTCAGTAACAAAGTTCGAACTAGACAGTAACCGACAAAAAATGTTTTTAATGTAACCTAGGCCTAGTATGTTATGTGGGAATTGCAAGAAAACGAGTGAAAACAATTCCTTACTTTAACCACGCAATTGCGTGTGTCATTTATTAAAATTAGGGCTGTCAATCGATTAAAAATTTTAATCGAATTAATTACATTCTCTGTGATTAATTAATGTAAATGAATCGCATATATAATTTTTGCTGTGAAAGTATTTTAAATATTTATTTAATATTATTTAATTGTATTTAATTTTATTTAATATTTAATCATTGAATAATCAGCATTAGTGACATTAAAGTTCAAAAACTCTTTTATTATTATTTTCACTGTTCAAATAATGGCCATAATAATCTATGATAAGACCTAATATGCTGAGGAAATAAATTCAAAAGTGCTTCGGGAATAATTTTTTTTTTTTCCACATACAAGGCATTTCAGGCCACAGATATAACCTAGGGGACACAATGAAAACAAATGAACACTCCCCACTATGTAAACACTATTTCTTCGCATTGATGTGCGACTTAAAAGTAAATGTTCCAATCAATGATCTAGGCTGCACATTTTCTTCTCTCCTTCATTTTACAGTCTAATGGTTAATGACTAGAACGGCTCGGGGTCAAAGGTCATACGGAATCGATCAATCTGCGTTATTTTTTTTAATCAGTTATATTTTCTCAAATTAATTAATCGAAATTAATCAGTCATTTTAACAGCCCTAATTAAAATGGTAGGAAAACTGAATCAAAGACAGCGCCGTCCATCAACAAAAACAGCACGGAGTTAAACGTAATTTAAAGTCCCAGACATTTAAAGGGACAGCGATCACTCCAAACATACTGTACTGTAAGCCTACACCACAGGTGATGAACGTGAAATGCTTTGAACAGCCAACAAAACACTGCATTTAGATGACAATAGAACCACTCTAATCTAGCTAATGGTACATTAAGTATATAGCATTCACTTTTTAAGCATTCAATAGCCTAATGAAAACTTGTTCAGTCAGTTAAATTGTTCTCATAAAAGGAACAGCAGGTCTACATGTTGAATACATCACATGATGCTATACATACAGCCACTCCCTAAAGTAACTGTGGGTGGCTTTTGGCCTGGAGCTGATGTCATCAGACGGTGCCCAACCTTCTCGGGGTGTTTCGACCCTTAACCGCTACACCCTCCAGCTGGCGGGTCAGCAGTGGTGGCCAGGTCACTGCCCATCATCTCCAGGCCTCCAACCTCTCCAGGCCTCCTCGACTGACATCTCCCACCTCTGTGCCCCCTGGAGGATGTTGGTCCTGGCTCTTTTAACAGAGAATGGCTTTTCTCCTGCCCTGACGAATTGCATTGATGGTACTTGTGGCTTGGTCGGCTGTGGTCTTCTCCTGGCCTGCTCGAAAATGTCAGCCATCACTCGGAGCACTTGGTCATGCCGCCACCTATATCTCCCCTGAGCCAGAACGATTTGGCACCCTGCTAAAATGTGGGCCAGTGTCCCCCTCTTCCCACACAACTTGCAGAGCGGGTCCTCCCTCAAGCCCCACCTGGCTAGGTTCGCTGGTGATGGGAGTGTGTCATACACAGACCTCAGGAGGAAGCTAACACGGAAAGGTTCCAGCCTCCAGAGCTCAGTCCATGTGACCCTCCTGTTTGGGAGGTCCCATCTGGTCCATGTTCCTTGGGTTGCCAGTTCCACAGCCTTAGCCTTCCGTGTCTCTTCCTCCTGGTGACGAACTTCCGCTTGTACCATCTCCCGCCTCTGCTGGACGCTTGCCTTCCTCCACTTTGTGAAGTGAGATGTTCCCAGTCCTTGCCGACCTATGCAGACATTGCCAATGATGTCTCTCAACTCCAGGGAGCTCTCAGCTTGTCTGACTGCAGTGTCTGCTGCCCACTTACGGCCTGTTCGTGTTGTGACCCCTGCGTTGCTTACTTGCTCGTCCTTTGAGTCTCTGAGCATCATTGCCACCCTGCACTTAGCCACCTTGAACTCCTCCACCACAGAGGAAAATGGAAGTTGGAGCTGTCCTGATCGGATGTAGAGCCCAACTGCAGTGAAGCTGGGAGGGATACCAAGCCACCGCCTCAGATGTTTGTTCCCTTTCCTCTCCACTCCCTCCACTGCAGTCACTGGGATCTGATAGACTGTCAGCAGCCACATAAGCCTTGGTAGGAGCCCATGCTGGTATATCCAGAACTTGAACTTGCCGGGTAGCCTGACTTGTCAATCCTCCTTAGCCACTCGTCCGCCTGATTTGCAGTGTCAGAGATGTTGTTTCTGTCACTGAGGGTGTCGTCGTACCACTTCCCCAGGCATTTAATGGGGTTATCCCTGATTGTAGGGATCGGCTCGCCTTGGACATGCAGTTCGAAGTTTCCCCCGCCTTATCACCATGCTCCGTGACTTCCTGGGCTTAAAAGCCATTCTCACCCATGATGCTAAAGCCCCTAATCTAGCTAATGGTACATTAAGTATATAGCATTCACTTTTTAAGCATTCAATAGCCTAATGAAAACTTTGATCTTAGACCGTGCGTACGCTCAAATCCATGCCAACGCTCAGATTTATAAAAAACGTCTTTGACGTGGAAAAGTGCTTATCTCCACGTCAGGTTCAAACTTGACGTACGACCATTTCCTTGTGGTAATGCCGGGGTACTGCAAGTAATCTGAGGTCTAAGTGCGATCAAAATTCGAAGACCAACGATCTCATGTCTTTCTTTGCCATATGCATGATCAATATCAGAAGATTTTTAAAGACGTTTTTGGACACAGCTTAATGTTTCATGGTTTAGCATAAAACTGCTAATGAGAACTATAGCCCACTTAAGAAAGTGAAAAAACGTATAGCTTAGGCCTACTTATTTAATAATATCTAAAAAAACACCAAGACCTACGATAGAATGAGTGAAACATTCTTACAGGTGATCTAGTATATTTAGTGTTCTCACCAATCTAATATTGACCATAAAATGTCCAATTGCCCTTGTTTAGGAGAGGTAAAGTACATTTGTGCCAGGGATGTAGTGGTAAAATAAGAGGTGGGTGAACTATGAATTCTGCAATCTCGGTGAGGTGGACTGCGCCATGCAGTATCGGATTTTTTAAAAAGGCATTCAGAACATGTTTGATAATGGTGGAGGTTATTGTACAGTATTGGGAATATAGGATAGTATTGGATAATACAGTTTTGAATGTTAAACGTGAATAAACTCTTTTGAGAGGTGGATAAACTCTAATAAGAGGTGGGTAGGCCTAAACTCTATTTCTGAAATTTCAGAGGTGGATAAACTGTGTTTACTCGCGTTTAGCCTCCACTACATCCTAATTTGCGCTCATAGGCCTATTCCCAGCTTCGTAACAGAAAGGTAATATTTGAATGTAAGCTATACAATGTAGGCTATAGATATTCTATATCATATATAGCCTACACAACCAAGGGACGGACGTTATCTTCTGAAAGCAAGGCATCTTCATATTTAGTGTTGCGTCAGAGTTGCGTAAAAAGGTGCAGAGCATCATCTGTTTGCTTTTTTGACTGGCAGTGTCCAATATCAGATGAGCATTGAGTTGAATAATGTAGGCTAAAATATAAAGGTAGGCCTAAAGCAAACAATAAAGGACAATGTTTAAGCCATTGGACATTATTGAAAGAAAACGATAGCAAAGATATGCAGAATGAATGAATAATGACCGGCGAACTAGGGTACTTTTTCAGCAAAAACATCCTATCCTAAAAGAAACGTTAAGCCTACATGACATATCACGCTTAATTTAGTCCTCTGTTTTGTAGACTAAATCAGCATATTACCCTGGGTCATATTGGAAACGTACAGTAGCCTACTGTACCATAACGTACAGGATTATGCTGTAGGCCTAGGTCTTTCCTTCATAAGGTAGGCCTACCCAATTTTTTTTCTACAAAGTAGGCCTAAACATAGGCTACTAAAGGTTGATTATTCACATTACTGCAAGCAAAAGGAATGACAGCGAGCAGAGGACAATGGACATGGATGCATACGATCTCTTTCCAGAAAGCTTTGCTGGAAAAAACATAATTAGTTAAGCTATTCGAACTGACGCATATAGGCTAGTTAACATCAGATGGCAGGCTCGGCCTATACAATGTTTTCAATATATAATTTTACATAGGCTACAGCATTTAGGCCATTGATTTCATGAAAACATATGCTAATGATATTGATGAGGGGGTGTTTACAAGTCGGAGACCTAAAACCATCCGGCTGCGCACAAGTTGACGTTCATTTGTGATTTATAATGGGCACATCTGGAAGGGTGGCATATGCACTTTTATTGTGCGTACGTTCGTGTTCTCTGAATCACACGTACGATCATTTCAGACATCAAATAAAGGATGATTTCAAGATCAAATGAAGGATGGTTTCTACGCAACACTTAAATATAAATTATAAATGAGGCCCCAGGTCTACAGAATATTCCAAATACTGTAGGCTAGTTTCCTTTCACTTCTACTGCAACATATGACTTTAAACCAATTAAATTATGTTAAATGTTAAATAAATGTATAATAAATGTTAAATTCAAAAGCATCTAGCTAGTGACAGAAGGTTTTAGGGGAAGAAAAGAGAACAAACTGTGTAACCTACCTGATTCCACAGTCAATGTTCAGTATTTTGCCTATAATTAAGCCTATAATATTTGGCATTTTTGAATGGCGCGATTTTATTCACGCTGCTAGGCAGCCTGGATCCTATGGACTTTGTTTTCACCTCAACGAAGGAACCTATCACAGAACGGAGAGGGCAGCAAGACGATGACGACACACCGAAGCCGTTATGAGCTACGTACAGACACATTTGATAGACATTTGTAGCGCCCAATAAACGTCTCTGGGCAAGTTCCCAGACCCCAGGCTATCATATCGCTACAATTTTTTAAGAATCGAAAATAATCAAATCATTGGCTTAAAGAATCGATATTGTATCGAAACGTGATGAAATTTGTGATTTATGCCCCTAAATGGCATCCTTACAATTAGCCTACTGTTGTTTTGGGAAGTATTTCTCATGCAAGCACCGTGCATCCATGCTGAGTAATCATTGCAACAAAATCATTGCAATAGTTTAGTAATTTTGCATTAGTAAAGCAGTCCACTGATGTGCATGTTTTCACTGACTGCTTTAGTGTTAATTGTTTACAACAAGACCATAACCATGATAATGGTTTTATATCCATTTAGATTTCTGGGCATATCTCAGACTGGAGGTTTTTTTTCCCGGGGGTGGGGGGTGGGGGTTGTGTTTCTCTCTTTTTTCACCACACGTGTGTTTGCATCCCTGGACACACACACACACACACAGATATTTACTGTAACTTTCAGTCATGTTTGTCATATAGGCTACACAGTAATACTGAGAGAATAATCATATTACATAATCACTTAATGTCAGTATTATTATGCATAACAATGAATATCTAAAATAAGTCTAATCTTATTTTAATGGTAAATACTATGATCTAACAGTTAGTGTATACTTAAAATAAATCCACCAATCAGGGAAGGCTCCAGCAACACAGGGGCCTAAATCCACCAATCATTTGTATGTGCACTGGATAGAGATTGAAGCAAAAATGTCCTTCCAGCTTTTCAGATATGGAACAGCAAAAGCTAAACATTGCTACATCTGCACTGTACAGTTCAGGTGTCATCTCATTTCCATGTGAATCTTATTAATGATCATACTCAGTGATTAATGCACATTTATTTCTCATTTCCATGTGAATCTCATTAATGATCATACTCAGTATTTAATGCACATTTATATCTCATTTCCATGTGAATCTCATTAATGATCATACTCAGTGATTAATGCACATTTATATCTCATTTCCATGTGAATCTCATTAATGATCATACTCAGTGTTTAATGCACATTTATATCTCATTTCCATGTGAATCTCATTAATGATCATACTCAGTGTTTAATGCACATTTATATCTCATTTCCATGTGACTCTCATTAATGATCATACTCAGTGTTTAATGCACATTTACATCTCATTTCCATGTGAATCTCAATCTCATTAATGACCATACTCAGTGTTTAATGCACATTTATATTCCATGCATCTGGGTTCAAAATAAAAGGTTGGCGAGTTCTCCAGAAGTTCTCTAACCACATGAGATGCTGTAATTAGTCACTGAACTCCACTCCCTGTGTCAGACCTAGTATGTGGAGAACTGCAAACATGTTTACTGCAAAAAAGCCACAGCAGAGAGAGAAGTTATACTTTCCTAATGCATAATGCATTACTCTGTCTACACCTGCACCTTGACCTTAATTTTCTGCTGTGCATGCATTAGGCAGTGAAGTCTTGTACACTGTAGGGGAAAACAAGCAATACATCAACACAGGATACCGTAAAACATTCATCCTTGCTTTTGCCACCGCAAGGTCAGTTGGGAAAACAAAAACATGTCTATACATATCGTGTCAGACAGCACTCCTCAGCTTTGATTGGTTGACTGAAGCAGCATTTCTAGTGAATGCAACTGGCATGGCATTTCATTTTCAGCAACATTGTTGCTGATCCTGAACATTTTTTTTTTTCCAAGACAGCTATATGTGTTTGCAAGGAGTGTGGAAAATCCTGTGCGCTGACGAGGATACAATATTTCAACGTCAACTAAACTTTCATGATGTAATCTTTAACATGTCATAACACTTTTTATAACATGTCTATTACACTCTACAGGTTGTGTGGTGACCTGTGTGCCTGGTATGCAGCTATTTTGGTAACGACCATCCATACAAAACTACCCCACATGTCATAACAAGCATGTTATATGACATTGATGGTCATAAACGGATGAGACACTTTATGCTAGGATTTTTTTTTTTTAAATCACTTTAAAACAGGTTCATGGACACGTCATCTAAACAAAGCACCAGCTGTATTTTTCAGTCTCAAACAGATTGTTTTTTTTTTTTTAAATGGCACCAGTGCCAGAGACTTGGCATTTCCCATACAGAATGTGTTCAGACTGCACGTTGTGCTTTTCTTCTGCTGCGCAAAGTACTATTTATTTACCAACTCCTTTCGCTAAGCTTTTTAGGAAGCTGTGGGCAGCATCCCCCTTTTAATATCTCTCAGAGTAATTTAAAATCAGATGTCCTTCCAAGTAACTGTCAGCATGCTGTGCACTCTTAAGTTAAAGTAAAAGTTCAGGTTTCTTTTTTTGCTGAGCAACCGAAGTCAGCTTGCAACAACAACAAAAAAAACTTCAGACCTGAAACAACCCTCATGTTTTTTTCTTCTTCAAAAGATTGAAGATTGCAAATGTTGTGCAAATAAAGATTGAATCTCTATGTTCTTCAAAGAAAACTCCTTTCAACAAATACTTCTCTGTTGTCTTTAACAAAAGTAAATTATTGTGTCTCTGTACTGTTGGTTCTAATGCCAAAAACACTTTGGTGAAGACAGCGTCTTCTCTCCTGCAGCGAAAGATTAAGTCTTCATCCAGGTTCATTGAGGACTTTAAGGAGTTGAAGGTCAGGTTTCATTAAGCCTGTATGTCATTTTGAATTCCTCTCCAGAGAAACATAACCACAGCCGTGCTTCCCCCTACATCCTACTGAATATACATCTGTCACTGAGGATAAAACATTGATTTGATTCATTTTAAAAGGAGATTTGAAGACAATATTATGTCTTTAATATTTGAACAAGAAATGAAGGGTATCATTTTATTTGAAAGGCACCTATATAGATGATATCACATTCTGAGTAAATTAAATTATGTGACTTAATAATTTAAAAAGCAGTCTTTCAGCATTTATCAAAATCATTTCAATATTCATAAAAGTACATGAGATGGAGCAAACGGCATTCTACCAACCTGTGACAGAAAGGAAAATATGTGAATCCATCATGTTAAAGGTATCCTCACATTCTCTGTTTTGAATATGTATATAAGACGTAATTGTTTTAAACAGTTATTTTGTGCTTATGAATGTTCCCCATAAGTGCTTTTATATTGATTTAACAATGTATAAATTTAAGTTTGCATTTGCATACTGCATACTTACATGCTTCAGGTAGATAGAACCTAAAACAATATGTACTTAATCCCACATGCAAGTCAGTGGGGGCAGTCGTGGCCTACTGGTTAGCGCTTCGGACTTGTAACCGGAGGGTTGCCAGTTCGAACCCCGACCAGTAGGAACGCTGAAGTGCCCTTGATCAAGGCACCTAACCCCTCACTGCTCCCCGAGCGCCGCAGTTGTAGCAGGCAGTTCACTGCGCCGGGATTAGTGTGTCCTTCACCTCACTGTGTGTTCACTGTGTGCTGAGTGTGTTTCACTAATTCACGGATTGGGATAAATGCAGAGACCAAATTTCCCTCACGGGATCAAAAGGGTATATATACTTATACTGTGTACCTGTTGATGTTATTATTAATGACTAGACTAGCACTTACACAATTGAAAAAAGTACAAACATGCATTGTTCATTCATTTTTATCCTCAAATTGACATTTTAAAACTACACTACTTCAACACATCATAATAATGATGTTATTGTGGGCAAACTGGATAACACTAGGATATTCAGTATGTGCAACTGACACTCACGGATCTTTAACGGATGCAGATTAAACAAACAAACAAAAAGACATTTAACGAACATTTAATTTTCAGCGCTTGTGAAACAAAGCGCTTACCCTGATTGTGAAACTACCCACGCGTCTTAATGGTCCACATAGTACAAAGAAAATGGACTTGGAATGACAGTGGCATATACAGAGATACAGAGATTATAAATTATACATAATTAAAATGATTCCTGTAGCAGTGCAAAACTCTGTGTTAAGACTAAGCAGCAATAGTAGTTTGTTTTTGAAAGTTTAAAATGGCAGTTTCTCAGCTGAGTTACGCTCACTCCAAAACAGCCCAGAGAGTTAGCGATGCAAAGAGAGGAAGTGAGGTTGGTGCGTTTGGGTATGCGTGATTGCCCATCTGTGAAGTATGTTAATGCACTTCTAATTGGTCTTTCATAGAGCAAAATTAAACCCAGACATTACATAATTACATCAAAATGTTGTATCCCTCTTTCTTTCTCTCTCTCTCTCTCTCTCTCTTTCTCTCGCTCTTGCTGTTTGTGAGTGTATGTTGTGTGAGTATGTGTGTGTGTGTGTGTGTGTGTGTGTGTGTATGTGTGTGTGATCTCTTTGAGTCATATTCTGCCCTAAGACTCTGACTTTGGGGTTGTGGGCAGAGAGTAGGGGTCTCGCGCCAGGGGGTAGGGAGGTTGTGTCATGTCTGGTTGACGCGACTCCTTCCCCAGTTCTGCCCCAGCAGGGCAGTTGGCAGTGAATCGGAACATGCCAGTTCACAAGAGGACATCCACACCCCTGGGGTACGATTTAAAGTACACACACACACACACATACACACACCACACACACACACACACACACACACACACACACACACACACACACACACACACACACACACACACACACACACACACACACACACAGGCTCAGGGACAGAGAATGACACTGACTGGATTACTTTATATGGATCTTACTTCTCACTCTTACTTATGTTTCTCACATACTTCTCATACTTGCATCTTACTCATCCTTCTCTTAATATATTCAATTCTAGTTAGTTTAATCAGTGTAACAGGCTTGATTCACAATTTTGATAGGATCTTTAAAGGAATAGAATATATAGATTTTTGCACTGACTTCAGACGTACTGTAAGAGTAATTGTCAAAGGTGGCTGAGGGTTGCCTTTGAGTACAGTTGAGTCCTGCCCTGTTACCACAATGAATGAAAGCAGTCGAAGGCATCATCAAAAGGCCTGTTGCCCGGATACACCATTCCAGGGAATTTGTGCATGTGGAAACTGCAAGGGTGGCAGATTGGCCGGTTTGAGTGAAGAGTGCCAGAGAGAGAGAGAGAGCGAGAGAGAAGGAGAGAGAGAGAAAGAAAGAGAGAGAGAGGGAGGGAGAATATGTGTGTATGTGTGTTAGATTGGGCTGAATGCACAGATCTGTTCCTCTGATAAGCACACGATTAGTCATTAGGAAAAAATAGATTTTTCCATTTTCTGTCAACACACCTTGTTTCATTTGCAATTTTCCTGGAGAGAGTACTCACCTGTGTTTGTTCTTGTGTGTGTGTGTGTGTGCGTGTGTGTGTGAATATGTGTGTGCACGTGTGTGTGTGTGTGAGAGAGAGAGAGAGAGAGAGAGAGAGAGAGACTGTGTGTATGTGCATACATGTATCAGCTTCTCCCAGCATCAGACTGCTCTGCATCAGAACCAAACTAAAGCTGTGAAACTCCAGTGTGAAATCTGTGCGTGCAAAACTGAGGTGAGAAATCCGCAAGCGTCTCAGCGCCTCAGAACCCGTCTTGTCTTTCCTCTTGCCGTGTTACGGCACATACAACCATGCAGCAGACAAATTCTACATACACCCACCACCGCTGCACACATACCAACACGCGTGTACCATGAGCGATTTCTGCCTCAGTGCAGGGGATGGCATGCGTATGCCAAACAAACATGCGCAAAGCAGTCGCACTAGATTATTTCTCATCCTCTCCAAGAGGGCCAAGAGCGTTCCCACTCTGTCACGGAGGCCGGGTTGAGCCAGCGTTCGCCGTGAGGGTGCAGACGCCGCTGTTTGGGCCGTTTGATCCTGGCAGGAGCTGGAGGAAGGGAGAGAAGTAAAGGAGGAGAGCGCCATGCAAAAAGAACCGACCTGCTTTAGGAAGATATTAATATAGCAGGAGGGATCTGCATTTCTGCTTTTTGGGTTATAAATCTCTCTCTCTCTCTCTCTCTCTCTCTCTCTCTCTCTCTCTCTCTCTTTCTCTCTGTGTTGTGTGTGTGTGTGTGTGTTGGTGGTTTAGAGTGTGCCTATATGTATGTGTGTGTGTGAATCTGTGCATGTGTGAGTGAGTGTATGTACCGTATGTGTGTGTGTGTGTGTGAGAGAGAGAGAGAGAGAGAGAGAGAGAGAGAGAGAGAGAGAAAGAAACAGAGATAGTTTGTGTGTGTTTGTCTTTATTTGTGCGAGCACTGTGCGCGAGTGTGTATGTGTGAAATGGTGGATTTGTGATCCTGTTGGTCACAGTCCTTTTGTCTTAATGCTGGAGACAGGGGCTGTTTTGGCAGTGTGCATGCACAGCATTTCCGCTCAGTTAGAGGAGTCTGAATCAGAGGAGAGCTCTCACTCTCTCTAGCCCTCTCTTCTCTCTCCATCTTTGTGAACTTCATTATGAAACTACATAGTTATTGATTCTCCAATGTGTGTGTGTGTCTGTGTCTGCGTGTGTGTGTGTGTGTGTGCATGCACGCATGCTTTATTTATACAGTCTATGGTGTTCGTGTGTAAGGTGAGGGTGGGTTGTGTGTGTAAGTTTGTGATATTTGGGAGTGCGAGAGCATGCCAACTTTTTCAAGTACAGTTGTAGTGATTCTTCCGCTTCTTTTGCAACTTTCCAGTCCCCATCTTTGTAATCCACACTGAATAAGAATCTGACTGCTTCCTTGCTCTGCTTCCCTAACCTCAGAAATAGCCTCTCTTTCTCAGAATCTCCCTCTCTTTCTCTTCCTCTCTGTATCCCTCTCTCTCACCCACCCTCTCAATCACACACCCTTCTCACTCCTCTCTCTTACACTTCCTCTTCCTATTTCTCATCGGAGCTGGAGGCGTGAGAAGAGTGATGCACATTATTCACTGCCAGTGTCATGGCAACAGTTACCATAGCGTAGAGTGGAGCGGTTAAGGCCTTTTGGGACCAAACCTCCAATGTCACGGAAGAGCTTTGGGGACAATGGTTGCCACGGTCACTGACAACCTAACAACAGTGTGAGGTTCTGTTTGGCCCTGATGTCGACAAGTACACCAGAGAATTAAGAGAAAGAAGCTATAGGTGGCTGTATTTTATGTAATGTCCTAGATTTATTTGATGTCTCTGTGTGAGTGTGCGTGTGTGTGTGTGGGGGGCGATTGTTATTCAGCGAACCGGGAGGCAAGGCAGAGCAGACTGTGCCGGATTTAGTTTAGTTTTTATTTCTACATTTGGGGCACATGCTTAAAACACTGACTTGGAAAAAAAAAAACTTGAAAGCCCATAAACCCAATCAATATATCTCCCCCTTGGCTATTTTAGATGAATGCTTTCTTTTCTTGCCATTTTCATGCTCTAACCAAGCCAGTCGATACTCGGCTCTCTCCACTGTTTCTGTGGCTGCTTCAAGGTGCATCCCACAGGACTGACATGGATTTGGAGAGAGGCTTCAGCCCATATTAAACCGTGAAGTTACACAATAATTTGTGTTTTGGAGTATTTATAAAATATTATTGAGAAAGCAAAATGCTCAGGGTCTACCAACTGGAGAAATTAGGACATGCAGCTGATGGAATTAAATGTGTGTGTGTATGTTAGTTTGTGTGTGCGTGTGTGTGTGTGTGTGTATGTGTGTGTGTGTGTTTGTGTGTGTGTATGTGTGGGTTTGTGTTTAAATGGATGTTCATGTGTTTGTATTTGCTTGGCATTGTATGTGTGTCTAGTGTGGCACATCTATATCCATGTATGTATGCATGTCGGTGAGCAAAATTCTCATGATATGCATGAAGTGAGAACTGGAATAAATGTATAATCCACCCATACATGATACACATATGATAATGTACAGTACAAGCCAAAAGTTTGGACACACCTTCTCATTTCAATGCGTTTTCTTTATTTTCATGACTATTTACATTGTAGATTCTCACTGAAGGCATCAAAACTATGAATGAATGCAAAGTTATTTGGCCCACAGATTAATATTTGTCAAGTTATGGCTTGCTGAATATGGTATTAAATAAAAATGTGAAGAAACTAGAATATAAGACATGTTTTCAGTTATTTCACACTTTTTTCTTAAGTACATAATTCCACATGTGTTATTTACAGTAATAGTTTTGATGAATCTACAATGTAAATAGTCATGGACATAAAGGAAACGCACTGAATGAGAAGGTGTGTCCAAACGTTTGGCCTGTACTGTATGTATAATCTGTCCACCCATCATTTGCAAAAGCATATAATAGAAGATGGAGAGGAGCCTGCACACCTTGATAGGTTATACTGCAGGTGCAGCTATTTCACAAGAACAACTTCTTAAACAACAAGAAAAGTGCAACACTGCTTGCGCCATGGTGCAACTCATTTATGAATAAACTAACATTTTGGTCAGTCAGACCTTCATCAGAGTAATGGAGAGCGTATAATGACAGAAAACGTGAGCGCTTATCTTATAATGGTTGACATAATTCCATATTTATGGATACTTTTAGGAAAGAGATAGCCCCGTTTCAGAAATCCACTGCAGGTGGTACTGAAAAAAAAACTGTCTTTGCACTAACTTGTGAAATGTTCACCTATTTGGGTATTTTCCTATGAATTTATATAACTGGTCTGCGTTTTTGTGCATTTTTGCATTCATTTGAGAAATGCTCTGATAGGCACTCCCTGTCATTGATGTGACGAGGTCCAGTTAAGCTCTCTGTGATAGGTGTTTCATTTGCCTGTGGTTCAAACCATGGCTTATCAGGCACCTCCCCTCGGACAACCTGACCTTGTCTTTGTCAACACCTTTCACAGTAAAAACATCCAACCTCTAAAACAATGAAGCGTCAAAAAGGCAAACATAGCCATAGCGAGTCAATCACAAGAGTGTAACAGCAAATGTAATCACTATCTAAATTACACAATGCTCTACCCTGTAATTACGTTCATAGCAATCACAGTACAGTTTCTGATGTGGTCCCCATTAAATGTCCAATATCGTTACTGTGGGTAATGCTAAACCATGCCCTTTGCTCTCCTCCAAGAGATTAGTACAAAAGGTAGGCCTAATTCTGTGACCCAGCCAATTATGATATTAAATGGGTCACATTGTTGCAGTGGTAATTATGAAGTGTGTAATTATTTTGCTGGGGCTGAGCATCTGTGTTTGTGCCTCTGGCCCTAGAAGCTTTCTCCCAAGCACTGCAACGAGCAAGTCATATTCCTCTTAATGTTGCCGATATGTTACCAGGATTGAAATTACATTGTGGTGCCTTATTATGTCAGAGTGAACAGAGAAAACAGCCTGAGGCGTGTGTGTGTGTGTGTGTGTGTGTGTGTGTGTGTGTATCTGTGTGTGTGTGTGTGTGTGTGTGTGTGTGTGTGTGTGTATCTGTGTGTGTGTGTGTCTGTGCAGAGTGCGAATTACCTCACCATAATTGGGGGGTACTGCTCCTTCACTTCTTCCATGACCATCACCCACTACCATATCAATCCCCATCGTGATCGCCAAGTGCAACATGTGTTGTGCAACTAGGGCTGAAACGATTCATGGAGTTACTCGAATAACTCGATTACAAAAATTACTCGAGGCAAAAACCCTGCCTCGAAGCCTCGTTAAATTCCTATGACGCGCACTATACGCGCAGGGATCTGATTGTTCCACACAGACAGTTGTTCAGGAAGCACACCATTAGCGCGTGAATCGTGATACATTCTGAATTTAGCTGGCGCAATTGCGGAGTCAAGATGTCCATAAATGGCAGAGAATGTCTATAAAGTTTTCAAGTAAAGTTTTGGGATCATTACTCAAAAAGGAAAAGAACAAGCATCTGAACCGAAAACATCCACTCCATGCTGTTTCACTAAACGTCAATAAAGTAGGCTATCTATCAATCTATCTAGCCTATCTATCTATCTACGTAGCCTATAGCCTACATTTATGTTGGCTGATTTTAATCACATACTGTATTTGTAGCGATGTCGTGATATAATGTTTAGCTTTGATGTTTTTAAGTAGTAAACTTATTCACGTTCAATTGCAAGACAGTAGGTTATGCCTAAAAAGAACCCCTTCTTATACACATGCATGCACCCTTACGGCTCCCACACACAGCTGCGTTCCGTCAACGCATTCCAGTGGGTGTTCCCGACGGTAGCTATGCAAATGACTTGAAGTAAAACCGTAATGTGATTGGTTGGTGCCGTCCGTAGATTGGCTTGATTGGCCGGTGCCGTCTGTCGCTGCAGCAACAGCTGAACTCCTCAACGCGCAAGCAGCGGGGGGAACGCGGCGCGGACGGACCCACAATTCAGTTCGGCAACGGATCACGTGAGCTCATTTAAAGTGAATGGGATGCGTCTCCAGCAACGCGATGCATGCAGCTGTGTGTGGGAGCCGTCATCTTCTCTCACGCACTGCACGCGTGCACACACACACACAGGTTGCTAGGTTACCACAGCAAATAGGCTCACCCCAAAAAATATTTTTTAGTAGCCTAATGGTAAAATTATTTGTTAGTAGCCTAATGGTAGGCTATTTTTTAGTAATGGTAAAATTATTTGTTAGTAGCCTAATGGAGGTGTAGAAATCTACATAAAACAGATATTTACTTTGATGTCAGGACTAGATTACAGCATGAAACTTGTTGTGCATATTAATACATTACATTGCGTTCCCTCTTCTCCCTCCCAGCACTTCACAACATAGTATGGACAGCTTTGTTCGCCCAGCTAAGTCATGCACAAAAGGTTGCAATTTTACAATACTTTTGAACATTATTTAATTGTTGGCACTGTGCCAATTGCTTGATCATTTTACAGCAATGTCATTTTCGTTATGCATTATTTGTTTTGGTTGTTTAAAAATACAAAAAAAAAAATGTTATCCGATTAATCGATCGATAAAGTGCTAGATTAATCGATTACATAAAGAATCAAGTCAAGTCAAGTCAGTTTTATTTAGTATAGCGCATTTAACATGCACAAAGTGCAACCCAAAGCGCTCTACATACAATACATTGACAAAAAACAAAAGACAATAAGACAAAAAAAATGCCAGGCGGAGGGTAGTAAATGCCAGTTGACACCAGATGACAAAAAATTTTTTTTAAAAATAGCAAACACAAAAGATGCCGGACGGAGCGGCGTAGTCGTAGAATCGATAGCTGCAGCCCTATGTGCAACGCACATACAAGGTCTAAACATGCGACAAACTGATAATCAGTAGGTTACAGAATATCTCATTGTTATATATCCAAAAGAGAACTGTTTTGTCTTAACTCTCAAAAGTTAAAAGTTAAGTGCACTGAAATACCATTCTAATTAGTAAAAGTAATACCGTACAAGAAGCCTATTGCCTATTTCATGACATATTGATTTGGTTTATTTTTAGATTTCATAAGACCTGGAGGTAAGATCCAACCCTCTCTAGGCCTACTGTATAAACAGAAACCAATTCTATGGTAGTCAGAGTGTCAAATCAACACAATTGTCTAGAGATATGTGAAACCTGAGCAATCTTCAATGTGATTAAGGAGCATACTATGAAAAAAACATACTAGCCTACCACAGAAGAACTACAGAGCGGTAACCTACAAGAATCCGATAACCAGAATGTAAAAACAATACTAACCAATTAAAATACTAGCATGTAGGCCTGCTATTTAGCCTAGGCTACTTGGCTCTTTTTATGTTTCCACAGGTTTCACTGATGTTATGTAGGCTTAGCTACATCAGACCCTTTTGTGCATAATATAAAAACAACACAGGATCTGTGCCAAACTAATTTCAAAAGGGCACAATAATGTATTCAAGATAAAATGAGAATGGACAACTAGGCTTTGGACTGGAGTTCATCTCCTTGAAAATGACATTCGATTTTACCTCACTACAATGTAAAATAATAATGCTTGCTTAATTCTTGCTAAGTAACCTTGGTAACTAACCAAGGTCCACTTTACTAGCCTCAGTGGGTAGGCCTAAGTAGCAGGTAAGCAGCCGGTAATTAAATGTATGAAGACGTGACATGAGCTATGAAAGAACAAAACACGTTAATACATGAAGGTTGTAAAATAGCACATTTTCAACAAGCTAGACGTCTGCTAGCAACTTACATTTACCCATGCACGTCAGCAGCAAACCGAATTTAGGCTAGGCTACTGGAGGAATCTACCTAGCGTTTTGTCATTCAAAGTTGACACTTGGTTGAGAAGTTGAAGTCGTTCTCTATCCATAGACAGTAAAAGAAGTCTCTATCTCCGTTGCTTCTAGCGCCACGGTGGTTATAAATGGTACGGTCCATTATAGGGGTGTCTGAAACCGCTTTACATTACATTTTTCCTAGTAAAAATAGGAGTTGACTTGTATTGTAGCCAACTGTACTGATATTTTTTCACAATATCAGAAAAATTATCTGACCCCCAAAACTGATATTTCTGTCTCTTTGGGGGGTACTGGGTCTTCATTGGGGGGTATGTGTGTGTGTGTGTGTGTGTGTGTGCGCACATGGTGCATTTTTGCTCTGGTCAGTATAATAAACGCATTGAAGCTCTTTGCCACGGTACGTTGCCTGCTAGTCTACATTGCCCATGCTTAGCCTTGTACAACATAATTAATTTATTGTACTTCTACTACTATTTCTTTCTTGGCAAGATATTGAATTCTGATTCAAATGACTCATAAGTACGGCAACATTCTTCTGAGAATTGGAATGCATATGGTCTCTAGTGGGAACACGTTTGTAACACAAACAAGTTCCTTTTCACCTTTGTCCTCATATTTATCACTCTACTTATCCTCCTGGGGTTTGGTAGCGTTCCGTAAATATTTGATAGTATGCAGTGTACATTGTATTATGAGTAATTTACTTCTTCGGTTATCATCAGGTAAAATGAAGTCACTGAGGATGGACTAGTGATTGCAGTCAAAGAAAATTCACATTTACTGTACTATCCACACAGACATAAACTTACCCCAAGGCACAGTACACAGAGCTTGGTTGGCCAGTTGATGGCCCAACCATACTGTTCACATTAACCTTTAGAAATGGCAAAGACAAAAAATGTCCTTGCCCTAATGTGCCATTGAAGATGAAGGCTGAAAAGTCCAAGGTGAATCTGATTCACCCACACATTCACATACAAGAGTACAGTCGGGAAACGGACACACACACATACACACACACACACACACACACACACACACACACACACACACACACACACACACACATACATACACACACACACACACACACACACACACACCTGTGGCCACATCTCCCAGAACACACACATCTGTGTGATTGTAGAAATGTAATACCACAGAGCACAGATTGACCTCCCCTCGGAACGCTTACGTAAGACCACCATGGTGACAATACACAAAGAGAGGCGAGCACCACGGGACATTCCTTTGTGCGTGTGTGAGTGTGTGTGTGTATGTGTGTTCCTGGTAAGTATTTTCTCTTTTTGTGTGGATGGATGTCCAATTATTGACAGAATGTGGAGTGTGCTACATGTTCTGTTCCTGAGGACACCTGGGTTTCTGAGTGTATATCTTTTCATGCATTTCGATTTGTGTGCTTGTGTATGTATGTGTCTGTATGGATGTGTGTGTGTGTTTTGTGTGTGTGTGTTTTCTGTGTTTATCTTTTGTGTTCTATTGAGTTTTAACATGCTATGACCATTCTACAGTATGTGAGTAAATAGATCTCTTGCTTTTGACAGTGGAACATACTTTGTGCAATTTCTGTGTGATTATTTGTGTGTGTGTGTGTGTGTGTGTGTGTGTGCCAACTGTAAATACACAGCACCTTGTTACCACCGCAGTAGCATCCAGGTTGCTATGTACAGTGCCAAAGTCTTCAGCCCCATGCTAAAGTTGACTAAAAAGAGAAATAAAAAAAAAATCATCTGTTGGAAATGGATCTTAATGCCTTAATTAAAAAAATGAGGAAAAATCCAACCTTTAAGGACACCAATTTTCTTTGTGAATGAATAATGTATCGTAAACAAATAAATGTTCTTCATTAAAATACAGGGTGCATAAGTTTTCATGTTGAATTCCCATATTGGCAGGCAGATTTTTATTTTTAAAGGCCAGTTATTATATAAATCCAGGGTACTATACATCCTGATAAAGTTCCTTTGGAATTAAAATAACCCCACATCATCACATAACCTTTACTATATCTCACGATTGGCATGGGGTACTTTCCATAAGATAGATAGATAGATAGATAGATAGATAATTTATTGATCCCCAAGGGGAAATTCAAGGTCTCAGTAGCATACACACATCACACACAACATTCACTAACAGCAGAAAAAGTAATTAAAAGTATATAATATAAAAAACACAACTAAGCAACAAGGACAGTAAGATAAAGAATATACTAAAATTCAAATTATACTAAATAACACTAAATCTAAATCAAGTCTAAAAACAGTATCCACATAGTGGGTGATTAATCATGAGACGCTTGCAATGACTGAGGCAGGGACTGAGCCTGTGATTCTCTGTGCATAGTAAGGTAAGGTGCTCTGTGTGAGTGAGTGTCATGATGATGGTGCAAATGAGTAAGTCCAACAGTGCAAGAATAAAGTCTAGAGACCAGCATAAAATAAATATGGACATATAAGGGAGTAGGCAAGGTAATACAAAAACTATAGACATACTATAGATATATAACTATAGATATATATATATATAAGTAAAGGTATAAGTGTGGCCACAATCCGGCTGTGGGGTGGAGGGAGGGGTTATGTATATGTGCTAATATAGCACGCAAACAGTGAGGCAGTAAGACAGTAGTAAAAAGTGGCTAGTGGACAGTACCCAAACAAAGGGTGGAGAGACAGACTATGCGGAAAAGTCTATCTCTCCTCTTCCCTTAAGTAAAGCATTGAACATTTCAATGGCCCTGGGGACAAATGACTTCCTCAGTCTGTCTGTTGTAGACAAATGACTTCCTCAGTCTGTCTGTTGTAATAAGATCATCTCTCAATGCAAATCAAACCAGCTATTAGGCTAACTGAAATAAAACCATCCCAATCTCTAGGTATGTTAGAGACCATATAGAGACCATAAAGATCCATTTCCAAAAGATGTTTTTTTTTATTCCTCTTTTTAGTCAACTTTAGCATGGGGCTGAAGACTTTTTATGCACTGTAGGACTGACTGTGTTGAATGCTAGCCACAAAGTACCTCATCTCTGAACATTTCACAAACAAATCCTGTTTTATCCTCTCCAATAAAATAAAATAATTCACATGCAGTACCATCAGTACCATCAGTTCTAAAACCTTCTAGGAAAATAATAATAACAAATATTTCCATGTGAATTTCAGTAAGAGACTGTGGGCACAGATGTACGTACATTTGCGAACGTAGCTGGTGCTCTAAATAGTGAATCTGTTGTCTTTGAAAGGTTCTCTAATTGACGCATTTAACCACAAACCACGTTTAACAGCTGCTTTTACAAGGCGGAAATATTTAGCCACAAAATAGACGCATTTTACGCTTCTCCTCATCTTTTTACACAAAACTCCCACTTTCCCCTGACCCTCCTATGAATGCATATGCATGAGATGGAAAATTGACATTTGACATTCTCAGCTCCCGCGACAGTCTGCGCTTTTACCTCAGTGCGGCCTGTACATACCACGGCATTTTACACGCACGTTGCGAAACAAATACGCCTAAGTGAGCACAAAAGTGTTAGTACATCTGGCCCTGTGTCTCTATCAGTAATTAACTTGTTTTGAAAAGTAGAAAGCTTTTTCTCTTCATAAACACACACACACACACACACACGCACATTGAATTCATCCATCCTAATCAAAGCCAATACTGTAACACAGAATCTAATATTGAAATTCATGCTTCAGTGAAAAGCAGTAGAGCAAATGCTAGCATTTGTCATGATAAAACAGAGCTTGTTCTCCAGTTTGTCAGTTTTGTCTGGAGTTAACTTTAGTCCTGCATGGTCTTATTGTTATGCTAACAAGATCCGTTGCACATCTGTTTTCTGAATTTTTCCACATTTTCAAACTCAGGGAAGCCACATCCACACTGCCAAGAAAAACATATATTATTTATATAAGCCAGTCTTTATAAGCAATCCTTTATCTGTTATCAGCAATATTGTTGTGTGTAATTGTGTAATTATTTGTGATGGTCATCAGATGGAGATGAAGGTTTCTTTCTTCAGTGGGTGAGACGCATCAAATGCAAGGCTCTAACCCTTGCCTACAAAGTAGTCTCCGGTTCTGCTCCCACCTACTTGAATGCCCTCATACAGACATACGCTACCTCCAGACCGCTGCGCTCCTCAGACGAACGACGTCTAGCTCTACCACCATCTTGAACTGACACTCACTGATGCACTTATTCTTACTGTACTCTACTGTTTTTAAATTGTCCTAAAATTGTTGAGAATTGCTTTAAGACTTAACTGTTACCATGTTGTTCGTCGCTTTGGTTAAAAATGTGTCAGCCAAATGTAATGTAATGTAATGTAATGTAATGTAATGTAATGTAATACCCCACACCATAGATATAAGAGTATTGACAACAGAATACAGACGCCTCTCACTGCAAAACCAGCGTCCTGGTCTGATCACTCCATAAGAGGGGCACGCTGACCCAGTAGAGTGATTCCTTAGTCAGACTGCTGTAATGTTCATCAGCCCTGGGCTGCAACGCACGTGTGTGTGTGTGTGTGTGTGTGTGTGTGTGTGTGTGTGTGTGTGTGTGTGTGTGTGTGTGTGTGTATACTGTATGTCAATATACCTATGTGTATTTGCATCTGTCTGCGTGTGTGTGTGTGTGTGTGTGTTTACTAGCCGGTCAGCACACCTTACAACCAAGCACATGTACACACCATCATTGCTGTCATCCTTTTTAGGTCCCCTCTGATACACTATCCCCTCCAGCATGACAGGAAATTACAAACAAACCAAAAACAACCCAAAACTAGAAAATGTAATTAAGCAAAATATTACATGAATAATGTATTACCATAACTTCCAGCTTTCCTCTCAATCAGCTTCAGTTACTCTAATTTCCTTCAGGTTCAGACAATCGTGCCTAATATCCACAAACAAGATTTCCTATTTTCACCTTGGCTCCTTGTACTTATTCCCTCAATTTCCATAACTAGCTAAATAAACTAGCTACCTGGAGATGATGTACTATCGCATATTAAAGTCCTGGAACACAGCTCTCATAATGGAGTAACAAGTTTATTGATAGACTCGGCGTGTTCATCTCACCCAGACGGGTGTAAAACAGCCATTCCTCATCTTAGTTTGTTTTCCCTCTCGGCTTTCTCATTTGTTTCACCACGCAGTGGAGTTCTCTAATCAATACTTAAACTAGAGAAATAGTTGAATATGCATGAGAGGAGCTGAACAGCGGAGAGACAGCATTATGAATATTCATTCACAGTCACAGAGGGGAAGATAACACCAGAGTCATGTAAATGGTGCAAATGATTAAGTCTGAGTAAAGCAGGGAACAGACATCCAGATTTTTTCAGTCGCACCCGATGGCGTAGACCAAGCCTACAGATGGAGTCTGGTGCGATTGGAAGTAGGTTTGAGCACAAACATAACGATTGAGCTGTTGGCTGTTTAATATCATGATTGCAACCATGGCGACCATAGAACGCGAATGAACGCTGCGACTATCGTTGACTCTTTCTGACTTGCCATGATTGTCATGGACGTTCCATCCCTTCAAAATCAGGCTTAAAAATCAGGAGGTCTGTTCCCATAAAGGAAAGAAAGCCCATGTCAATTGGTTGTGTTCCCACACAAAGAAGTGTGTTGGAAAAAAGCGTTTAGCTAACCTTAGGAGGCTATATCACACAGGAAGCGTATGGGATTATATTACAACATCCTGCAACAGTATGGTCAAAGGCAGATACAAAGAACAGGCAGTGTGGGGAAGTAATTTCTTGAGAGGGACACCTTCCCTTGAACCCTTCTTCATAAGGCTGTCATAACTATGTCATAACATGTTATGGCAGATGCCATTCACAGCCATTAGAGGTGACAGTTGATCCATGTAAAGATACCATTACCAGTAATTGTCGTGCTTAGATTTATTTATGCCATAACTCTGTATGTCATATCTTACTGACAACATGCTGTCATGTTGGCTATGTTGGCGTGACACTGTTGCACGTCATTCTGTTTGTATATGAATGGTTACACAAGGAATCCTACATGCATACAAAATATATTAAATCATCTTACAAGTTGATTATGGCTCACTCAGCTTTCTTAAAGGTGCAGTCAGTGATTGTACACGATTTCAAGCCCATAGCCCATTTTGTACAAAATCTTAGATATAAACATAAACAGACTTCCTGCACAATCACTGCCTGCATCATTACAGTAACATAGATAGATCAACATTTACCATAGCGCCACCTTCAGGTGCAATGTCATAGCACATCAACAGTTGCAACAGCAGCAGCAGATGACCACATTGTAGCTTGACTGTTATTCCTCATTTCTGTAAGTCGCTTTGGATAGATGAATACATGCAAATGAATAAGATTAATACATGTAAATGTAAATGTAAATGTTGCTGATGAGGAGGGCGGAGCATTAGGGTGTTTCAGTTAGGCCTTACAGTAGTTTAAGGATTGACAAGGCCCCTAATTAAGACTGTAGTTAAATATAACACTACTGTCAGACAGCAATTACTTAAAAAGGAGAGTAATGAAAATGGTTTGGTGCAAAACCTCAGCATCTGTGTCAGTCTTTCTCTGTGTGTGTGTGTGTGTGTGTGTGTTTGTGTGTGTGTGTGTGTGTGTGTGTACATGTGTGTATAGTATGTGCATTGGTAAGTAGGCAACCTACTGTATTCGTTTTGTCCAAAGTGGGTGATCTGGCGTCCTGCATGACTGACATGCAGAAACAGTTCCAAGCTTGTCTTATAATCACCATGGTAATTATGACCTGTCACTCAAACCTGAAGGTACTTATTACGCCACCTGAAAGGGCTACGATACCTGCTAGAGGTAGAGTGCAGTTGCTTCTTAATGTTCCATTTAAGCACCTTTATGAAACTCCCACTGAATCATTCCTGCCATTCATTGTACTATCTTGGGGGTTGGCAACCTCTACTTTCAAAAGAGCCAGGTTTTGACCAGAAACGTAAAAAAAAAAAAAATCGGTGACGCTTTAGAATAACATATGCTTATTAGGTATTCACAGTGTGTAACAAGGTGATACATAGGAAGGGCCAAGGGGCCAATCACAGTAGCCTGACTACACCACCCTAAAGCCTAATGCGTCAGGGAATCTTTAAGAGCTTGTACCGCTTTCAGGTTCGTAACTACACGGTGGAGACATGAATTCCAGAAAAACAATATTTATTAAGACAAAGGGTTGGGCAGTGGGGATCTGAGGGTGGCAACTATGGACGTCCACACAAATATTTTACATGCAAGCATAAAGAAAAGCTCACCTGTTACACAGCAAAGGCACACCGCAAAGCGATAAGCAATACACAAAACCACACCACACGTATGCTTAGACTAGCCCCCCTCAGAGCCACCTCCCTACTAAATAAACATAAAAGTTACACAAACAGAAGGACAAGACAGGCAACACAAAAACCAAACATAAAATAACCAAAGCAAAAGCAAGACAAGACAAGACAGCAGCACGACCCATGTTCCCCATCAGCATGACTGTGCTGCCTAAAAGAACAGAACACAGAAGATTAAACAATGAAAACACCACAATATACATAACATAAAACCACAAATGTTTATGGGGAGACCGCATACCTGACGGTAGCAGACAGGGGCTACACCAGTGGAGTCTACATTGCTACTGGCTGCTGCCCCTCTTAAGTAGCACTCCACTGGTGCCAGATTGATTAAATGCCTATGCCATGCCCCCTTCATTAGTACTTGCAGGTGCTATGGGGAAATAGCAGGCAGAGAAGATCTACCTGCTACAAGTGCATAATAAGCAGTTAACAATTCATTACTAACAGTTAGTTAACTGTTGTTATCCTAACTGTTAACATGCAGCTTGTAAGGGTTAATAAGCAGCCTTTTAAGTTACTTACAAGCATATTTGTTAACAGTTGCAAGTGTTAACAAGCAGCTTGTTAATGCTTGTTAATGATGTATAAGACAAAGAGGTGGATAACTAATACGCTTATAAGACCTTTCTTACCTATTTGTAGTAAATTTTGCAGCCCCCCAATCTAAAGCGAGGATCATGTAGCCTATAGTTCCACAAGCCCAACCTTCTATCTCTCTATACTGTATCTCTCTATCTAGCTTGGTTTAGCTGTGAGAAATGCACCTTCAAAATTGTTGCAGTGAGGAGTAGGCCTAATCGAACCCCGGTCTCCCACGTCAAAGAGTGCATTGCTTGTTGAGCTACACTACTGTTGCTAATTTGCTGATGAAAATGTTCAATTTGATTCTATATTCCGATGTTCTATATCACTAGCTATGCCTTTTACAAATATGTTTCTGATGGAAAAGTGGTGTTTAATTTCCATAATCTTTGTTCAGTTTGTCAGCAATCTAAAGATATGCCAACTTTGTATATAGTTTGGTTACCTAGAAACCGAGGCTTAAAGACGATAAGTGGGTGCGTTCAAAGCAAAGATTCTAGAGCGCTCCGCTCTAGAATCTTTGGTTCAAAGCTCTGGTTCAAAGTTGCAAACAACGTTCGTGATCGATTTGAAACATGTTTCAGTTTGCCTTGAACAGAGGCGAACATTCTGTTTCTGCATTAATTAAACAACATTTACAAAAAAAAAAAGGTAATATTTTACTCGGTACAAACTTCAGTAACGCGCGTTACAATGCATTTTAACCCAAAATTAAGCGGTGTTTTGTTTTGATACATATTCGCAAACACCACCGCGAGAACAACAGGAGAAAAAATCCGAGCAAAATAGTAGAATGTTATCTCCTGATACTGGTTGAAGAAGACTGTGGCTGCAGCAGACTCGAAGTCGGACTCTATTTGCGGGATGGACATAAGCCTACGCTCATTATTTTCAGCTTGTCAGAGACAAGGATATGAAGAACATAATAGTTAGTGCACTTTGTGTGCGAAACCGAAAGATCTCACTATGCCTCGCGAAATAGCACAAGTCATTTAATGAAACATCTAAAGTGGCGCCACGCTAATCTTTTTGATTCTTGATAAAACACAAACTATGCTCTTCTAATGCATGTCAGCTTTGAGCTGTGAACTTGAATGAAAGAGAATAAAGGGATAGAAATGCAGAAAAAGCTCGTGTAGCCTGGCAGTGCCACCGCTCCCACGCGCATCACGCACTTTGCGTAGGGCAAAGGACAGAGGAGGCACCCAAATGTAACCAATGAATAGTAGCTTTACTGCAAACTGCGTTTCATTCTTCATCAATAACGTTTACAATGTCAGAATGCACTAACACCATGGTACATGCAAGTTTGATACTTTATGATACTTTTGAACTTGTATTATTTTATTCAAATACAAAGACATTTTATGTGAGAGTAAGGTATTTGTGTAAGTAATTAAGTAATTTAAGTAAGGTATTTTCTTTCAATTTATGAGTATGGTGTTTGTGTCTGGTTTCCCTAATGTATTTGTGCTAATTTCACATCTTGAGCCTGTTTCTGTTTATCTGGTTGTTTTGCCTCATGCCACCCTTGAGTTAATCAGTGCCTCACCAGTGCCACCCTTGTTAAAAATGTCTAGAATCGCCACTGATGCCACCATCTTGACATGTCTTTATTACGCTTTGATTTACAATATAGTAGGCTCTCTATTGATTTTAATGAGCAGGCCTAGGTTACAGTATTTATATCACAATTTACCAGACTTTGACCTTTTGTCAGTTTTTAATAAAATTCTGACTATGATTGTTCCTTGTATTACAACATGAGCACTGTGCCTTTTGCATTCTACTGTTGTTAGACTTAAGCCTAGCTCAGTCATTATGCCATACCACATCTCCATCCATTGGAAGAGCAATGAGCTGCACTGAGCGTAATAAACTGCATTTAGAATGGCAAATCCATATTTCTAGATATTTTGGTGAAAGTAATTTAAAATACTGCTTTCCTCCAATATTTTAATGTCCTGTGTTTTTTATTTCCCTTAACATGAACTTTGTATTATATTATAAAATAAAGTCTTATAATGTAAAATAAAGTCTTATAATGTATAGTCTTCTAATGTATATTATAATGTCATCCTTCCTTTCTCCATGATTGAGACAGTGTTTAATAGTATATTTTATCTTGTTGGTGATGGTGGTGAGATCATTTCAATGTAAAAGTCACAGGCAGAATTTAACATGAAATAAACTTTATTTATGAATAATCATGTACATTAGTTATGGGGTGCTGGTAGCACTCCACAGATGGTAACAAGTACAAACAATTCAAGTGAGAATAAAGCAATACTGCTATGAAACTATTTTGGCCCACCTCCACCCCCCCTCTACGGAGGACAACTTTATTACTTTAACCTTACAATTTCACATAAGTGCTTGAATGATTAATGTAAGAAAAATCCTGTTATTACTGAAAATGTGTACATAACATTCTAAATAAAAGTGTTTGAAGTCAATGTAAGGTGTTAGAAAAAAGTTGCAAGGGCATGCTGTGTGTGAGTGTGTGTCTAGTGTAATGTGTGGATGATTCAGTGGATTTAGGGAGATCTGATGGATAAAGTGTGTGTATGTTTCAAGGTGTGTCTGACTGTGTGTGGCTTTGTTGTTGCAGTGTGTAGGGAGAGCTGAATGAATGTCTGAGTTGATGGATGATGAAGTGTGTGTGTGTTTGAGGAGTGAGTGATGAATACCTATGACCATCAGAATGTGTGAGGAAGTCTGGTGCATGTACAGTAAGTGTGTAGTGTGGAGGATGCAGTGTGTGCAGTGAGAATGTGAAATACAGGGTTTCCATGGCATAGTAACACAAGCAAAAGACTGTAAAACAAAACAATTAAAAAGTGTGTGTGTGTGTGTGAGAGTGAGGGCCTGTCCACACGGAGACGCTTTTTAGGTTAAACGCAGAGGTTTTGCTTCGTCTTGGCCGAGCGTCCAAACGAATCCTGTAAACGCACTGCCCGAAACCGCACTTTTCTGAAACCTGGTCCCAGAGTGGAGAAATCTGAAACCGTAGCCCGTTTCAATTCGTTTAGACAGCGAAACCGCACATCCTGCTTGCTTATCGATGATGTCATCGCCACACCTCAGCTGCCCTGGACTTGCACTTATAGTATTGCCTAACAATACTAGTTTTCATACATGACATTACCTACGATTACACTCCGTTAAGATAAATATCACAACTGGTGCTGCGCAGCGCCGATAGCTTATGACTTGGTGGACTGAACACTGTTTTTTCCCCAGTGTTTTTTAATGCATTCTAGCTACTGTCAGTGACGCGAAAGAACTTAAGTTATTAGGAAAGTGCGGTGTAAGTTTAGGCTACATTAATTTGTGCGTAGTGCCAGTGTCATTCATTTATTTTACATGTCTTACAACATATATACATGCATTCACAGTCGAGTGAAATCAGATATAAGCATACAAAGACGCTTAGAACTCACGTTAAGCCGATGGTAGCACACTGAATGCAAATGCATGATTTGATGCAGGCAAACGTATTGACTGTTACTAACGAAGGTTTTATAGCAATATTATAAATGTGGCGACAGAATAGCCTAGAACTTGGGTAAGTCTTGTGTTTAGTAGCCTAATTGCGGTGATAGCCAAAACTAATGTGAATCACGGACTATCTTACAACCAAAGAAAGTAAAGGTGATTAGTAGGCCTACCTGCGTTAGCCAAATAAAGGACAGGACTGCACCCTTCACAAACCGTAAAATAAAGTTTATTAGTTTTACAGTTGACTACAGTTGACAGTTCACCATCAGTCCACACAAACAATTCTGGTTTCCTTGCACTAGCCATTTCGTCATAGCCTATTCTGTCTGTAAATCACAAACTTTGGTCAATTTCTGTAAAGAAACAGTGCCACCTATAGGCCTGGGGTATGAAGTAACGTGTTGAGTCGTGTTGAGATGGATCCGTTTGGACGCAAATATTCTTGATGCGGTTTCAGGGAAGACGGAGGAAAAAAAGATCGGTTTGGTACGTGTGGACTAGCCCTGAGAGTTCAAGGTGTGTTTGATTCAGTGTGTACAGAGCAGTAGTGGTGTGGTATGAGAGTGAGTGTGAGTGTGTGTGTGTGTGTGTGTGTGTGTGTGTGTGTGCATGCCGTAGTGTGTTCGAGGAGTAAGCTGGGTAGCTAGTATCATAAGTAAAAGATGACAAAAAACAACCAAACTAAATCAAAAGGTGTGTGTGTGAGAGGGAGAGAGAGTAGAGTGCTGATGTGTTTGTGTGCACATTGTGTAGCCGTGGCAGCGTGTGCTGTCCCTGGGTCCGCTGTTTCTGGGCGAATCATTGACACTGCTGCTGGCCCTGGGTCTGCTTCTGCTGGACGATACAGCGCCATTGCTGCTGGTCCTTGGTTCAGCTACTGCTGGACGATACACTGCCGATGCTGCTGGGCCCTGGGTTTGCTGCTGTCACTGGTGATGCTGCTGGGCCCTGGGTCAGGCTAGGCAACAAGGAAAATATTACCTTGTGTGCCATATCCACCCTTGAACTGAACTCACCTCAATATCTCTGCATGCCCATTTCATTGCCTGCAAAAGAGGTATGCAGGTATGTGGTTGGTGGTCATGTACTTTTCATTAGCCCACTGAAAATAATTATTCGATAGTTTTTAGAAATGAGGAGTAAAGGTAGCCTGGCTTACGTCAGACCTCATCTCATTGAGGTGATCAAGTTCATTTTCTCGTATTTGAAACGTGGTTTACGAATGCCCAGAGCCGTTTATTGGGCGCTACGAATGTCTATCAAATGCGTCTGTACGTAGCTCATAACCGCTTCGATGTGTTGTCATCATCTTGTTGTCCCCCCTCCGTTCTGTGATTGGTTCCTTCATTGAGGTGAAAACGAAGGCAGCATGGGAAAACCCAGGCTAGAGTAAAGGGGCAAATACAGAACTAAACGGGTACTCAATGTAAAAGTACACACTTGAGCAGGTACACAATAACTTACCTGAAGTCTATTTGTAGTGCTAACCCTCAGACTGATTGGTGTTCAGTTTTCTCTGTAAGTGTTTTTGTAAGTGTAAGTATGTGTGTGGGTTTTACCAATTACCATTTTAAATAGAAGTGTTTTCCCAATGATAACAGGAGATTTTACTTTTGAACAAAGTGTCTAATGTAAGAAATCGTGAAAAAGTGTGTTGCAGAATTGCAAACAATGTGCAAAGCAGAAAATGTGTTTAAGCTATGGTTACACAGTGTTTAAGGTATGCAACAAGAAGTTTAGGTATTGAGGCTTTGGTCTAAGCATTTATTATGACCGCCGCGCAGCGAAGGTTTAGTCAGATTATTATTATTATTTTTTTTTTTTTTTTTCGCATGCCCAAATTTCCGTCAATGATTCCCGGGACACTGAAAGACCGGGTACCACTAAACTTGGTGGGCATGTAACCCCACATGGATAGCATGGAACCATCGTTTTTCGTTTTCATCTGCAGCCCCCCCCCGCTGGACTGGACCCCCCGAAAGGAGGGTAGGGCAGACACAGTTCTCTGTGAATCTTTTATGGTATGTTGGTCTCAAGGGCCCACATCAACCTGGCTCATAATCACTCATTTGTGATTTGCCCCGGTAAAAATGAAAATGCAATATTATTCTGCTTTAATCGCCCCTATCTTCAGTTAAGATGTTCAGAACTGCACCAAATTTTATGTGTATGATTGACCTGGCATTCTCTGGGGGTCTGGGGGTATGCCAAGTTTCGTAGAATTTCATCCATGGGGGCTAAAAATTAGGTTATGTGTACATTTAGTGACTGTACACTCATTGGCCTGTAAATGGCGGTGCACACATATAAACATGCACACACACAGGCACCCACATACTATCGGTATTAGAACGGCCGATACATAATTACAAATTCAATAGGATCAAAAGAAAGCCAAAATATTCATCATCATCATCATGGCTGCATTTTCAGTATTGGCGATAAGTAGTCGTTTGTCCACTATATGGCGCATCGTTGCAGTGAGACGTAATTTTTTGGAAGTTAAAAGTGGGTTGAAAAATAACGGACACTTCCTACAAGGACTGTAATTTACCGCAGCCGAACATCTAATAAGGACAGGACGATGTTCACATGAAGTGTAAGTGAGGATGAAGTGAGGATGTTTATCGGACATGCTTGGTTTTACTGCAGGTAATGCGTTAATCTTGTAATATCAATAAGGACCTAGGTAATGTTACCGTTAGCGTTGGTTGAGTGATGGAGGCCCATTTGATTGATTGCATTTGTAGAAAACTATAAATGCGGTTATACCAAGCAAATTGATAGCAGCACTGTTTGTATCTTTCGACTGTCATTTATTGCACGTGCTACAAAATCATTCTGTGCAATGGAAGATTTACCAACGTTACACCGGTCTGATACAGTTTTGCCTATACATGCGTGTAGACTGAGACGCCTGTTTATTTTGTTTTAAGTGCGTGCGAGAGGGTGTGAGAGGGGAATCGATGTGCTTTGATTCCAGCTTGGTAGTTGTAGTCTGTGAAATTAAAAAGCACGTGTGTGTGAAGTATCCAAACAATGACACCTTCATTTCATTATGGCTGCTTTAGCAACACACCTTAAGCTACTGTGTAGTGGGTCCCATTTAGAAGTGGCTACTTCATTCGCGCTTTCCTTGACTCATGGAACTGCGTGAATGTTATTACAACTTTTCGCCACGATATGGCAGTTTAAGTCCGCTTTGATACTGTAAATTAAAAGCCATTGGTTTCCAAAGGAGATTTTATTTGTGTCGCCAGCATAGCCTATTGACAATTTATGTTGTAAATAGGCCTACCTTATAATCCTACCTGTAGCTTAGGGAAGCTAACAGCTTTCTATTAGGATCTAGTTTGTTAGTTACAGTTTTGTCATAACTCCCTAATGCATTTTTGCATTTAGAATAGCCAGAGCGTGTATATCTCAATCTGAAAATTAAACAATATCGGGTGCCTATGGACTAGGCTGGGTGAACCCAGCCTGATCTACCCGCTATTTATTTTTGATTTCTTAAAAGATTGAGCTTGGTCTGATGAAAGCCAGACTAGCCATGGACCTCAGTTACACAATGCAAGGGAACATGAATCAGCCTATATTTGCCCGCGAACAATAACGGACAAAAGCTCTTCAACTTTGGCCCGTTAAAATGTGTATGAACAGTCTAGCGACGCATTTCATCAAGGCCCATTTGGACATGTCAGTTATTTGCACCACTGGTTAGATGTAAAACAGCATTTCGTTTCAGACTACAGTTACTTAATTTGTGCATTAACAATAACGTTTCAGACTACTGTTACTTAATTTGTGCATTGACAATAAAGTATTACATGAACTAAAGATGACTAAAATCTTATGTAGAAGAAGAAACATTCACAAAAAAATCCATCCATCCAAAATGACCTTTGTTTTTGATAGCTGTTGAAAACGGCATGGAACTGACAGAGATGTTTTTGTTTATAAATACATAAAAAATAAATAAATAAATAAATAACATTATGCTGATACCTTTTGCTTTTCCCAAATACAATGTAGCCTACAGGTGTAAGTGACCTTTCATCAATCCAGTTGCAATGGATGAACTGTGATGACCTGCCCTACTTGTGATTGTTTAGAGATTTTAAAGGTTTTATAACAATGCTTCATCTTCTTTGGCTATTCTACAATCTATTCACCTTTTCAGCACAAGTAGGCTACTTTCTGTGCAGCCACACACACACACTCAGGCATGCCAAACAAGCATACACAAAAGTTTCAAGAGTGGGGGATGGAATAAAAGATGGAGACAAATTGAAGTGTGATTTATTTTCGCGGAACGGATGTACAGGACTGAGCGGCGGTCATATTTTGTACCGCTATGCGGTACATCTAGTTTTTAGTCTGTGCAATGGGAAAAAGCTGTAATAACAACTATCTGCCCTAGAATGAGAAATATATTGTCTCCAGTTTCAAACTGGAGACAATATATTTATATATATAATAATATATAAATAATACAGTATAGTTTACTGAGCATACTGATGAATAATGTAATTGAATAGTACGCAGTGCACTGCTCAATCTATATTGTGAAAAATCATAATCAAACAGTAAATCAGTACATTGGTAAGTGTGTTACACTAAAATTGCTACATTGTGCTTTTGCAAATTGTGTGAGGGAAGATACACACACAGACTATCAAGTAAGAGCAGTCGATCCCATCAAGCAACACCCCCACCCCCAAGATGTGGCATCTAATTTTTCTTTTTTCTTAATGCAGTTATTGACCCATTTGAACTTGGAAGAATGCAGGTATGGACCCACTTGTAGTACTACACATTCCTGGGAGGATACTGGCGTCTGAGGAAAACAGGGGGATGCTTGCTCTGTACACCATTCACCTGAGAGACAGAAAAAGCCCTCAGAAAGGGCCCAGGGTGTTACTGTATGTGGAAAGAATCTATCTATCTATCTATCTATCTATCTATCTATCTATCTATCTATCTATCTATCATCACTCCATTTTGCATGGAGGACAACATGTGGAACTAATTGGCTGAAATGAACAGCTGAACTGGAAGATGGAGGATAGGTTTGTTATGGGGGTTCACAAGCACTCAGGGCAGACGGAGTTGCAAGCAGGTGCCTACTCAGGTCACACACACACACACACACACACACACACACACACACACACACACACAAACAAACACACACACATACACGCAACTTGCATGGACATGGTCATCTGATCTGAGGTATAGTTTGTGGGTACAGAAATACAGAAAAAGAGAGAGGAAAAATCTATGAGTAAAACCTATTTTCATATGTCCCTGTCTATGTGTGTGTGTGTGTGTGTGTGTGTGTGTGTGTGTGTGTGTGCATGTAAGAATGTGTAAGAGACTCCTTTTAGACTCCCCGTTACTTTTTGCCCTCCGACACCTTGCATCAGAACCCGAGAGGCCAACTGGCAGAACCATGGCGTGTAATCCCTTTACACAGAATCCCAGAGATGCAATTTGTCCCGTAGTGTCAAAGGCTGTATCTTGACCACAGAAAACATGAGTCTATGGAGTTATGCTATCATCTTCCCTTGAAAGCCCACATCACAAAAGGCAGCAAGTAAACAGAGAGAACAGAAATATCCTTTTTCATCAATGGAGAGGGTGAATAGGGGCTTCCAGTACCAAAGAAAAGCAAGAGGTATTGATGCATTGAGATAATACATTCTGTCTCTTATTTCGCTCCCTTGCATTCTCTCTCTTGGTCATCATCTCTCGTCTCTTTCTCTCTTTTTCCTCCCACCCCATCTTTCGCTTTTTTGGCACTTTCACCCACTTTCTCGCTGTATCTTATTTTTCTCTTTGTATTACTCTAAACCAGCAACTACAACCCAACCAACGACTGGAGTTAGTTATTTTGATTGTTGATATGTGTGTGTGTGTGTGTGTGTGTGTGTGTATCAGTATAACAAACAAGACCATCTGGTCAGCAAAACCTATTCACACAATTACTAACAAATAGATCTCTCCCCTCATCTCACAGACACTGATGCAAACATAAAAATAACATCTCCAACAACATACATGGCACCTCCACCTACACACACACACACACACACACACACGCACACATTGATTTTCTTTTATATTACTGGAAGCAGGAGGTGAGGTCCCGGCTAACTGCAGAGGTTCATAAAGGCGAGAGTTACATGAATCATACCCCCACTCCCCCCTGCCCCCCTCATGCACAGCACAACAGCACACCCACCCACACAAGAGCACACAAACACAAACTCACTTTCTCTCTCTCTCTCGCTTTCTCTCTCCCTCTCTTTCTCTCTTCCCCTCAAACACACACAAACATAGAATCACACCCACCTACAGTGGACTTTGTATAGCATGCACCTTCTTTCAGAATCCCCCCCCCCTCCTCCAGACATAATCCCCCACCCCCTCCACTCTCCCAGGGACTAGTTGGTTATGCTCATGCAGGTCTTTATTTGGGCTCTTCCTGCCCCAGAGTGTCTTCTCCAGGCCCTTCCCCTGCCTAGAACCACACTAAACCCAAAGGGACTATGGCACCGCACCACACTGCACTGTCTCTGTCTCCTAATGAGCTTATGCTCCACTGACACTCATTTACTCGCACGGGACAATGTGGCCCACAAGGAACACTAATACTGTATATTGTTGCTTCCTCAATGGCATAGCTAATTTCATGGACACACAGGGTTGCAGCAGACAAAGGGAGTGGGGTCACTTCTCTCTCCCTTCTCTACAGTTGGCGTATATCTATGTGTGTGTGTCTGTGTGTATGCGTGTGTGTGTGTGTGTTTGTGTGAGAGAGAAAGAGGTGGAAACAATTATTTTTGAGCATAGCTAAAGGCAGATTTTCTAAGTAGAAAGCTGTGCTCTCACAATTTCTCATTTAACAATCAAATGTCAATGTTCCATAACAATAGGCCCCTTAATTCCCATAATGTGACCACTCCTTCCCTAGCAACTGCCATCTTTATGATGCTATGTATGTTTATGCCCCGGGAAGGCTATCGGGGGCTCTGCACCTACAGTAGCTGAGTAGGCTGTAGGCTGAGAGGGTTGTGAGCGAGTAGAGGGTTGTTTACTAAGATTAAACCGAGGACATTTTTTCATCTTAAACTACAGCAACAATATTTACAGTTTAGCAGCAAAAAATGGATGAAAGGGAAAACTTATCCTTCATCTACCCAAGAGGCCAGCCACCCCCAGATGACTAGCCAACACGCGGGAGTTGGTGTATGTGTGTGTCTGTCTATATGTATATGTGTATGTGTGTGTGTGTGTGTGTGTGTGTGTGTGTGTGTGTGTGTGTGTGTGTGTGTGTGTGTATTTTCACAGCTTTCTGTCTAGCTGATAGCTGATGATGGTATCTGTGGATTCCTGAGACTTTAAAGATGACAGCCACATGAGACCTGAGCCATACTTATCAGCAATCATCTTCTCCTGTATTTTGGATGAAATGTCTGCCATTTGAATGCCGACATGTTTAAAATCACACACACACACATACACACACACACACACACACACACACACGCAAACACACACACACACACACATACACACACACACACACACAAACACATGGGCCTCACTCAGACACACACAAGTAAATTGCAAATGCTCAATAGCAAATGGCACCTAAACGGATATATAAATCAACATTATTAGAAGAACCTGTCTTATATTTATGACTGGAACGAACAGCTTCTCCCCCTCCCTTACTCATTCATTAACGCCATCAACTCTCCCCACCCATCCACAATTTTCTCTCACTCTCACTTTGAATGAGACTGAAAGGTGAGAGAAAGCTGTACTCAGATATCCCTATGCATCTTCCTACGGTCAAAGTCATTTGTGAGAGTGAGCGTGTGCTCATCAAATCCTGTGGCTAGAGAACACGAAAAGGCAAAGGTCATTTTACCAGAAGTAAGTACAAAAGGAAAACAATCTGAAGTAAAGGCATGTTATATATTGAGTAATATATTGAGTATTCTGATCTGTATTTGTAGGAGAGATATATTTAAACTTCTAGGGGAGGAAACGGCTTTAAGCATTCAACGACATGGTGACACTGAAAAAGAAATTCAGAATTGACAGTTGTGTTAAAGCGGCAATAGAAGCTGCTTAAAGTGTAACTCCGGGCGAAAATCGACCCCAGAGTCTTTTTCTGCATTAAAACACTGATCAACCACTACAGAGCTTGTCCCGGTATAGGCTATAGCCCCAAATCACAAACAGTGGATTAGCTAAGGGTGGTGAGCAAACACTTCCCAAATAGCATTTTTTTAACCTGTAATATTGATCAAAACAGCACCAAACCTCGTCAGTAGCTTGCTCAGGGTCCCTACACATAAAACGAAGCACCAACAACGTAGTTAGCGAACCCAGAGTTTATTACAGAAGACTGTTAAGAACTCTTACCAACTGTCCCCCTACCAGCTCCTCCAACCCCAGCATGAATAATAGATTAACCAAACGTGACAGTACAACGAATCCTTGCGATACTGGGTTAGAGGAGTGCATTCTATTTATTTATCCTACGTCCATGAAGATGGTGGAAAAACTAGTTCCCTCAGAACCAAAACTAATGTTAAAAATGTACAAAATGTTAAGGGTTATTTGTTTAGACTAGAATACCAACAGCATACACCTGCATCTGAGAAATCAAAATTTTCTTAGCTGATATTGCACACACTTACACCAAATCCTTTCCTTTCCAAGCATCCTACATGGGTCACATCTCAGCTAGGTAAACATTTGTTTCAGGCAGTCATCTGAAATAAGGGGCTTTTTAAGCAATTACTATGATTACCTCTGAAGAAGCTGACGGCCATTAATGTTCTTACATAAACTTGAAATGTCAGCGGAGGAGAGTGAGCTCTCAGTTCTGCCTGTCCGTGTCTGACAGTTCATATCTAAATGTTCACAACCATTTTGATTCACAGGCCATTTTCACCCACTCACTCACAGGACACACACACACACACACACACACACACACACACACAGTCTCTCTCTCTCTCTCTCTCTCTCTCTCTCTCTCTCTCTCACACACACACACACACACACATGTCTGTCCTAAGTGGATATTGTTCCCGTTGCTGTGGTGCTGAAAGAGTGTGTGACATTTGAGTCTCCTCCAGACGTAAATCACACACCAGAAGACCATTAGCTCCGGAACCCCTGTGAAGCCTGGAATTAAAAAGAAAATCTCACATCCCTTCATCACTCCCTCACTCTCTCTCTCCCTCCCTCCTTCTCTCTTTTTCCCTCTATCTTTCTCTCTCTCCTGCCACTACACACTACACCACTCTCTTTTCTTCTTTTTTTCTTCCAGCACTCAACCTTTCCCTCTGCCCCCCCCCCTTCTCTCTCTCTCTCTCTCTCTCTCTCTCTCTCTCTCCTCTCCTCTATTAGCCTGTGTTGTGCTCTGTTTCTCCAGACCCATTCATCCCCTCTCTGTTGCAGATGACAGACCACAGCTGGCCTTGAGTTCTGTCCCTTCAGCATGACAAATACAAACACACATACGCACACACACACACACACACACACACACACATGCACCGTAGGCCTATAGAATGAGACCCACACTGGGCAGAGATATTGCCCATGTCCCAGTTTTTGTACTACTTGAAATAATCATTCACTCCAGTCTCCTAGTCCTGCCAATTCATTCAAATGGTACAGAGGCAGGGGATGTGTGAAGAGAAGGAGGATTCATCTGCAGCTTTGTGCCTGATTCAGAGCATGTATTTGATTTAGCACTGAAAATCATCAAATGAGAGGGCTACACTTCTACACTTCCCGCTTGTACTGTTCTACATCTCTATGTGTATACGCTCCTTTCTCCCTCCATTTCTTTGTCTTTTTTTTCCTTTCTCTTTCTCTTTCTCTCTGCTATATGCTCTGTGACAGCCTCTCCTATTGGTACTGTGTCCTTTGTGTGTGTGTCTGTGTGTGTGCGTGCGTGTGTGTGCTTGTATGTGTGCAGCCTGTCTGTTTTGTGACAGCCCCTCCCAGAGGTCGTGACCTCTAGTCCAAACTACAACACAAGTCAGCCCAGTTTGCAGCCACAGCACTTTCTCGCACCCAATCAGCTGTCTCCCTAGCCCTCGATGCAACTGATCTCCTATAACTGGCTCAACTGGCTTCAATTCTTCCCTCTCCAATCCCACGAGAGAAACAACGGGAAAGTCAGGTCAACAACTTAAGGAATATACAGACAGTCCACCACCTTAGACACCTAGAGACTCCACTGAAAAATTGCTGCTAGTGATCCAGAAACATTGTACCCCACAGGACACATGAAATAGGTTTAAAAGAATAATTGAATTTTAGAATCCTTTTGATTCTGCTGACAGTCAGCAGATTACTGACAGGTCCCTTGGACTTATCATTACTTCTCATAGGTGCCAATTGAAGGTGTCAATACACACACACACACACACACACACACACACACACACACACACACACACAATACAGTACATACACACACAAAGTGCAAGAACAAGATCCCAAACAAGCCTCCAAGCTTTGGTCAACCATTAGAATTCTGTGCACAATCTGCTGGCATTTCGATTCTGCTCCTTTTGTGACACACAAAGACCACAGAGCATATTAGGAGCAGAATATATATTTAAATACGCAGATGCCGCATTGTCCATTGAGTTCTATTAGGAGGAATATGTCAATGCGGCCGCCATATTGGTAGGGGTACACTTGCTGGTAAATGAATAGAGGCTAATGATGAGCTGAAGGATAAATATGTCAAGCGATGGGCATGAATGTTATTTCATAAGTAAAGGTAGATAAACTACATGAAGAAAAAAATAACACTATAGGTGGAGGAAAATAAATAATTTTTTGAAAACGTTTTTTAAATGAATCCAAACTCATTATAATATGTTTTCTGCTTTATTTAAATATTTGACATATCCCAGTTTTAACGATGACTTTTGGCAGTTTTGATGGTTTAAAATAGGAGATGAGTCATGATTGATGTTAGATTTGGCCACTTCGAACATTACCATTTCACTACGGCAAAGTTTCTGACAACCAACATTCAAATGGATATCGTCAGATAAGTGGAAACCTTTGTCTTTACATGACTCCAGAAAATGACGTTTAACAATTCATTGGGCAAAGAAATCGACACTTTGCCTAAAGTTATCGGTGCCCCCGCTGCTTCGTTCATTCACTAACGTTATGCTATGGCAGCAACGAGAGTAGGTAGGCTAATGCCTTCCAACATTAGACAATGACAGGTTAATACAGTATCAATACTATTATGATAAAGTGACTAAATGAGTAACACCAGTTACTTTCAATGCCTTCAATACACAAGGAAACCATGGTTAACTGATGTTAAATTAGCCTTGCCACACTTTACCGTTATCCAAATACAACAACTGCCAAATACAACAACAAAAAACACAATTTTTTGGTGTGCGATTTTACATGTACAAGGCCATTCCCATAAGCATAGACAGCGCTACGATTTGGACACAGACAACAATGTCCGTTCTCCAATGATTTTCACTCAGAGATACCTGTTCCTCCATTGGCCTCCAGTGATTTACCGCTCCATTGTTGCCCTCAGCAATATGGCTGCGCCGTTGACATACACTCTAGAGTCCAATGCGGTATCTACGTAGATATCTATGCCACAGAGGCTGTGAAAAGGTCACTGAGAGGTCACACTGTCACAAAAAGAGAGTGACGCTGCTGCTGATTAGACGATAAATGAGGAGCCGAGCCGTTAGTGGCGTCAGATGACGACGGCTGCGACCGGCTGCAGATGTGATAGCTCAGCACTATTCTACCCCAACCCTGTATCTCGCCCTCCTTCGCCTGTTACACCAGCGAGAACGCCCTGCCGCATGGTTCCCGCCCAAATTCGGTGGCCTTTATGAATAATTAAAGGCGTGTTTACTTGCCGAGGAGGGGAGAGCCATTGACGTGTGGCAAACTGTCACTGATAGAAGCTGGCAGAAATCTCAAAAAGCTCTCAGGGAAAAAAACATCACTGCAGGAGCCAGCACAGTCAGAGCCCCCCAAGGCTAAAAAGTAGTCAACCAGATACAGTATGAGAGGTTGACTGTTTGGCCAGTATTACAGCTCCCACACACAGTTGCGTTCCGTCAACGCATGTCAGTGGGCGTTCCCGGCGGTAGCAATGCAAATGACTTGAAGTAAAACCGTAATGTGATTGGTTGGTGCCGTCCGTAGATTGGCTTGATTGGCCGGTGCCATCTGTCGGTGCAGCAACAGCTGAACTTCTCAATGCGAGCGGCGGGAGAAACGCGATGCAACGGACCCACAATTCAGTTTGGCAACGGATGACGTGAGCCCATGTAAAGTGAATGGGATGCGTCTCCAGCAACACAACGCACGCAGCTGTGTGTATGAGCCGTTAGGGATGTGCATCTTCATCATTGAGGCGATATGATACACATCTCGATACAGTGCTAACAATACGATACAATAATGATACGATACAATAAATACTTATATGCGATATGATACGATTCACCCCTATTGCGATGCAATGCAATGCCATCCGATACATTTCGATAGGATATGAATGCGATTTACCAAGAAACGATGCCATGCAAAAGAATATGATGATAAGTCATTGTAGTATTGGTAGTTGATTTTCATTCTTTATATCTAAATTGTGCTTCACAATTTTAACTAATTGAATGCCAAGCTGTTTTCGGAAGCTTTGTCCTAGAGTGTCAGCAATCTAGACCATTGTTGATGATTTTTGTACAGCCACAGCATATTCTGTGTTATAGCTATGAACACATACAATGGCTCGTTTGAAAGGTGAGACTTTAAGCTCTCAGTGGGTGCAAACCGTGTATTTCTACACACTTCTGTTCCTGAGAAATCGCAAGCTAAACAGTGGCCAGTTTTCATCAAAATCGCTGTTTTTTTCTAGAAATGGAGATATAACATGAAATATGAAGTGTTGCCTGTAAAGTTTCCGGGAAGTGACCTAGCGAGACTGCCACCTAGTGACAGACCCACGAAAATGGCCTGGTTTTGAGCTGACATGCATGCGTCACTGATTTGACCCAAAGCGGCAACCGCTGTCCAGATTGTGCATTTTCATGCGTTTTCGATCGTCATATATTTCATTTCCATTCATCACAGAGTTCCCAAAATCACATATAAGGTGTGTTAGAGTGTCTAGTTTTGTAATAAAAAAAAAGAGCTAAAAACGTAATATTACGTTTTTGGCACTCAACGCATGGGAAGGAAAAGGCACTCAATGAGTTAACAGGTGGGACAACAGAAATCAGTGGTGTTTTTCCAACATGCAGTAGCCTATATAAAAAAGAATAATCTTTAACAAACAGGTTCACAACTGCTTCCAAATGCGAAACATTTGACTAATAGGCCTATTGGCAATTAAGCCCTGTAAACAGTATTTGTTGACCGCATAACACAAATTCAACAATTTTTGTTTTAGATGCTTTAATTAGTTTTTCTAGATGACTCTGTTATCGTTTGTTTCACTTTGTCGTATACAGGGATTGTTTTCTTGGTGAATAGCTTCCTATTGGGTAGCTATGTCGTACCCTGGCTCCAAGATGTAGAATAGGTAATGGAAGCCCTCGTTCTCTATGTCACTGTTAGGCTGGATATTTTAACAAATAAAGAAGTCAATGGCTTTGGTTATTGCCAACTGAACTATTGCAAGAAAAGTTGTGATGCTTTTCTCACCAGTCATCTTGCTACGGTTAGGCTAGCGCTGGTAGCCTTCTAAGCAGGGATGAAATGGTGGGGAAAGGGAAGGCAGACGGCTCCTCCACACTCATTAGTCTACTGCCTGTGATTTTAATTGCGGCATGGCATAGGCCACTGACAGCAGTGGACAAGACAGCACTTAGGAAACAGAGAAGAGAAATCAATCTAAACTTCTTGGTCACATTTCTAAATAAGTTCTACTGATAATCATATGAAAATATTTTTATTTTTTACCGATACAAAGACATTACAAACGATACATCGCAAGTACATCGCATAAATTCTATCTGATGCACACTTTTTAAAATCAGGCAGTAGGATCGAAACGGTGAATCTTACCATCCCTAGCATGTATATGTGTAATTCCTGATCTAGAGTACAGAGGAGATATATCTGTAATATTTTAGAATAAGATTTTTTCTCATGCCATTGTTGAGGTGATTAGAAATGTAAAAAAACGAAGAACTTCAGAAGCACTCAACAGATCTTGCCCTGATTCATGAGAAAGACCAACAAAATGGAGAAATACTGTCATGAAGTTCATATCTAATTAACTCAGTTCAGACTGCTTACGGTAAACTTCACTTGCTAGAATCTCTCTTTAAAATTTAATTTCTGAGTCTGTTTAAAGAGAAGAGCACACACATACACACGCCCGAGCGCGCACGCCCGCACACACTCACACACACACACACACACACACACACACACACACACACACACACACAGTCCACCTTTCAAACAAACACAGAGGAAAAAGGGAGAGTAGGAACTGCATAAATAGTAGTAAAGGGGGTTTGGCTGTGTGGATCCTCGTACGTTGATCCTTCATTCTTTAACATTGATCCATCAGGAGTTTCTGTATTGATTTTTCCCAACCTAGTATTCCCAAAATGGATTGCACAGAGCATGACAAACTCAATTCAATTTAATTATAGTGATTTCAGTCAAATTTCTTACTGTCCCTAGTACAGCCAGGTAGAATAGCAAATCAGATGTACAGTCATGAACAGGGGCCCAAGGGGTCAGGGGGCCCTGAAGCCCAAGCCTTTGCATGGAATCATTGCCTCAATATCAACAAATCAGGATGTAGGCTATGAATCTGATTGAATTTAGTATTGGCAAACCCCAAAATGCACCAGAATACAGGAAATCACATCAAACAACTTAAAAAATGTCCTCCCCCAAACCCCCCCTCCCACATATACGACAATTAGTGGGGGGCCCTTAATACATCTGGGCCCAGGGGCCCAAAAGTTCATAATCCGCCCATGGTCATGAATGTTATCACAAATGGGAAAATCTGGTTATGGCTAGTGGTGACTCTCAAGCCATACAATGTGCATATTATTACAAACAAAACATAATATACATGCAGTTATAAAAGAAACAATAAACATGAAATGCAAGTTTGTGACAATGCAAACAACAAAAAAGCCATTACATATGGAAATTAAATTTTAATATATGAGAGTATATGTATAGTACAGTATTTGTAGATATGAAGCAGGGTGTTTGTTTCTGAAGAAACAAGAGTAATGGTTATGGTTATGGTTATGGGATTTTGTAGACGCCTTTGTCCAAAGCAACATACAAATACAAAACAATATAATACTTAAATTTAACAGGGAACAGATTAAAATGTTGGTCAGACTATAATAAGGAGAATAGCAATAATAAGCAATGTCAATTCAATCAATAGCCTAATGAAATAAATAATGAAAATGAGGGGAAAAAAGTAATAGTAAACAATATGTCCATTGAATCAAAAATATAAAAACAATAACATGGTAAGAGTACATTAAGGAGAATATCAATAATAAATAACAATGTCAAATTAATCAACAGCCTAATGGAAATAAAACAATATTATAAAAACCATAACGCATAAGAAGTGCATGTTGAACAGATATGCCTTTAGACCCTTCTTAAATGACCCAAAACTATCACAGGAACGGAGAGCACTAGGCAACTCATTCCACCACCATGGAACCACTGAGGAAAAGAGTCGAATTAGTTATATTAGACCTAGCGTTTATGATGGTCGACACAACAGACGCTCATCCGAAGATTGCAGTGGGCGGTTGGGGATGTACATCTTAATCATTGAATTAAAATAACAAGGAGCAGATCCAGTCAGTGTCCTATAGGCAAAAGTGAGAGATTTAAATTTAATTCTGGCTACTATAGGGAGCCAATGGAGAGTAACTAGGGGAGGAGTTGTGTCCTCTATGGCTGATTGAAGACCAGGTGTGCTCCAGCGTTCTGAATTAGCTGTATCGATCTTACTACACAAGCAGGTAAGCCAGCTAATAGTGAATACAATTGTTCAGCTTGGAGATGACCATGGTCTGAACAAAAAGTTGTGTGGAATCTTGTGTCAGATAAGGTCTGATCTTCCTGATGTTGTAAAGGATAAACCAACATGATTTTACAATAGAAGCTACATGCTCAGAGAGGTTAATTCAGTCATCAATTACAACGCCCAAGTTACGTTCTGATCTAATAAGGGGCGGACTGGCAATCTGGACATTCTGGAAAAGTCCAGAACGGCCGTCCATCCAACGGCCGTCGGCCTGGTTCAATATAGCCTACTTTATCAGCCAAGTAGCCCAGTGTCTAGGTCTCCAAATAAATATGCTTCACTTATCAGTAGCCTATGTCTACGTTATCAGTTATCACTGTTATTAAAAAAAAGCAACACGTCACATATGCCTTTTTTCATGTCAATCTTTCATCTTTGCTTCCTTTGCCTTTTTCTTTTTTTTATATTAAGCTGACAACGAGATTCCAATTCAATTTCAATTTAATTTCACTTATAGAGCGCCAAAACATTACACATGTCTCATGACGCTTTACAGAGTGTATTCAGAGAGAGCCCATGAGTAACATGGGTGAGGAAAAACTCCCTAGAATTAGAGATACATATAGGAAGAAACCTCGAGCAGATCCAGGACTCAAGGGCCAGACCCATCTGCCTAGGGTCAGTTAGCCTACAGGGCAGTAAGGTCTGTAAATATGATAATGAATAGGTTAGTTGGGTGTAGAGAATAGAACACAGTGTTTAAAGCCACCTGAGGTATAACCAGTCACAGAAATTATCAGAAAGTTCAAATAGTCCAGTGTAGGGAATGTAGGGATTAGGAGTTCTGTGCATAGGCATGTAAGCAGGTAGCCTGATGAGCCAGACCCACATCAAGATGTACTGTAGGGTCTGGGGACTCACCATTCGCAATGCTCAGTCCGAGGGGCGGGATAAACGGTTGTTTTTCAAATTCCCTCTCCACGCAATTGGATAGCGCTTCAACTCATGAGTCCCATGCGTTTTCCCACCAGCGGAGCTAGTTGGCTAGTTGTTCAAACTTTTGCCAACGTAAACAAAGCTTAACTCGTGTCACGCTGTTCACCAGCAGCAGCAGACATCTTCTTTGTTTTCAAGTAGCAGGGAATTCACACTGAACCGTCGCAACTCTGCCATCATTAGGCCTATGTTAAGCCCACCTACCGACTACACGATGTGATTGGCCTGGTCGAAGTTTAATTTTTCCAGCTCGCAAGCCAAGGGAGAGTTGCTAGACTACGCTAGGGTGCGTCTAGATTTCTAGGCTAGTAAGGCCCATATAGCCAGCCATGAGGTCACCGATGTCCGGATCGATCACCGATTTGAAGCTAAATATTAACCTGAATAAAAATAAATTACAAAACAGCAGTGGAAAACGTCTCCGTGGCAAGTGCATTCTTAATTCAGTTTTGTGTTACCGGTATCAGTGTCTGTTGTCTGTGCGTGTGTGACGGCATACAGTTTGGAGAAAAAAAACACACACATTTGGCATGCCCTTGCTATTATAGTCTACGATTCATGTGGAACATGGGCTATAACTAAAGGGAAATGCACCTCCGTTCAGTGTCACCAAAAGTGTTCAGTGTTCTACATTCTAGACATTTGCTACCACAACTACCACATATTTGCAATAGCTCTAACCCTAGGTCTATACACATCTTGGTGATACTGTGTACCAACCTGACCAAGATGTATACTGTGCACCAACCTGGCCATGCTTTCTACAGTATGTGCAATGTCCGTTAGTATTAAAAAGATGAACAGACACTCAAGGCCATTTAGACACATAATATGTGTGCGAGTGCAAATGGTAGTGGGCCTTTTTGGAAGATAGTCCAGGGCCTTTTTTTAGTCCCAGTCCGTCCCTGCTGGTAATTGTGGCAAAGGATACTGATCAGCTATTCATGAGACTGATGACAAATATCTGGCAGTTTTGGAATACAGGGTTCTGTAGTTGAGGCTGTGTCAAGGCTGTAATGATTTTCCCTGGTTCTTGAAGAGTACTGGAGGGTAGGCAAGGGGAGCACCAATATTTTTTTCTGCTGTCCTTACTGTTCGCTGCAGTCTGTCCCTATCCTGTTTTATGGCTGCTCCGGACAAGGCTGTGATAGATGTGCACAAGACGGATTCGAGGACTGCAGTGTGGAACTGGCTTCAACTGCTCCTGTTGCAGACAAATTTACCTCCTCAACTGACACAGCAAGTACTGTACATCCTCTGCTCTGCCTGAGCCTAGACTTGATGGCTCTCACTTCAGGTCTCTATACTGTAAATGGTAGTTCCCCAAATCTTAAATGTCTCTCCACACTGACAGGGGCACTGCTGGGGGGGGATTATTCTAAGGACCCAGCTCTGACAGGGGGCCCCCAGAGAGCAGAATTCTTGTCTTTCATAGGGCCCATATTTTCTAGCACTACCCCTGCACACTGAACACAGAGCTGTTTAATAATGTAGGAGTGAGCAGCGCTGAGGGGAGACTAAAGACCACTGTTCCTACAGTCATTCAGCCTCCCGCCAATATGCAGACTATGCAGCAATCCTGGATGAGTCAAATGGCTATACTGTAGGGTCGTCTGCAAAATTATAACAGCTGAGTATACTGCTATAACAGTAGTGTATAACCGCTGGGTCCTTGGAGGTGTAGTTGTTGGGGCAGCCGTGGCCTACTGGTTAGGGCTTCGGGCTTGTAACCGAAGGGTTGCCCGTACGATCCCCGACCAGTAGGAAAAATGTGGGCGGGGGAAGTGGTTGAGCACTGCTCTCCCATCCCCACATCCAAGGCACCTAACCCCTCACTGTAGCAGGCAGCTCACTGCTCCGGGTTAGTGTGTGCTTCACCTCACTGTGGGTTCACTGTGTGCTGTGTGTGTTTCACTAATTCACGGATTGGGATAAATGCAGAGACCAAATTTCACGGGATCAAAAGAGTATACAGTATATGCTATGCTATGCTGTGCTATGTTGGTGTAGAAGGTCTTAAAACATTCTTCAGGTGGCCAAAAAGTGGTAGGTAGGATTATTGTTTGGGCTTTATACAGACATGTTGGATTTCTGGAGGACAATCCTATCATTCAGAGAATCAAACACAGGGCAGGAAACAAGACAAAATAAAGCAGTAAAAGCAATGCAATCCCATCTCTGCCCAGGGAAGACATACAAAGCATACAAAGAAGCCAGATAAAAAAGCAGTGTAGAGAACAAATGGCTTACAGTAAGTGGATAGCAATGGCAGACAGAGTTTGGAATAGGTTCTTACAGAGAGAGGAGAGCTCAGGAGTTCAATAGACAGCAGCATTCTTTTTTTTTTAAATCCAAAAATACGCAATGTTTACATGCTGAAAAGATTCACTGTGGCCAAATTTCCCATCAGGGTTTGTGGGTTTGATTCTTAGCCAGCGAGTGAGAACATCATCTGAATGACAACAGTCTAGTTTATTGTACAACCAACAATAAATCCATTTATTTTTCTGCCAATGTAGCATGGACTGTATGCACTAACCTATCTGCCTCTGGGACAATCTTTATATCAGTGGTAATCCCTGTTGTGAGGAAATGGATTTAGTTCTTATGGAGAATATAATATAATCATGACCGCCGCGCAGCGAAGCTATAGGTTTAGTCAGATTTTTTTTTTTTTTTTTTCTTTTTTAGATGCCCAAATTTCCGTCAATGATTCCCGGGACACTGAAAGACCGGGGTACACGAAACTTGGTGGACATGTAACCCCACATGGATAGCATGGAACCATCGTTTTCGTTTTGATCTGTAGCCCCCCGCTGAATTGGACCCCCCGAAAGGAGGGTAGGGCAGACACAGTTTTCTGTGAATATCTCGAAAACCGTAGGGTTTAGGAGGACCATTTTTTTTTGTATGTTGATCTCAAGGGGCCATGTCAACCCATTCCATAACCACTCATTTCATGTATAGCGCCACCTAGTTAAACACAAAAAAGTAAAAATGAGGTGGTGTAATTGAAGGTATCTGTGACCTAACATAGTCAAAACTGCACAAAATTGGAAGTGTAGGATCATTATGACACCCTATGTATGCACGCCAAGTTTTGTGGAATTCCGTTCATGGGGGGCCACACAATAAATTAATTTATGTTACTATACACCAACTGGCCTGTAGGTGGCCGGAGACAGTTTTCTGTGAATATCTCGAGAACCGTAGGGCCTAGGAGGTCCACCTTTTTTTTTTTATGTTGGTCTTAAGGGGCATGTCAACCCATCCCATTACCACTTATTTCATGTATAGCGCCACCTAGTTAAAAATTAAAAAGCAAAAAAATTAGGTGTTTTCATCTCAATATCTCTGGCTGACAAGGTCAAAACTGCACGAAATTAAAAGAGTAGGATCATTATGACGCCCTCTGAATGCATGCCAAGTTTTGTGTACTTTCGTTCATGGGGGGCCTTACAATAAAATAATTTATGTGTACATTTAGTGACGTACACCAACAAGGATTCCCGGGACACTGAAAGACCGGGGTACACAAAACTTGGTGAGCATGTACCCCCACATGGATAGCATGGAACCGTCATTTTTCGTTTTCATCTGCAGCCCCCCCGCTGGACTGGACCCCCGAAGGAGGGTAGGGCAGACACAGTTCTCTGTGAATCTTTTATGGTATGTTGGTCTCAAGGGCCCACATCAACCTGGCTCATAATCACTCATTTGTGATTTGCCCCCGGTAAAAAAAATGAAAATCAGTAGGATTAAAAAGAAAGCCAAAATAAATATTCATCATCATCATCATCATGGCTGCATTTGCAGTATTGGCGAGAAGTAGTCGCTTGTCCACTAGATGGCGCATCGTTGCAGTGAGACGTAATTTTGTTGGAAGTTAAAAGTGGGTTGGAAAAAACAATGGACGCTTCATACAAGGACTGTAATTTACCGAGCTTAACATCTAATAAGGATAGGACGATGTTCACATGAAGTGTAATTCCCATTTCTTCTTGAAGCCAAATAAATCTGAGGATGTTTATCGGACATGCTTGGTTTTTACTGCAGGTATACGTTAATCTTGTAATATCAATAAGGACCTAGGTAATGTTACCGTTAGCGTTGGTTGAGTGATGGAGGCATTTGATTTATTGCATTTGTAGAAAACTATAAATGCGGTTATACCAAGCAAATGTATAGCAGCACTGTTTGTATCTTTCGACTGTCATTTATTGCACGTGCTACAAAATCATTCTGTGCAATGGAAGATTTACCAACGTTACACCGGTCTGATACAGTTTTGCCTATACATGCGTGAGACTGAGACGCCTGTTTATTTTGTTTTAAGTGCGTCTGCGAGGGGGTGTGAGGGGAATCGATGTGCTTTGATTACAGCTTGGTAGTTGTAGTCTGTGAAATTAAAAAAAATGTGTGTGTGAAGTATCCAAACAATGACACCTTCATTTCATTATGGCTGCTTTAGCAAAACACCTTAAGCTACTGTGTAGTGGGTCCCATTTAGAAGTGGCTACTTCATTCGCGCTTTCCTTGACTCATGGAGCTGCGTGAATGTTATTACAACTTTTCGCCCGCGATATGACAGTTTAAGTCCGGCTTGATACTGTAAGGCGAAGCCATTGGTTTCAAAGGAGATTTTATTTGTGTATTAGCCAGCATAGCCTATTGACAATTTATGTTGTCAATAGGCCTACCTTTATAATCCTACCTGTAGCTTAGGGAAGCTAACAGCTTTCTATTTGGATCTAGTTTGTTAGTTACCGTTTTGTCATAACTCCCTGATGCATTTTTGCATTTAGAATAGCCAGAGCGTGTATATCTCAATCGGAAAATTAAACAATATCGGGTGCCTATGGACTAGGCTGGGTGAACCCAGCCTGATCTGCCCGCTATTTATTTTTTGATTTCTTAAAAGATTGAGCTTGGTCTGATGAAAGCCAGACTAGCCATGGACCTCAGTTAAACAATGCAAGGGAACATGAATCAGCCTATATTTGCACTAACAATAACGGACAAAAGCTCTTCAACTTTGGCCCGTTAAAATGTGTATGAACAGTCTAGCGGCGCATTTCATCAAGGCCCATTTGGACATGTCAGTTATTTGCACCACTGGTTAAATGTAAAACAGCATTTCGTTTCAGACTAGGCTACTGTTACTTAATTTGTGCATTAACAATAACGTTTCAGACTACTGTTACTTAATTTGTGCATTGACAATAAAGTATTACATGAACTAAAGATGACTAAAATCTTATGTAGAAGAAGAAACATTCACAAAAAATCCATCCATCCAAAATGACCTTTGTTTTTTTGATAGCTGTTGAAAACGGCATGGAACTGACAGAGATGTTTTTGTTTATAAATACATAAAAAATAAATAAATAAATAACATTATGCTGATACCTTTTGCTTTTCCCAAATACAATGTAGCCTACAGGTGTAAGTGACCTTTCATCAATCCAGTTGCAATGGATGAACTGTGATGAACTGCCCTACTTGTGATTGTTTAGAGATTTTAAAAGGTTTTATAACAATTCTACATCTTCTTTGGCTATTCTACAATCTATTCACCTTTTCAGCACCAGTAGGGTACTTTCTGTGCAGCCTTTTTACACACACTCAGGCATGCCAAACAAGCATACACAAAAAGTTTCAAGAGTGGGGGATGGAGTAAAATATGGAGACAAATTGAAGTGTGATTTATTTTCGCGGAACGGATGTACAGGACTGAGCGGCGGTCATATTTTGTACCGCTATGCGGTACATCTAGTTGTCATTGTAGTGCCCCTGGGACAGACCTTTTCAATATGACCTAATTCAAATGATGATGTGTTACAAAATACTGTGGCTGTGTGTGTGTGTGTGTGTGTGTGTGTGTGTGTGTGTGTGTGTGTGTCTCACTCCTTAACAACAAATTGACTGGCATGTAAGATTTCAGTTAGTGCTCAGCTCGAAAGCTGCAGTGGGTGTATAGTAAGACGGGAATCCCATTGGAAACTAGATGTACCGCAGAGCGGTACAAAATATGACCGCCGCCCAGTCCAGCACATTTTTTCCACAAAAAGATATCACGCTGAAAGGCCTACAGTATATGATTCTAACTGTCTCACTAAATTGCATTATCCACACTCAATTCTCACTGGTATCTGCTAGACAACAAGTACCAAAACATGATTAGTTCATAGATTTCACATGTAAAATTCATTTTATACAACCCCACCTCCATCTTGCCTGTTCATAATTCTGAGAAATTCTTGATTGTTTGTGTTATGTTTATGTTATGTGTGTGTGTGTGTGTGTGTACATATGTCTACTGTGTGAGTATGTGTCATACGTATGATTACTGTGAATGTATGTGTGTGTGTGTGTGTGTATCTGTTTGTGCCCATGTGTGCACATGAAATGGGTTAACATGACCCCTGGAGGCAATCATAAGGAAAAAAATGGTCATCCTAGGCCCTACAGTTCTCAAGATATTCACAGAGAACTGTGTCTGCCCTACCCTCCTTTCGGGGGGGCCAGTCCAGCGGGGGGGCTACAGATCAAAACAAAAATGACGGTTCCATCCTATCCATGTGGGGGTACATGCCCACCAAGTTTTGTGTACCCCGGTCTTTCAGTGTCCCGGGAATCCTTGTTGGTGTACGTCACTAAATGTACACATAAATTATTTTATTGTAAGGCCCCCCATGAACGAAAGCACACAAAACTTGGCAAGCATTCGGAGGGTGTCATAATGATCCTACACTTTTAATTTCGTGCAGTTTTGACCTTGTCAGCCAGAGATATTGTGATGAAAAAACACCTAATTTTTGCTTTTAATTTTTAACTAGGTGGCGCTATACATGAAATAAGTGGTAATGGGATGGGTTGACATGCCCCTTAAGACCAACATACATAAAAAGGTGGACCTCCTAGGCCCTACGGTTCTCGAGATATTCACAGAAAACTGTCTCTGGCCACCTACAGGCCAGTTGGTGTATAGTAACATAAATTAATTTATTGTGTGGCCCCCCATGAACGGAATTCCACAAAACTTGGCGTGCATACAGAGGGTGTCATAATGATCCTACACGTCCAATTTCGTGCAGTTTTGACAATGTTAGGTCACAGATACCTTCAATTACAACACCTCATTTTTACTTTTTTGTGTTTAACTAGGTGGCGCTAAACATGAAATGAGTGGTTATGGAATGGGTTGACATGGCCCCTTGAGATCAACATACAAAAAAAATGGTCCTCCTAAACCCTACGGTTTTCGAGATATTCATAGAAAACTGTGTCTGCCCTACCCTCCTTTCGGGGGTCCAGTCCAGCGGGGGGGCTACAGATCAAAACGAAAAACGATGGTTCCATGCTATCCATGTGGGGTTACATGCCCACCAAGTTTACGTGTACCCGGTCTTTCAGTGTCCCGGGATCATTGACGGAAATTTGGGCATCGCGAAAAAAAAAAAAAAAAAAAAAAAAAAAAAAATAATCTGACTAAACCAGCTTCGCTGCGCGGCGGTCATAATAAGGAAGCAGCAGCAGTAAAGCATAACACAACGCTCAGACCATAATTATTCAAAAGAAGTTCTATCACATTCCTAAGTTACACAAATGGTCTATGCTCGCGTTACCTTTGAAAGTTCAACAAGGTTCAGAGCTCAAATTGTTTGACATTAGCATAATGCTGCCGCTCCAACTGTTTCGCTGCCGAACCATAACAAACAATAGGAAATGTTCCGCTTGACACTGGTCAATGTGATCCCTGCCTAAAGTGTTCATCTGGCCCGCATGTTTCATGAGAAGCAATTGCTCTGAGTTGTGTTATGGCAACACACCTCACTCAACCCCCTGCAGACTGAAGCCATAGTGAAGGACAGAGACTTACAAACAGACTTTCAGCACGTTTTCACCTCTACCTCGGCAGGTGCATCTGAGGCTCATGCACTCAGTCTCGCACTCTATCATAGCTCTACAGGCCCCATGCATTTATGACAAATAGGTAGCAAGCATGGCACACATGAATACACACACGCACATTCTCACACACACACACGCACACGCACACACGCACACACACACATACACACACCACACCACACACCAGTGACTCAAACAAGCCCATCAGGAGTGTGGCGACATGCGGTGTGCTGTGTCGTACGTGAGTGGCATGTGATTGACGTGTGCCTGGAGCTCAGCACGGCTGCACCCTGCGCCACTTTGGATTTTCTCATTAAAGCGGCGAGAGCTCCGAACCCATGCAGTGAAATTTATGCGCCGTCCAGGTCCTTTTTCTCACTGTCAGCACACGCGCTCACTCGGCTGCTTTCAGCCAGTCTCCTCTTCCAATGAGCCTTGCAAATACCGACAGAGCCTCCCTTGCTCTCGCCAGGTCTCTTTATTTCCTCCTTACTACCTCCCTCTCTCTGCTCTTTCTCTTCTTTCCCTTCTTCTCTTTGTATGTCATCTTCTTCTCTCCCCTTTCCTTGTTCTGTTTATTTTTTCTCTTTTTCTCCCACTTGCTCTTTTCCACCCTTTTCTCCCCACCTCTCTCTCCATTCCTCTTTCTCCCTTCATTTTTTTTTATCTCTCTGTCTCTCTCTCTTTCTCTCCCCTCCTGGTCCTCCTCTCTGTCTCTTTGACAGGTTGATGCGCTGACCGCGGGCAGGTCGGACGGTCTTCAGGCTGCCACAGGCTAAGCCGAGCCCAGCCGGAGTCCTGTGCGCCAGGCTGTCTGCCTTCCAAACGAGTCTGTGATTTAACGGCTCTATCATAAATCACATGCTGTGGTAGGAGCTACCCCCGGCAGCCTCGCTGTCACAAACCCGCCCCACCTTTCCCCGCCAGCACCCATCTCCCTCCCTCCATCCTCTCTGTCTCTCCACGTTTCTTCAAAATGTCAAATTGGACTGTCCCTGCCTGGCTCCACGAGTCAGAGTAATAACCTGCTAGTCCACTGTGGTCCTCCTGTTTCTTGAATTGCTCTCCTGCTAGCCTTTTGGTTTTTGTGGCACAGGTTTGATCTCTGCACCTCAAGTCAAGGCTTCAATATTCAAAGACCACACAGTACTCACTGAAATAAATAAAAATGTGTAGCCTATTTGCTTTGTGTTGAAATTCGTTTCAGATATATTAAAACAACACAATGTAGTTATTTTACCTTAAATGGAGATTAAAACGAAGCGATTTCCTAGGCAGATATTCATTTGGGACTATAGTGGGGCGAAGCACAGGAAAAGCACTGCTACATGGGTGCAGAGATATCACCATGGAGGTATTATATATAACTGGAGAGAGTGACTAAGTCCCGCCCCCATTCATTTCAATGGCCCATGCTAGGCTAGCTACTTCAGCCAAAAAAGTTTGAAATTGACCGCAGCCATCTTTACAAAAATGGCGTTTCATGGGTGTTCGTTTCCGGCACCAGCTCGAATTAGCCTATTAGATTCCATGTTACAGACAGGGACAACGTGAGGTACAACGGTATGTCGTTGATGAAGATTGGACATCCCCTCATAGGAAAAGAAGTTATTCGGAAACGCGCTTCACCTCGTTATAAGCGCAAATGTATTTAATTGTTTGGGGTAACATTTTGGGAATGGTGGTAGAAGTTTGCCCTGTCTCTGAAGTCCTGGGTTATTTAATGTGATGTTCATATTGTGATAATAAACATACGAATCAATATTGAGTCACGTTAGGCTACACAAATAATGATCCCTAAATGCTATATTAGAACAGGTTGTATTACGCAATAGGCTATCCAACGAAAATGACTATTAATTAAGTAGACATGCGATGAAATAAACTTGTGGATAGCTGGGATTTTTGCTGCACCCAGTGTGAATTTGCAGCTTGTTAAGCCTAGGCTACATTTGCAGGTAGACGAAATGAAGCCAGCGCAAGTTAAACTTCCGATAGAAGCGCACATCCCTCGGGTATTGTGGTTCGAGCAGGCTTAGAGTCTGCAACTGTTGTTGGACATTTGGCTTTTGCCTCGACTGGCAGCCTGAACATTTAAATCAATGCTAAGTGGCTGAAGCTAACCCTTCAAATCCTGACCCCCTGGATATCACGCAACACGAGTACCTTATCTCACTTGCCACAGCACAATTGCCATTTGTACCTACTTGTGTTCGTTGTGAATACGCAGGCCACAAGAAGGAATTAGGGACTTTTCTTTTGTTGTTTTACTCATGCTGTCCGGTGACGAGAGATTCCATTCACTAAGCTAAGGTAAGCCTGCGGGGGCACTACCGGACTAAGACGATGTGCGTACGGAGTCAAAAATGCTTTTGCTCACTTATCTAACTCTAGGGGAGATGATGAATAACCCAAGTTCATAAAATGGTGGTATGTTCCTTTAACCCTTACAATAACATCTCCTTAACCCTGTTATTGTCAACAGTGTCGACAAGCAGGTCGGTTGATTATTTGTAGTGAACCAGCAAAATAAAGTAGGCCCTTATGACCCTTCAACTCAGTGAAACAGAAAAGGTCACTGGCTTCAGTGCAAGGTGTTGCATCTCATCTGATGCCTCATTTCTGACTCACAGCTCTGTCAGGCCTCAGTCAATAAACAGGAAGAGCAAGTTTTCAAAATACCAAGGCTTGGTTTCCCGAAACTTTCTCAATGCTTCGATGTTTGTAAGATATACCAAGATCTATCTTAAGGGTTTGACATCTTCCATGAAATGCTTGTAGGTGCTTGTACCCTCACTAAGTCATACGATTGTAAAATTGGTCTGGAACAACCTTAAGCTATACCATAACACAGTTTTTAGATAACACTAACATTTTGAAAATGTAATCTTAAGTGGCAATACATGCGCACTTAAAAATCCTATGTATGTGTTGCATTACATGTTGTGCTCCATGTAATGAAAATGAAAAACATCTAAATGAATGAATAAATACGCTTTACTTTTTTAATGTGAATGTATGAGTATCATGTTATAGACATCATACTTATTATGTAACTTATTACATTTTGACTGTGTGGCTCGAAGCCTACATTTCACATAGTTCCATTTCACATTTAACATATTTCACACCCCCATCACAGCACTTTATGGGGTTTTCTAGGGGGTATTTATGGGGAGTTAATTAGGTATAAAGTAATGGGTGATTCATGGGGATGTAAATTGATATAAGGTAAACCTCAACTGTCCAAATATCATACAGTAGTCTCAGTCTGAACATTGATGGTATGTCAAATCCGCTCCTGTTGTCAGAAACCTTGGCATACTGCTTGACCCCTCACTCAGTTTCGACCCCCACATTAAATCCCTCACTAAAACTGCATCCTTTCACCTCCGGAACATTGCCCGCCTTCACCCCTTCCTTTCTACCACTGATGCACAGACCCTGGTTCACTCCTTCATTACATCCCACCTAGACTACTGCAACTCCCTATTCATTGGCCTCCCCACTAAATCACTTCAAAGACTACAATATATTCAGAACTCTGCAGCCAGACTACTCACTCATACTCAAGAGATCTGCACACATCACCCCTATTCTTTCTCAGCTTCACTGGTTCCACTCTGTCCCGAATCAAATTCAAAATTCTACTACTCACTTTCAAAGCCCCCCATGACCTTGCTCCTCCTTACCGCTGTGACCTTCTGATCTCTTACACTCCTTCCCGCTCCTTCCCGCTCCCTCAGATCCTCTAATCAAAATCTCCCCTCTGTCCCCCGCACCAGACTCTCTACATGGCAGGTCTTTCAGCGCCATGGCCCCTAAGCTCTGGAATTCCCTCCCTCAATCCCTCCGTCACTGTCCCTCCTTTCCTTTCTTCAGAGCTCACCTCAAGAACTTTCTGTTTCAGGAACACTTTTCACCTTCCGCCACCACTTGACTCATCGCAATTGCCCTTTTTTTCTTTTTTTTTTTACTGTCTGTTTTTATGTTGTCTTGCTTTGTTTGTGTTGACTTTGTAAAGTGACCTTGAGTCTAAGAAAGGTGCTATATAAATAAAACCTATTATTATTATTATTATTATTATTAAATGGGTGGGCAACTAAAAAACTATATACTTGTCTGTTTTGCTCTAACAACATTTTGTTGTTCTCCTGTAACAATGACAAAATAAACTGAACTGAACTGAACATAGTTCCTTTAAGGTATACAAAGAAAAAGAAGATGGTTCGAGAAACCCTTACAAAAGAAAACAACTTCATCATAGATACACTCCAACCATTGTTTAATCCCTAAAACTCTTCTTAGTCTGTGAAAGATACATTTTCACACCTTCATGAACAATGGCAGATGGCAGTCTATTGAGTCCTCACAAAGGCTGAGATCTGCTTTCATGAATGAAATGGCTTGGCTGTAATTTACTGGGCTGTAATCTGGATTGGTCATGGGAGACAGTCTCAAAAACAATCAGTTAAATATTTTACAATCAGTAATAGGGGCAGTGGTGGGACATGGTGTATAACACTAAAATGGACAAATTAATTTCTCTGTGAGGTTTCATCTGCAGGTTCTCAGGTGTTTATTAGGCCAGGTTTCATGGTGGTAGTAATAAGATGATTTGCTAGGCCCTTTTTACAGATGTGCAAAGCATGTCCAATGCCCTAATGTGCAGTGAATTTCCAGTTTGGGTCAAAACACTCAATATTTCATAATATTTAGATTTGCCTGTTGTCTTTGCTTGGCACAAATTTCAAGTCTGTAAACAGGAGGTTCATTCCATGGTTGCCTTTCACACACACACACACACACACACACACACACACATACACACACACACACACACACACACACACACAAACACACACACACAGTGTTGGAAAGGTTACTTTTAAAATGTATTCCACTACAGATTACTGAATACATGCCCTAAAATGGATTTTGTAACATATTCTGATAGATTACTGAAAGTGAGTAAAGTATTTTGAATACTTTGAATTACATCACCATTATATTGTATTTTATTAGCAATGAATGAGAGGTAATGTGAACTTGTAAGACCCACTGTGTCAACAATAACCCAAAACCTGCTTTACAGTGAGGATTGATTGATATATAAACCTATGTGCTATGAAACAATTAATGTCATTATGAACAGAGATGCTTAAAGGCTACCAAATCCCAAAGTATACACAGATTCTTTGTAATGAATTTCAAAGAGCACATGGGGAGTTAGATGCCTTATTGCAGAACACCCTGTCAAGAAACAAGAACCTATACTGGCCTAAAACATGCTGGCTGGCCTACAATATAGCTAATTTACATTCTACATTTTCATGCTACCGCCCTAAGAGCTTTTTCATTTTACATTAAGGGAGAGAAAGGAGCCACCTGAGAGATATACCGGTAGACATAGACTACATGGTGTGGTTAAAGAATCTTTGAGTTTGAAACGCACGTGTTACAATGATTTAAAATGTAATCCCTTATATTCATCAGTGTAACTGTATTCAAATTGTAACTGTTACTCATATTTTGTATATCCGCAATACATGTATTCAGTTACTTCCCAACTATGCGACACATACACACACACACACACACACACATGCACACACACATGGACACTTGTGCGTACACATGCACACACACACACACACACACACACACACACACACACACACACACACATGCACACACACACACACACACACACACACACACACACACACACACAGTGTTGGAAAGGTTACTTTTAAAATGTATTCCACTACAGATTACTGAATACATGCCCTAAAATGGATTTTGTAACATATTCTGATAGATTACTGAAAGTGAGTAAAGTATTTTGAATACTTTGGATTACATCACCATTATATTATATTTTATTAGCAATGAATGAGAGGTTATGTGAACTTGTAAGACCCACTGTGTCAACAACAACCCAAAACCTGCTTTACAGTGAGGATTGATTGATATATAAACCCATGTGCTATGAAACAATTAATGTCATTATGAACAGAGATGCTTAAAGGCTACCAAATCCCAAAGTATACACAGATTCTTTGTAATGAATTTCAAAGAGCACATGGGGAGTTAGATGCCTTATTGCAGAACACCCTGTCAAGAAACAAGAACCTATACTGGCCTAAAACATGCTGGCTGGCCTACAATATAGCTAATTTACATTCTACATTTTCATGCTACCGCCCTAAGAGCTTTTTCATTTTACATTAAGGGAGAGAAAGGAGCCACCTGAGAGATATACCGGTAGACATAGACTACATGGTGTGGTTAAAGAATCTTTGAGTTTGAAACGTACGTGTTACAATGATTTAAAATGTAATCCCTTATATTCATCAGTGTAACTGTATTCAAATTGTAACTGTTACTCATATTTTGTATATCCGCAATACATGTATTCAGTTACTTCCCAACTATGCGACACATACACACACACACACACACACACATGCACACACACATGGACACTTGTGCGTACACATGCACACACACACACACACACACACACACACACATGCACACACACACACACACACACACACACACACACACACACACACACACACACACACACACACACAGTGTTGGAAAGGTTACTTTTAAAATGTATTCCACTACAGATTACTGAATACATGCCCTAAAATGGATTTTGTAACATATTCTGATAGATTACTGAAAGTGAGTAAAGTATTTTGAATACTTTGGATTACATCACCATTATATTATATTTTATTAGCAATGAATGAGAGGTTATGTGAACTTGTAAGACCCACTGTGTCAACAACAACCCAAAACCTGCTTTACAGTGAGGATTGATTGATATATAAACCTATGTGCTATGAAACAATTAATGTCATTATGAACAGAGATGCTTAAAGGCTACCAAATCCCAAAGTATACACAGATTCTTTGTAATGAATTTCAAAGAGCACATGGGGAGTTAGATGCCTTATTGCAGAACACCCTGTCAAGAAACAAGAACCTATACTGGCCTAAAACATGCTGGCTGGCCTACAATATAGCTAATTTACATTCTACATTTTCATGCTACCGCCCTAAGAGCTTTTTCATTTTACATTAAGGGAGAGAAAGGAGCCACCTGAGAGATATACCGGTAGACATAGACTACATGGTGTGGTTAAAGAATCTTTGAGTTTGAAACGTACGTGTTACAATGATTTAAAATGTAATCCCTTATATTCATCAGTGTAACTGTATTCAAATTGTAACTGTTACTCATATTTTGTATATCCGAAATACATGTATTCAGTTACTTCCCAACTATGCGACACATACACACACACACACACACACACATGCACACACACATGGACACTTGTGCACATGCACATGCACACACACACACACACACACACACACACATGCACGCCTTTTTTCACACACACACACACACACACACACACACACACACACACACACACACACACACACACACACACACAAACACACTCAGCAGTCCAATTAAACCCCTGTTTGGCATCCAGAAAATCTGCCTGGCTGAGCAAAGACACAGACCCACTTGAGAGAAAGTATAGTGGGGACTCCTGGCACGACCCTCTACATGTGGTGACGAACCCCCCCATGAGGCATCTACTCCCATGCTCTCTCCTCGCTTCTCCAGAAGCAGAAGCAGGATGGTGATGCGTCAGCATGTGTTATGTAAGGAGGTCGGCGACTCATCGTCCAGATTGCTGTGTGTTTTTTTTTTTTGTTTTTTTTTGGTCATGACGTAACACATCAAGGCATATCAGCATTGTCTCACACACTGAGGAAGTTGGTCAGTTTCTCTTGTTAGTTATGCGTATAAGTGAGTTTTAGTGTCTGTCTTCATGAATTAGCTTGGTCTGCTCTGGACTGAGTGTCACAATTTGGCTATACATTTCACATGCAAAATGTCATGCAGTGTAATATATTACACACAGAAGAGATTGTTCTACAGATGGCAATATAAGCACATTCTCTGACCTGGACTAGGATCACCTGTTACATTTTTAACTTGTAAGTCATAATTCACTATTTTGTGAATGTGAAATTCTATCAGAGGACAAACTGTAGCAAAAGCTCCTCTACTTGCCATTTTAAATGCCATGCTGAATTCAGCCATCCAGAGCATAGGCCTGAAAAACAGTGGGGTGCCATAAATATTCAATATCCCCAGGCTAAAAGGTGAGGGAAAGCAGTGCATGAGTAGTGTATCTCATAAAGGCATTATAAATATGGGGATGGTCAAATCAATATCACACTCTGTAAAAGCGTAATTCAGTATACATTTCATGTGCAACTTCACCTTATTTGATACGCGACAACAGCCTTCATACACTGTACAAACTGACCTGCACTTCTAATGTGTCTCCCCAACAGGAAACAATACCCGACATGACTATCCCTCTCTGCTCCAACCACTTCCTGCTTGCGGACTGCGACGAAGGAAGTGATACTTTCCCCACGGTCACAGGAAGTAGGCCACACGGTGCGCTGTCTAGCCTAGCCTTGGGTGGCTTCTGCGGTTGACTGCAGTGCTCGGGTTGGAGAGCTAGCTAGCTATGAGCGAATCTCACTGGACCCAGTTTACCCTGAGCTCATGAATCAGCCCTGGGCTTCCAGTGAGACTATGACGGGTATATGAATGACTATGAGGCCTGCGGTGTAGATCAAGGGTTCACAGCACCACTGCTTCAGGCTTGAGTAACCCTGGTGCATTTTCTCCTACTCCACAGCCCTGACTAACTCTGGGGTGCGTTTCCCAAAACCATAGTTGCTAACCTGTTAGCAACTTAGTTGGTTGGCAATGGGAAATTACATTGCAACCAACCTAGTTAGCAACTATGGTTTTGGGAAACGCATCAGTGCCCCCTCTGGTTGATAAAGTACAGGGAAATTATTGTAAATCTTCAGATTTAGACTCACATTCAAAACGGTCAATATTTGTTCATTCGTGTGTGTGTGTGTGTGTGTGTGTGTGTGTGTGTGTGTGTGTGTGTGTGTGTGTCTGATCTGGTTCTAGCTCTGGCTGAGTCAGAGTCAGAAAAAAGATGGACATAAATGGAGGAGAGATAGAAAACATACAAGGCAGCCATAAGAGAAGGGATATGGATCCCCTGACCTCTACCAAAGGTTAACAACCCTGGGTTGACCTCTGTGTGAGTGATATACAGTGCTTTGGATAACGCACACAGACTGCAAGGGTGAAAAGCTAATCCGGTTTTATATTCCCCAGAGCCATATCTGCACATAGCATACTTACAGCAGAAAATATCTATAATGCCTTTTGTGAGTGGTTGGCTGCTGTAATTTAGGAGTGTGTTTGGAAGCAGTAGCAGGAAGAAATGCTCTGTAACTGTCAAGGTCACCACTAACAGGGCCAGTGAGAGTGTGTGTGTGTGTGTGTGTGTGTGCGTGTGTGTGTGTGTGTGTGTGTGTGTGTATAAGTGTGTGGGTGGGTGTCTGTGTGTGTACACGGGTGGGTATTTGTGTTGGGTATAGAAGTTGAAGTGAAGTGGAAAGACATGTGAATGCCTGCATGTGTGACTAAGCTGAAAGGACTAGATCTGATGTGCTGACATGAGTTACCATGAATGTGTGTGTATTTCTTTGTGTGTGTGTGTGTGTTTGTGTGTGTGTTTGTGTGTGTGTGTGTGTGTGTGTGTGTGTGTGTATGTGTACATGGAAGATGGCAAGAATCTGAAGATGTTACTCAACTTTGGCAGATATGAACCATGATGCATGTTACAGGGGTATGAAGTCATCAGCCTTGTCTCTAAGCGTTTGATCAGGCACAGCATTCACAGGGTGCGTCACCCAGAATTCTCCCTGACTCTGCAACAGATCGGGCCGGGGTCAGGTCAGATTGGGTGGTCTACATCACATCTATGTTCCAACCACTTGCTGCTAACAGGTGATATCATTTACGATATGTTTTTTTATTATTATTTATTTTTGTTTAAATACGTATCACACTATAATCACACTTTAAGTCAGATCTATGATCTAAATTACACAAATGTTTTCAAAACATCTTGATGGGAAAAAATATTTTGCATTCAGGAATATCTTGTGTATTCTGTTGTGTATACGATTGTGCTGGTTTTGTGAATTATTTCATGTGAGGCCCAATTGGGCTTCTGTTGTCTACTGGTGGTGTATGTTGAGCCTCATCATGGCTGAGCTCATTCAGAGCAGTGCATGCAGATGAACGTCATGCCAGAACACATGGGGGGAACTGACCTGAACTGAACATCGCAATCTGGAAGTGAAAGGGAAGGCTGAAAGCCTGCTGCAAACTAATGGCACACTAATAGTAAGTCATATATCAGTCCTGAAGTCAAGTCTTGTGGCAAAGAGGTGTGTGTGTGTAAGAAGCCCATGCTGAATAATCACTTCTGGTCCCATTCTGATCCCATGGCCATGATCTTAATACTGCTATGTCCACTATGTGCATGTGTGTGAGTGTGCGTGTGCATGTGTGTGTGTGTATTAGTGGAGAGGGATTACAGAAGGCATTGTGCATTTAAATGAGAGAAACTGTCTTACTGGACCCTCTCACACACATGTTTGCATGTCCTTTCTTTTCTTTTACCACTAAAATATTTCCCCTTCTGTAAGAGTTTAGAACAGTGCCCCCTCTGGTTGATAAAGTACAGGGAAATTATTGTTAAATCTTCAGATTTAGACTCACATTTAAAACGGTCAATATTTGTTCATTCATGTGTGTGTGTGTGTGTGTGTGTGTGTGTGTGTGTGTGTGTGTGTGTGTGTGCATGCTTTTAACAGTAAGAAAGCATGCCCTTTTGTAAATTAAAGTAATAGAGAAGGGTCAGTAGTCAGCCCCTCATATCAGTTCTGCTTATTCAGGGATCATTAGGGTTGCATTAAGAGAGATCAACTCAACCATTAGTTATACCTTATGTTTTTGTAAGGTTATCTGTGTGCTTAGGCCAACAAGAAATTCTTATCAGCTGAAGTGTGTGTTTATGCATATACTGCATGTGCGATCGTGCCTGTGATTCCATGTCTGTGTATGTGTATGACTATGTGTGTGTGTGAGAGAGAGAGAGACAGACAGAAAGAGAGAGAGTGAACATGGGAGTGCTTGTGAGTGAGTGTATATCACACTCTCTCTGTGCCTGTGTGCCCCACTGATAAATATCCCACTTAGGCTAGAGCTCCTCCTCATCCTTCATATCCTAGAAGCTCATGCTTAAAAAGTCACCATGGTAATCAATATCAGCTAACTGTTCAATATCAAGCAATGTTTTCAATGAGCATACAATTACAGTGGGGTTGTGTGCACCTATAAAGAACATGTTGGCTATGTCAGTATTGATCATAAACTAAGACTGAAGTACTTTTCATGTTTCATCCCTCCTTTCTGTCTATGCCACAGGCTATGTCTTATTGACACGCACTCAGGGGAATAAAAGAAGAACCGATGAGCAGAAATGGCTCAAAACACATCAGATGGTCCAAAGAGTTTACAAAGCTAGGTTTCATTAACATCTGATGACAACATAAACACGAGAAGTGATTAAATGACAATTCTGCTCAGTTTAATCACTGTTCATTATGGGGATGGGTTTCTCCAAGTAAGTTGGCCTCTATTTGATACCCTGACCAATAGTTACTGAAGTGAATATTTAAAGTGAAACTACACCTGGAAATCAATATCAGGCTTACTTAGAAGAGCATCAGACAAACACAGATAATGTAATTTAATGTAATGCAGAGCAGCCTTCAATCTTAAAGCATGTGTTGATGTTATTGTCAAAGTGTAACCTTTTGATAAAGGGGTATTTACAATAACTGACTAAAGAGTACTATTTTATTTCACTAAATATGATTCAAAACAGATAGTGCTACAACTTTCTTACTAACATAACCATTTTTGCACAGTGTAATATCAGTGACTGCCTATCATCATAATAGGCTAGTGTTAGTACTGTACATTAATTAAATATCAGTGCAGTAGTAGCTACACTTTTGTTGTGTGACCAAATGACATGACTTAGTGATGACAGAACAATACATGGAGTCAATTTGTCTGTATGTTGGTATGGTTGCAGACAAAGCAATCACAGATTAAATCTGCATTCTTCACAAACCCATCCACAGCTTCATGCATTCACCTTTGCTGTTTCCTGTTTGAACTACACCTTCAAGAGACAATGGTATGGTTTGATATAGCCTATTTTGTAAAGTCGAAAAGTGTTCTATTTGAGCTATTAATCCTCATGTAATCTATTCTGAATAAATTATTTAAATGTTAGTCTATACTAACACTAGGCCTATGTGTTGTAATACATTGGCCTTTACCACTAAAATTGTCTTAAACAGTCACAATATTCAAAACGAACTGCATGGCCTGCCTGTTGGAAACAGATGTAATCCAAATGTGCTCGAAAACTAGGCCTAGTTATGCCTCTAGATTGTGAAAATGACTTAAACCAAGTAATTCGATACAAATGATAACCCAAAGCAACCCAAATATATTAATATACCTAATATTAATATATGAGACTTGATGCGACGTGATGATTAAAATGGATATGTAGGGTTATGTCACCAAGCTCGAAGCATCCTCTTAAGTAAACTGTCTGCAATGTGGCAGATCGTCTTTGACAGACGTGAAGCTGCGTTGCCGTTTTGTCGATCCTTTACCCTTAAGCCTGGAGTGTTTAAAGCTGTCAGGCTCGCGCTTTGAGAGCTCTACGCGCGAACATGGAAAAGCTCTCAGTCCATTTAACCGCGTGCTGTTACCCTGTGTCTTTTCTCAAGAAGCTGTATGACCAATAATCCCCCCCCTCCAAACGAGAATATAGTACGGTATTTGCGTATAGCACTCACCTATCATTTCTAATATCAATGCAGTGTAAACAGACGGAAACGGCATAAGAATATTCTGGGAGCAGAACATATTTGATTGGTAGTCTACTATACCTCCCGGGTCTAAGCATCTAGCCTAGGCAACTACTCCATGGAGGGAATATCAAGGATTAGTACTGTAAATGTTAACATGATGTGCATCGGGGGTGACAGAGGAATTGTTAGATAAATAGATTGGGCCATACTTTAGGTTAGAGTTGTAGTCAAATAACCGGCTGTGCATATGCATAACATTCTCGTCCGTCCCAAAATTAAGTTGCGAGTGTATTTTGTGTGCTTGTATCAGTGAATGTGTGTGTGGGATGGGGGGGTGGGAGAGACCCCGACTCCTCTACTGCTGCCCAGCCTCCCGTCCGATTGCGAAGCTCCGCGGCACACACTCTCGCTCACTAATGCACACACACATGCGCGGCACGCACACAATTCCACACTGAGCTTGAGACGGAGAGGGAACAAGAGAGAAGGGGGAAAGAATGAGGAAGAACTCGCACTCACCTTTTCGTCCTCCCAAACGCAGATTCGCTGATAAAGCATCTGTTATCTGATATTTCTTTAACCAGTCGTGGAAAATTCGGAGTGTATGGGAATCTGGGAGTGTTTTTTCGTACTCGAAAGGCTATCTCTATCTCTCCATCTCGTATAAAAAGCAAAGCGAATGCAAGCTACTCTACTGTCCATACGCATTCAGCGCCTTCTCTCCACTACTGCTGACTTCTCCGGGAATCTACACGGACCCCAGCAAAAAGGTAAGAACCAAATTCTACTTCATGTGCAGCATGTGCAGTATATATATTATGTATATATATTATGTGCAATATATATATATATATATATATATATATATATATATATATATATATATATTATCGCTATGAGTTTATCAGCAAGTTTTTGAATATTCTTGACGTTACATGCGGCCGCAGCCTAGACTAGAACGGCAGATGTGCGTTGAGGTTGATGCTTGCTCCCTGATGTGAATGTGGACTTTCGAATTGGTGTAGAGATTCACTTAGCCTACCTTAGTGAAAAATCACGTCTTAGTTTATACATCATTTGGGTACCTTCTAACGTTTGTGTTGCAGTATCTTGCACTCACTTTACTCTCCGTACCTAATATTAGCCTACAAGATTTTCTCCTCCACGTGTAAGTTGTGTTAATCAGGACTAGTCATGGCGAAGCTCAACCGGCAACGTGTGCTCCGTAAGCCGCAGCCTCCCTCTCTGACTGTAAAGAGGGGCTAAAGACAGGGGTCCCGGAACCAACACTGAACCCTTCCCCGTACGTGGTCCCAAACACGTACAGAGGGCCACTAACGCATTGTTTTGGGGAAGATTATCTGAAACAAGATTTGTGTAATGATGATTCATAACGACATGATGTTAAATACAAGATACCGGAGCAGTAATATTCATACAGTGAACAACAAACATAATCCATATATCAGATAAGAAAGGATGGAATACCGAAATATCTGTTCGGAAGTAAAAACAAAAATTCAGTAATATTACTGCATCCCACGGAAGAATGACCACAGTTGGCACATTTTAACCAGGCATAACAATTTACACCGTGGGTTATCCTACAAACAGTAGGCATCTTTATATCATCATTTTGTAAGCAATTAACCGTTCCTTCTTTTTCTTTTATTTTTTTGGATTTCCTGTCCTGTTTCGGTCTGGCCGCAGCGTTGTACTCAATGATCTACTCAAGCCCATGATTCAGTGGATTTGATGTGAAACCTCCTCTGCTGATGCTGCGTATAAATATGTGTAAACGGCGAGCGAGCGTGCGGGCGTTCACGCGTCAGAGTGCATAGCCTATCAGCCTTTCAGTCGCCCGGTAGTAGCGGCTGTTCATCCGTCGTGTCCTCGCGCGTTCACCTGCCCCACCCCTTTCACTGCTCAAGGTCTGCATACAGACACTCACTGAGGCATCGTGCTAAATTGGGAAAACCCTTACATTTTTACAGGGTTCTTTTGTTAGCACATTTACGGGCAGTGCATAACAATGCATAATATTCTTCAATGATAATAAAGCCACTATCTGAAAAAGGAATAAGATTTTCCCTTGCCATCTATATTTTAGGGCCTATGATTTTTTTTTACTTTGGATTGCCTGCATATTTATTACTGCATTGATTTCATTTTAGAATGCACGGTTTAGGAGCAAATTAAACATGTGTTTTATGTTTTCAATTTTCCCTCTTACTCTCTCCATAGGTTTTGAACATCCACATCAGTCCTAGGTGACAATGAGGTGCTCCGAGGTTTCTCCCTTTATCTCTTTGGGTTTGAGGTGTTTGGTCATTTTTGCCATCCTCTGCTGTAAGATCCCGTATGTGACCGCGGAGGATGTCACTTCCAGCTCGGAACACTCTGTACCCCTCAACAGCTCCTGTTCCGACGGCGCAGTGTGTACCAAGGGTGTCGTACTGCCGGTCTGGCTTCCCCGGAACCCCTCTTTCGGTGACAAGGTGGCGCGGGCTACGGTTTACTTTGTGGCACTCGTCTACATGTTCCTGGGCGTCTCCATCATCGCTGACCGCTTCATGGCCTCAATTGAAGTTATCACGTCCCAGGAGAAGGAGATCACCATTAAGAAACCTAACGGCGAGACCACTACCACCACTGTGAGGATCTGGAACGAGACCGTGTCCAACCTGACCCTCATGGCCCTGGGTTCTTCTGCCCCAGAGATCCTGCTGTCCGTCATTGAGGTCTGTGGCCACAATTTCGAAGCGGGCGAATTGGGTCCCTCCACCATTGTGGGCAGTGCGGCGTTCAACATGTTTGTCATCATCGGGATTTGTGTGTACGTGGTGCCCGACGGGGAGGTGCGCAAGGTCAAGCACCTGCGCGTGTTCTTCGTCACAGCCTCCTGGAGCATCTTTGCCTACCTGTGGCTCTACCTGATCCTGGACGTCATCTCCCCGGGCGTGGTGCAGGTGTGGGAGGGCCTGCTGACACTCTTCTTCTTCCCCATCTGCGTGTTGTTCGCCTGGATCGCCGACCGGCGTCTGCTCTTCTACAAGTATGTCTACAAGCGCTACCGCACCGGCAAGCACCGTGGGATGATCATCGAGACTGAGGGCGACCGGCCGCTGCCCTCCAAGGTGGACATCGAGATGGACGGCAAGATGCTCAACTCGCACGCTGTGGACTTCATGGACGGCTCGCTGGCCCTAGACCTGGACGACAAGGATCTGGATGAGGAGGAGGCTCGACGGGACATGGCCAAGATCCTGAAGGAGCTCAAGCAGAAGCACCCAGACAAGGAATGTGAGCAGCTCATCGAGCTGGCCAACTACCAGGTGTTGAGCCAGCAGCAGAAGAGCCGCGCTTTCTACCGCTGCCAAGCCACTCGTCTGATGACGGGCGCAGGGAACATCCTGAAGAAGCACGCGGCCGACCAGGCGCGCAAGGCAGTCAGCATGCAGGAGGTGCGCAGCGATGCCGACGCCAACGACCCCATCTCAAAGATCTACTTTGACCCCGGCTCCTACCAGTGCCTGGAGAATTGCGGCACAGTGGCAGTGACGGTGGTGCGCCGCGGTGGCGACCTCACCCAGACAGTGTCGGTGGAGTTCCGCACGGAGGACGGCACGGCCAACGCCGGCTCTGACTACGAGTTCACCGAGGGCACAGTGGTGTTTAAGGCTGGCGAGACGGCCAAGGAGATCCGCGTGGGCATCATCGACGATGACATCTTCGAGGAGGACGAGAACTTCCTCATCCACCTGAGCAATGTGCGCGTGTTGTCTGAGGGTACTGAGCTTAGCGGTGGCGAGCCAGCCGACGAGTCCACCACCCCGACGGCCGCCGCCAACCACCATGCGGAGGTCATCGCCTGCATCGGTGCGCCCTCCACTGCAACCGTCACCATCTTTGACGACGACCATGCTGGCATCTTCACCTTCGAGGAGCCAGTGATGCATGTGAGTGAGAGCGTGGGCACCATGGAGGTGAAGGTCCTGCGTACATCCGGAGCTCGGGGAGTGGTCACTCTGCCCTACAAGACCCTCGAGGGATCAGCGCGCGGAGGCGGTGAGGACTTTGAGGACTCCCATGGCATCCTGGAGTTCCAGAACGATGAGATCTTGTAAGTTTAACTGTTTTTTTCCCCCAGTTATTGTTGTGACTCCTATCCAGCTTTAGCTTGCATAGCTATGCATTGATATTGCATCTGTAGTGGGCTTAACTTAAATATTTGTGACATCAATTGAGAGAAATGTATGTATTTTCTGGAGACATGTTGCAATATGCAATATGCAAGTGATGCAATAGCGATGCATTCCTCAGATCATGTTTGAAAAGCATGTGTTCTGATGCTGCTTTCTGCTCTGGTCTGGGATGCATGTCGATTGTTCATTTTAATGTTTGACATCATGATGGTGATGCCTTCATGACATTGCGATGCCACAGAACGCCGCAGGAGGAGATGTCAACCAGTCTTTTTTTTTTTAGCCTGCTTTTTCTCTCCTCCCTTTTTCTCTCCTCCCTTTTTCCTCCTCCTTTTTACTTTTCTCTTCAACCATCCTGCTCTCCTTCTAAGCCATGTTTCATGTAGCCTCTCAGCTGTGCTCAGCCTGAAAGTTTAATCGATTTAAGGAGCATGACCACGTTTAATTTGTGTCCGCATTAAGCGTGTGAGTCTTTGGAATGGCTCCGCGCTACATAATTGGCTATTTTGGGAGTCTTCCATTTAAGCTCGTACTTCCAATGTGTTCCGGTGAAGTTGCGGCATGATGTAACCACTCGTAATGCATCATGCTCTTCTGTTTTGTGTTTGTTTATCTTTTCTTTTTTTACCCCGACCTAAAACAGGAATGCTTATTAAAACAATATTAGCTGCACCATCAGCTGTGTGCTGTTTTAGGATCTGTCCCAGGGAGGTCTTCTGTGGGCTTTATGCTGGGTCACTGTTGTTTTCCCTTTGAAAAAATAAAACAACAACAGGGGAGGATTTATATTTGCACTGTTGTAAATTGGCACCTCTGAGCAGCCATTGATCAGCTTGCCTATTCAGCTGTTTTGTGTAGGTGAATTATCACAGGTTGTTATGGATGGTTGTGGATTGATGTGCTGTTGTATGTGTATCTGTGTGTGTGTGTGTGTGTGTGTGTGTGTGTGTATGTGTTTGTAATAGCATTCTGCCTCTTTTAAGAGCTTCAAAGCCGTCTAGTGTTTCCATTTTTCTCTTCATCTCAGTCAGGCTTGGTCAAACATTAGAGCGGAGTAGAAAAAAAAATGGTCTGAGCATCCCCAGCAGTTCAATCCAAACTGTGTGTAAGACGAGTGAAGTGACTGAGTGAATGAGAGCCCCTGTGTTTTATACAGATTCAAAACAGATGTGGAAGTTCAAACTTTCCGGGCCCTCAAGGCCTGTCACATAGTTTCCATAGCATGGAGCAGTGAGTGCCGTTAAGTGGATTTTAATAACACTCGTTTAATGAAAATGACGGACTGATGCTGGGGAGGCCGGCCCGACCCGGCCGAGACCGAAAGGCGAACGGCGGAGGAAAAGAAGCCCCCAAAAGGAATGGAAAGGAAACAGGAACTGATTTTTCATGTTTGAATTTAGGAAGACAGGGGCAATGTTGGGTTTCTGCACAGTTCAAGCCAGTGAGCATTCTTGAACCAAAGGTTTCTCAACCGCGCTAGTTCCAACACCTGTAAGGGGAATGGAAACTGAAGGCCTTACGTACATTTCCCAGTGCAGCAAGAGAGTGTTTCATTCATCAAAACCAATCAACTGTGTCAGTTTTTTGAACGTTGTATTGGGTACATGAAGCATTGACAAATTGAGGCATCATTCCCAATGACCACCTTATTGCTCTGATAGCAATGGTAGAGACAGAGAGAGAGAGAGAGAGAGAGAGAGAGAGAGAGAGAGAGAGAGAGAGACTTCAGTGAGCAGCTCGCCCTTGAACACATCCCAAACGCAATGAGGACGTTATGCTCTGGAAAAAAAGGAGGAAGGAGAGAGGAAAAAAGAAAGGAAGAAAGAGAGAGAGGGAGAGAAAAAGACGCAGCCCAATGAGAAAAATAGATGATCTACATCCCAGCGCCAGAGGCTAGCTCCGCCCTGATTCTGCAGCTAGGGCCTCGACTCACTTTGTCACAGAGAGAACAGCACAAAAGTTTCCCTCTGAGGTCTACTTGCTTCCGTCTCTCCCCTGTCGCTCTCGCCCCCCCCTCTTTTCCAGGGTAATTTCACCGCCGAAACGCTTTGTGAATAGGTCAGCTGCCAAACTGAAAGAAAGCCCCGCAGAAACACTGTGATGAGTGTGTGTGTGTGTGTGTGTGTGTGTTTGTGTGTGTTTGTGTGTGTGTGGGGGGTTGGGGGGTCATATATCTTTGCCAGGCCAAGGCTCCTTACTGAAGAAAGGACCGTACTGGGTTCGGAAACGGGTCAGTACATACGGAAATGTTTTAACAGTAATTGAAAATTTTTCAGTAAATTGAATCATAATGGCCAACAGTCCTTGTAGTGGAGCGTAGCATGCTGGTATTCTCATTGTGTCTCAGTGAAGACGAGAAAGTGTAAAATTGAATCATTAAAACAAAATGTAACTGTGTAAAATAATATGACTCCCTTCAAGCGACATGCAGAGATCAGTCTGGGTCCTATACCATCCTAAATCAGCTCAAATTGCCCGGAAAGACATTTATGTTTATCAAAATGTCAGGATGTAGCTAGAAGGGGAGTATGTGTGGTTTTATTTGTGTGTATGAGTGTAGGTGATTGTGTATACACGAGCACCGTTATGTGTGAATGTATGTGTGTATGTGTATGTATGTGAGAGGCAGGACATTATGTCTTTGGAAGGCCTCCTGGCCATAAGTCTCAGTGGGTTATCCAGGTCACTGATGGTTGGATGCAGGAAACTCGGGGGATATGTTGGTAATTGAGTTTTTTGGGGACTGTTGCCTGTGGTTATCCCAGCAGCTTACCACAAATAAAAACTGAGAATGATCTAATCAGAGTCACTTTAGTGTTCCAGAATTTTGCCTCTCTGATAGAAAACTGGTGAAATCCCTTAGCAGAGAGAGATATTTCATAGATAAATAGACAGTAGATAGATAGATAGATAGATAGATAGATAGATAGATAGATAGAGGCAGTTAGAAAGAACGAGAAAGGAAGAAGTCAGTCCAGACCTAAAGGCAGATGGAATGATGAGAAAGTGTAAGATAGTGACGATGTAGCGGAGCTGAACTGGCAGGGAGGGACGGGGAGATGAGCTGGGGACAGATGGAGAGAAGTGGGCAAGGGAGGTGAAAGGAGGGGGGACTGCGGAGTGTCTTGATGTGTTAATGGGGTTTGTCTCATTACAATGTGCTGATGAGGCCTACAGGGCCTCTCTCTCTCTCTCTCTCTCTCTCTCTCTCTCTCTCTCTCTCTCTCTCTCTCTTTTTTGTTCTGTGTTTCTCTCTCTGTCTATTTCTTCCTGTCATCTCTCTCTTTCTCTCTCATTCACTTCCTCTTCCCCATTCAAGACATTACATCCTATAAAAGTGTCATTATACCTTCTTACACCTCTTGATCCATCTGGTGCCACATTTGGAAATGGTGACACCAGGTTACTTATCAAGTGGAATACACTTAATACATAATAATACATCAAATACATCCCTCTCTTTCTCTCTTTCACTCCTTAAAGGTCTATCTGCAAATCCTTGCACAAAGGCTGTATCAAGCTGGAAATAAAGATATGTCTCCTTCTCCTCCTCCCTCTCCTCCTCCTTTCCTCCCCTTATCTGTGCACGGGCGCAAAGTAAACATCTCGTAATGATTTGAGCGACTTATTAGGGCTGATGTTTCAATTAGTGCGGCAGCTTCCTGCACTGTTGGCGCTCAAGTCAGCTGGCAGGCAGTCGGGGCAGGCGAGCGGGCGGCCTGTGGGTGGCTAGAGTCCCTAGTCCCTGATCCCCAACTCACCCCTTACACACACACACACACACCCCGACCCGAGCCGTGTGCTGAGCTCATGAGCTCAGAGAGTTGCCATCGCCTTCTCAACCCATCTCTCCCTCACCCCTCTCTCCTCCCTCTTCCATTGTCCATTTATCCCCTCTAACATCTCTCTGCCTCCACACCCCTCTCCTTTTTGTTTCATTTTGTCTTTCCTCTTGTGTTTTGTTTTCTCTTTCTTTCTCTCTTTCTCTCACTCTCTCCCTCCCTTTCCCCCCTTTGCTCTGTTGTAACAGAATTGATTTAATTAGCTTGTTTAATAAAATGTGGCCGTTGGTCTGTCAGTGTGGTTTTTGTGTTGGTGGCGCTAGCCACTGTGGCAGTGTGGCAGAGTCACTGTACAGCATTTGTGTGTGTGTTTGTGTGTGTGTGTGTGTGTGTGTGTGTGTTGTGTCTGTGTGTGTTGTGTCTGTGTGTGTTGTGTGTGTGTGTGTGTGTGTGTGTTGTGTGTGTGTGTGTGGGGGGGGGGGGGGGATTGGTGGGTGGTGGGCAGGCCTGCAGGGCAGCATAGACTTAACAAAAAGCCTATGGGCTACACAGCAAAACAGTGCCAAAACAAGGTCTCCTGCTGTTGGAGACGAGTTTCTCCCCCTCGCTCTACCCCCCCTTTTGCTCTCTCTGTGTCTGTCTGTGTCTGTATTGTGTGTGTGTGTGTGTGTGTGTGTGTGTGTGTGTGTGTGTGTGTGTGTGTGTGTGTGTGTGTGTGTTTCATAGCTCCTGCAGGTAGAGTGAGGGCTTGTGCTTTGTGTTTTTTTGTATTTTTCAGCTTGTTCGTTTTTTTTACTTTCATTCTTTCTTTCTCTTTTTCTTTTATTTTTTGTCTCCCTCGCTCCCAAGTTTCTCCACCAAACTCTTTGCTCTCAGTCTCTGTGTCTCTCTCTCTCTCTCTCTTGCACTCCATACCTCCCTCCTCTCTCTCTCTCTTTACTCTCTCTCTCTCTGTTCTCTAAGGCTGAAGGCTCAGAAGCAGGTGGGAAACAAGCCTGCCAAAAACACTGCTATTACCATCTAGTGTAACTTGAACTCTCAGGCCTTACGCACTGATCCTTGTGTGTGTGTGTGTGTGTGTGTGTTTGTGTGTGTGTCTGGCGTGTGTGTGTGCATGTTTGTGTGCGTGTTTTTGTGTGTGTGTGTGTGTGTGTGTGTGTGTGTGTGTGTGTGTGTGTGTGTGTGTATGTGCGTACGTGTGTGTGTGTGTGCGTACGTGTGTGTATGTGCTTGACAAATAGAGTGAGAGAAAGAGGGAGGAAGTGAGAGGGAGAACGGCTGCATGTTCCCCATGAGCTGCTCCGTAGCTTCTCTTTCTGGTGACCCTGTCCTCACCAGATTGTGTTCATCAACTTGCCTGCTGTGCTTGACCTCACACAGTCTCCACCCTCTGTGTGCCTGACCTTGCACATGATTATGCACACACCCACAAGCACTCATAGTCAAAAACACTCACACACACACACAGACATACATACACAAACAAAATTATTTCATTGGATTTTAATAAGCAAGCATTTTATGTGCTGGTCTTGTCATCAGATATAGCTCTCTTCTGTCCTAATTAGAAGATATGACTTTCGAGAAGAACATAAACATGAAAGACAACAAAATTAAGGACGTAAAAAAGGCAATAATGACCAGAAAAGAATTATTGCCAAGCAACAGATGAGATAAAGTCACTTACAGTTATGTAGGGCACAGGCAACTGGTGCAACACTAGAAAGTAGAGAGAGAGAGAGAGAGAAGAGAGAGAGCAGGGGGCAAGAGACGGAGTGAAAAAGAGAGAGTGAAAGTGTGAAAGTCACCACAAGTGAAAAAGTAGTGGGAGGGCATGCAAGAGAGACAAATGGATAGAGAGCTAGAGAAGAACTGAAAGAAAGGCCAAGAGTGTGAGCTGGGAGAGAGAGAGAAAAAGAGAGGGAGAGAGAGAAAGACCAAGAGAGTGGGCTGTGAGAGAGAGAGAGGGAGAGAGGGAGAGAGAGAGAAAGGGGAAGGGATAGTGCAGTGGCTTTCTTCATCTGGGATCCGCAGGATTAAAGAGATGCTGCCGGCGCTTTGCTCTGAGCCGCCTGGATTAGACTACCTCTGTGTCGCATACACCTTCTGCTGTGGGCTGACACAGCACTAACTCACACACACACACACACACACACACACACACACACACACACACATACATACATACACACATACTGAGTTCATGTATGAACTCAGTATGTATGTGTATAATTGAAATGGGTGTCAAGTATGATTGAAATGGGTGTCAAGTACACACATGAACACACTCACAAACTTCTCTTCTACTACTAAAGCACTATTGGACTTGCGCTACCCAAGTCTTGTGCTATGTTTGACCTGCTACTCTCTTAAAAGCTTCTCATTCTCTCCAAAACTCTGTAAGGATTAAAAACTTTGGCTGACTTCCTTGGCTCCCTATGGTGGCTTGGAGGTGCCATTTTTCTCCCTCTCCCCAAATCCCCAGCAGAGCTTAATGTTGGCTCGCCATTGTTTGGCAAGTTGGAAAGTTTGGAGAAAGTCGGCGGAGGGTTGCAGCTGAAGCAACTCTCCTAATGAGAATGTCACTGTTCCGCTGCTAGCGCTGTTAAAAAGGTTTTACAAATGGTTATGAGATCGCTAATGCGCTTACTATTAGATTAATTTTTGGTCCAGCCCCTTTGCATTGCGCTACTGAGGTATTTATCCTCCTTAGATGGAGAAAGCTGTGTATACTGTATGTGTGTGTATGTGTGTGTTTGTGTATATGTGTGTGTTTTTGTATATGTGTGTTTGTGTGTGTATGTGTATGTGTGTGTGTGTGTTTGTGTGTGTATGTGTTTGTGACAACAGAGATCCCAAGTGAATGCAAATATACAGAAAATGATTGTTTCTAACAGAGCTTAACTTCACAATACATCCCTCCACATTGTGAATCATTCCACTGTCACTGTAAGACAGGAAAAGATTCACAAGTTATACACCAGTCATGGACCCAACTCCTTTCATTCTTAGGCGAGGATCACATCAGCCAGTGGCAAGCGGCAGCAACGCTCAGACCATAATAAGTTTAATCACGTTCCTAAGCAACACAAACGGCTTGTCAATTGAATACGCTTGCGTTGGGCTTTGAAAGTTGAACCAAGTTCAACGCTCAGCTTGTTCAACGCTAGCGTTACGCCAGCGTTGCCACCGTTCCACTGCCGAACCATAGAGAACAAAAGAAACTTGACGCTTGCCGCTGGCTAATGTGATCCCCGCCTTAGGGTTAGAAAAAACAACACAAGGCAAGATTTATAAGCATGATCAGACTAGGTATGCACACACTATGCAAGCAGCATAGTAGAAGGCTTTGTATGGTATCATGCATCATAAC
>NC_063206.1:20004787-20019787 GCF_017589495.1 Alosa alosa | reverse complement strand
CCCTCGCTCGCTCGCTCTACAAGCGTGGAGAGGAATCACCCGCCATCGACAAGAGCTCCCACAGGCACTGTGCACCTCATTTCCATAGGTTAAAAAGGCTTACCGGAGACAAAATGGTGGTGTGTGTGTGTGTGTGTGTGTGTGTGTGTGTGTGTGTGTGTGTGTGTGTGTGTGTGTGTGTGTGTGTGTGTGTGTGTGTGTGTCTATTATAGAGACAGAGAGGGAGAAGGGATTAGTTTCCGAGTATTGATCATCAGATGTCTTTGTCCTGTCTCAGTAACCTGAGCTGAAGCCAGTCGAGTTGGCTCATCTTTCATCACGACTTCCCACTCTGCAATCACTCTCTCAGCTACGAGCTACGAGTGGTGCCAGCTGCCAGGTCCCAGACTAAAAAAATGGTGTTGATAAAGAAAGGGAGCGTCAAAGGGAAAACACCAACACTCAATTCAGAAAGGTGTCTCAGAGAGTGCCACTCCTTTGAGTGTGTGTGTGTGTGTGTGTGTGTGTGTGTGTGTGTGTGTGTGTGTGTGTGTGTGTGTGTGTGTGTGTGTGTGTGTGTGTGTGTGTGTGTGTGTGTGTGTGTGTGTGTGTGTGTGTGTGTGTGTGTGTGTGTGTGTCTGTTTGTGTTTATGTGTGTGTCTGTATGCTGGATGGATGTGCTATTCGCTTTCCTCTTTGTCTTTGTATGTGTGTGTATATATATACACACAATATATATGTAAAGGTGTGTGTGTGTGTGTGTGTGTGTGTGTGTGTTTGCAGCACCTCTGGAAGAACTCTAACACCACTTACTTTCCTCTGTGAAAGGTTAAGAGCTGAGGCACAGCAATCTGCCTGTCCTTTGAGCGGCCCACGCACTCACTCACTCACACACAACACACTCTCTCTCTCTCTCTCTTTCTCTACTTCACACACACACACACCCACACACGTACACACAGTAATTTTGCCACTCTCTACTGAGAAAGGCATGTGTGTGTTCCTGCGAGCTCTATACTCCATCCTGTTTGTTCTATGATAATGAATGTCCACCAGTGCTGGACATCACTCTCCTTTCAACTCTCAATCTGACAAACACACACACACACACACACACACACACACACACATACACACACAATCTCTCTCTCTTTCTCTCTCTTCCAATCTCTCTCCCTCTCTTTTTCTTCTCTCTCTCCCTCCCTCTCTCTCTCTCTTTTTCTCTCTCTCATGTATTAAGTGCGGAGTGTATGCATGTGTTTGAATGTATCTATAGTATGGTAATTCGTGCCTATAAGTATATGCCTGTTGTAGTGAGAATTGTTCTGTCCACCATGTCCACCAAACCATGAGCTTGAGAATAGGGCTATTTCTAAATATATGCATTGTGTGTGTGTGTGTGTGTGTTTGTGTGTGTGTGTGTGTGTGTGTGTGTGTGTGTGTGTGTGTGCACTCTGCACCTATACATGGCTTTGTAAGTCTTCATTGGTCTTTTCTGTCTTTTTGAACATCCTGTTCACGTGCCATTTTACTACTGCCCCCCCCCCCCCACCACCACCACCAACCTTCATCCCTTTCTCTCCTTCTCTCTGTGTCCTGCGGGAGGTGAAAAACAGTTGTAGATCATTCCCGTGTGTGTGTGTGTGTGTGTGTGTGTGTGTGTGTGTGTGTGTGTGTGTGTGTGTGTGTGTGTGGATCATTCCCGTGGACGTCCCAGCGTTCCCGGTCTCCCTGTCCTGCTTTAGTTCCCCACTTCCGCTGTCCTGGTTCAGCCGGGTATTATTAGCCCGGCCCTCCAGAGTCCCCTGACAAACGGAGCCCCCTTATTCACTCTCAAAATCACATTTTACTTGACATTTTACTTGATAATACACCAAAGGGATCTGGTTGGACTGTGTGTGTGTGTGTGCGTGTACAGTATGTGTGTGTGTGTGTGTGTGTGTTTGTGTGTGTGGGCACAGGGCACGTGCATGTACGTGGTGTGTGTGTTGGTGAGAGTCCTCCTGGGTCCCAACTGCGATGTGTTAAATAGGGCATCAGACAATTGTTTTTGATAGGCTCTTTGACTGCATGGTGCTTTAATTTGCTGTCATGTGAGTGACTTTGATTGGCTATTGTTCCGCTGAAGAGCCGCAGTGATTGGAGCCTGCAGTGGATGCAAAGTGCTGATTGGTCAGTGTTTTCGTTGAGAACTAACATGTCTCTGGAGAGATTGATTGGTGTGCAGGTTGCATTTGCTGATTAGCCATGTATTGTTTGTGAGTGCATTGTGTTTTTTTTGTGTGTGTGTGTGTGTGTGTGTGTGTGTGTGTGTGTGTGTGTGTGTGTGTGTGTGTGTGTGTGTGTGTGTGTGGGTGTTGATTTCAGGTCTGGGGTTGAGAATAGCATGCTGAGCACAAGAGTGCGATAAACAGCAAATAGGCCTCTGATGGAACACAAGGTTATTATCAGACACCAGAGAAAGCAATCTCCCATGCACACACAGACACACACACACAACCACTCACACACACACACACACACACACACACACACACACACACACACTCATACACAAACACACACACACACACACACACACACACACACACACACACACACACACTCACTCACACAGTCCCCTACTGTGCCTCAGCATTCCAATGTTTCCGTGTTTCTCTGTATGTGTATGTCTCTCATACACACACAAACACACACACACACACACACACATACACACATTGAAGACTTTACCCCTAATATAACAATGGTGATGCAAGATCTCTTCAAGACCAGTTTAGCATCCATGATAATACCACATACTGTAAATGGGGGTGAATACATGCCCAAATTCACATCACATTAGAACACATATCTAGAACAACAACAACAACAACAGCAACAACAACTTGCAACTTACTTAATTGTATGACGCTGTATCATGGAACCCAAAGCTCTGATCCCACAGAAAAAAGTTAAGCAGTCTTCCGAGTACACATAAACAGATGTCTGCACAGGCTCAGCCAGACCATCATCGCTGGACAACAGCATGCTGGTGCCAGGAAAACTAAGACCATGCTGACCTGACCTGTGGCCCGCTAAACGAAGCGCTTGAGCCCAAGGCATGCCACACAGAGTGGAGAGGACACAGGCAACAAGGCTACAAACGAGAAATGTTATGGTTATACTCAAAAGGCCTTTGACAGCCTGGTGCACAAACAGCAGAGAGAATGTACCAAAAACATTTCCTACTGTGAACATTTCACTTGTGTGTGCAGTCACACAAAGGTCACGGTCATCAGTCTAGGCTTCATTTTCATATTTCATTAGATATCTCATCAGGGTTATTTCAGCATAATTATCTCACAGATGAAATGTGATCATAATCCCAGAAATATCATTACACTTACAGACACACGGATATGCTATATGCAACATTTCTCTGCTCCACATGGGCTTATGAGCACAGAAACACACACACACACACACACACACGCACACACACACAGTTTTTAAATCTGCTAATGTGTGATTTGCTGTTGAGTCCTGATGTTTGCTACCCAGGGAGCCAGTAGGAACAGTACTGCTTTAGAGCCACACTGGAGCTTTTAGAATTGAGATGCAGTGTGTGACGCAGGAGACAGTGATGAGGATATGTGTGTGCCTATGGGTATGTATGTATGCTTGTGTGTGTAGGGGTGCGTGTATTTGTGCGTGCATAAGACAGAGAAGAGACCATGTGAACGAGAGGTAGAGAAAAGATGTCGTCTTACATATAAAGATGATAAAATAGAAAACAAGAGACAGAGAGCGAGAGTTGTGAATATGTTTGTGTGTGTGTGTGTGTGTGTGTGTGTGTGTGTGTGTGTGTGTGTGTGTGGTGTAAACCACTAACACGGCTGAATGTTCCAGGAACTCCTGTTGTCCCGAACTGCAGTGCTTCACAGCTGCTTCCACTGTTTACACCAGCGCACGGTGGGGGCCTGGACCCCTCACCTGTCCGCTCTGGCCCCGAGCGGCCCTCTCTCCTCCAGGTCCCGCAGTCTGGCAGCGCTGTCACTGGGCTAAAGTTTGCGACAGGGCTTTCGTGTTGGATAACAAGTGAGCACTGGCTGGCTTTAGGGGGGGCTCACATTTTGGCAGGATGCTACGCTGCGCCACCGGTTTGCTTTGGAGCTCGCCGAGCAGCCAGGATGTCGGTTTGTCACCGCTAGTTTGCTTCAGGGCTTGTATTTGGCAGCAGCCTGAATGCGGGGACGGTTTGCTTCAGGGCCGAGATTTGGCAGGAGAGGGAGAGTGGCTGCAACACGGCACACGTGGAGGCGATGCCCAGTTTAATCCGTTTCCTCCCCCTGATGTGGAACCCTCAACTAGATGGCCACCCGCTGCGTCCTTCTCTCTCTCTCTCTCTCTCTCTCTCTCTCTCTCTCTCTCTCTTTCTTTCTCTCACTCTTCTGTCATTTATTCACTATTCTTTGTTTCTTACTGTGTCCTGTTCGGCTGCCGTCTGTCACCCTGTCTAGCAGATCTCATTAGACCAGGTCCAAACCTGTCAGAGGTGACAGACGGAGAGATAGATTAACAGTAAGAGGAGCAGTAGAAGGGCAGACAAACACAAAGAAAGGGAGAGATCAAGAGAGTGAGAAAGAAAGAGAGAGCATGACTTTAAATAATGAATTAGGTGGAAGGCTAGTGTGTTACACCTCCCAGGAGGTAAACTCTCCTGGACAGACTTCTGGGCCTCATAAGCTCACAGACACACACAGGTGTATGTGCTTGCACATATACAGACACACATGCACACGCACATACACACACCCACGCACACACTCACACTCTCATTACAATTGGTGCAGTGCGCCGAAACCCGGGGCCATTTAATGGTTGGCCTGCTTGCGCACACAGGCGTGTGTGTGTGTGTGCCAGAGGAAGTGTGTGTTTGCTCAGCATGCGTTAAAAGCCCCGAAGACGAGCGAAGATGGCCTCTTTAAGAACAGCACGATGTGGCCGCTCCGAGCACTCCCTGCTCCCTGCATGACCACCATCTGTAAACACTATATGAGTTTATGAGTGCGGTCAGCTCAACGCGGCCCTCGGCTGGAGCACAAGAGCCATCAGCAAATACAATTATCTGCATCGAGGTAAACGGCCTATTGCCCAACGCGAATGCTATCTGTGCAAAAAAGACCCCAACCATGACCGACCAATGCCATTCTTTTTCTGGAATAATATGTGTGTGTGTGTTTTGTGGTCGTTTTATTTGATGCTCTGTTTCAGAGTGGTGTGTTACACAGGCTGGTATCTGCCACTGAATTGTGGGATATTTGGAGTGGATTTATTTAATGCTGTTTGTGTGTGTTGTTTTCTCTACCTGATGGTCCATTATTTATTGCACTAAACTCCACAGGGCTCTCTGTGTGGAGTGTTTGTGTTTGTTGTTCGTGCCAATTATTCAAAAAATTAATTCCTGAAAAGGCTCAATTACTGTTCATCATTGTCTAAGGACATAAACGATGCCTTTGTAACAATAGAAAAATGACATAGAGGGATTAAAACGGAGTTTTGCCACCTGTTTTCGAACGAGTCCGGGAGGGTCACATTGTTTTCTAAGGCCATATTGTGTCAGTCAGTGAGACCCAAGACAGCTGCGTGCTCATGCTGTAGACCAGCTGGACAGGATGGGTGCCGTGAGAATCACACCCTTCAAACCCTCAAAAGACACATTAGCAGGGGCGCTGTGGTGCAACAGGCTACAGCGCCTGTACCATGTACGGGTCCAAGTGCCCACAGGGACCCAGGTTCGAATCCGACCTGTGGTCATGTCCTGATCCCACCCCATCTCTCTCTCTCTCCCACTCACTTCCTGTCTATCTTCACTGTCCTGTCGGAATAAAGGCAAAAAGCCCAAAAAATAGACACATTAGCTTTGGAGTCAGCAGCAGCAAGACTTCGTTTCCAGCTCATAGCTCTACCATAGCCAAGATCAGAGGTTTATAGCCAATATTCTAGAGCGGAGCTCTGTTCTAGAATATTTGGTTCATAGTGGGAGATGAGCACAATGTTGGTCATCTAAAGTGATCCAAGAATATGAGGTCAGGAAGAGAAGAGTTCTATGAGTTCCTAAGTACCAGTACAGACACTAAACACGTAGTCCTTGGTGGAGAGGGAACTTGGACTGACTCTGTGGGGCTGCTCTGTGTAGCCTATGGCTACAGCTCTCCCTGATCCTCTTAAGAGCTGCTTGATGTTGTGGTTTTATGGCCGTTTGGTACTGCTCAGCACCAGCGCGGAATTGATGACAGGAACTCAGCCAAAACACACAGAACGAAAAAAGAGCTAAGCAAGCTGTAAGCTCAGTTACACTCCTGCAAGTACGACGGACGGTTTAATATGTGTTTGACTTGTGTTCTTTTAAACAAGCTTTTAAACGTCGGCCTGCCAACAAGACACACATGTGCTCGCTCATTAACAATTAGTCAGCGAGAGAACAGTGATTGACAGCTGTCGGGTGGGGGGGGTGACAGTGAAGCCCTGCCCTTGGGGTCAGGACAGAGCAGTGCAAGCTGTCATGTCCTGGGACTGGACTGGGAAAGCAAGGTAAGAAGAACGCCAAGCTTAAATAGTTAAGCAAGATGCTGATAGAGCACCAAGATCCGTAATCCAGCAGCCTTTGGTCTGCTGTAGAAAGACAACACAGTAGATCTGTAAGTAGTATAGACCCAGAGCCATATAGATAGAAGGCTCTGTATAGACCATTTCAAGAGAGTTCCATTATCAGCATCATAGTTTTTCCCACAAGGCTTACGTTTTAACATTCCATATGTTATCTTAATGAAGAGGAAGTAGATTGGGAACAAAATAGAATGTTCAAGCATTGTTTTTGTTTTTCTTGTTGAAAGGGTCTACATACCTGTGCATCAGCTAAAGGTTCTATCGTAACACCCCCAATTATCACCACTTTTGTTCGGAAATTCTAAAACAACAATGTTTTTTAACACTTCAAAATAACATTTGCTAAATTAACCTTACATTTTTCAGTAGCCATAGGTGTGTAGATTTGAACAAAATCTGGTTTGGTTCTTAACGGGAGAATTTACTGCCTGAAATATCAGGTTTTGTTTACCACGCTCGGAGTTATAGTGCTGGCCTGATGGGTCGCCTGTTTACGCCGTTTCAACGGCACATGAACGGTTAGACCGAGAATTCTCGTCATGAAATTAAAATTCCACTGGAGCTCCAAGCGGATGTGTACACGCAGCCTTACAACACTGTTTACAGCTCTTCGAGTCACGGTAAAATGTCATTTTTGGTACATAGCTACCAATTTAGATACACCTATGGTGTGGGTGCTTGCGTTTCTTTAGGAATCCGCCGTCTTGGTTTGTATAGAAATGGATATTAAGTGACATATACACGCAAGACGGTGGAAATACGGGACCGTCGGTAATAGGGGGAGTTCCAATATGGAGGACAGCAAGCGTGGGCCAGGGCTCTCTGGGTGGTAGTTTGGTTCCAGGCTTGGCTCTGCACCGCTGGGTGGCTCAGGGGACTCACTGGCTGAGTGTGAAGTTGTGATGGGGGAGTTGTGTGTGTGCATGATGGGGGATTGGTTGGTGGGCAGTTAGTGTGTGTGTGTGTGTGTGTGTGTGTGTGTGTGTGTGTGTGTGTGTGGCTCTGTTGCTCAGTCAGCAGCAGCAGCAGCAGTAGGAGCACTACACCTTCATCTTCCTGATGGCATTAATCCTCTCTCTGAAGCCATGTGTTCCTCATGTCAGCTAGATGAAGTTTAACGCAGAGCAATGCCGGGGAAACACTGAAGAGGGATGAAAAGAATGAGAGAGAGATGGAGGAAGTGGGATGGAGAGGGAAAAAGAGATAGGTGAACTTTGACCTGTGATGGATGCTTTTGGCTCGGCACAATCCAGGTTCTCTGGGCATTTGTGTGTGTGTGTGTGTGTGTGTGTGTGTGTGTGTGTGTGTGTGTGTGTGTGTGTGTGTGCGTGTGTCCAAGTTACTGATGACTCAGCTCTTTCCAGAGTTTCACTACTCCATGGTGCCGCCCCGGAGTCTGGATGAATATTCAACACACTGATTCCTCACAGAGCATCTCTGCTGACAGAGACAAAACACACACTTTTACTGGCGCGCGCGCACACACACACACACACACACACACACACACACACACACATGCACTTCATCAAAATTAAAGGTATATTTATCCATGCACATTTATACCTCTGAAGACATGCAGAGGGGTCCATAAAATCTTATGCAACGTCATAAATAAATCTAGACATTATATATACTAGGACATGTACTTTGTATAAATGCAATTTCATTGCTGTCATAGACACAAACCATGCCTGGCATGTATTATATTGCCGCAATGAATTAAAGTGAAGCTTCCTATTTCGCAGTTTATCTGGCTTGTGCTCCATACAAAAGACAAGGGCCCTGGCTGTACAACCTGGCTCTGTCACCAACACAGACAGAAACAAACTCAGACAACTGATTAAGAAGCCAACCGCTGACCACCTATTTCTGACCCCCCTCTCTCTCTCTCTCTCTCTCTCTCTCTCTCTCTCTCTCTCTCTCTCTCTCTCTCTCTCTCTGACACACTTTGTATCTCCCTCACTGTTAACAAAAGCGGTGTCATTTCAGCCCAACAGTCCTCGCTCTGTGCAGCGTTACAGTGCCTGTTAGCCATCGGTTCCGCACCGAGCGAAGCAATTAGTAAAGAGTAGCCCGCCAGGCAGACAGTGGTAATTGTCTTAAGAAGACTCTGAGCTGGAAGTGCTTGTCATGAAGAGTGCTTTCCGGGGTAATTGAACGGAGCCGTTTTCCTCGGCCACCTCACTTCTCGCCATTGGCTCTTGTCCTCCGGGACCAGACGCACCATCGCTGCCGCCATGATTACAGTAGCCTGTTCATTTGCACTGCCACTTTAAAGCAACACTTTAAAGCAGCACTTCTGCACTCTTTTGCACTCTTTGTGCCAGTATGATGTGCAAAGAGTTTCGCCAACACTTGCTTAGTTACATGTAGGTAGAAGCAGGGCTTGAGGTGATGTACAGTACAGTATGTGAGTGGTTTCTGATGTAAATGAGTTGGACAAATATTATATCATCCCCCTTGTAAATCTACCACCCCATTAGTTGTTAATCATGAACAGTTTGTGAAGACTATCCTCTTTGATTTTTTTAATGAATCGGCCATTAGAAGTGAATGCTCTGCATAACCTTGTCATGAGCGGTTTTGTTTCAGTAGAAGAACATATCTTACTCCCATAATATTCTCTCTTTCTGTGCCTGGAGACTTTCCCCCGATATCTGATTGTATGTGTGCAGTGGGAACCCCTGGGCTTTGGAGATACAAATGTTTTGTTTTTTTTTTACTGGAAGGGAACATGGTATCTTGTTGCCGGCATGAATCTTCTTAACATTCACATCCCCTCCCGGCTGACCCCATGGCGTCGCCACCACTGTCCACTCTCCGCGATCTCATCACCGCTTCCCCATCAGTCGCCGGCGGAGACAGATGAGCCCTGGGGAGAGCCTCAGGCACGTCCACCTGCCCCGGCAGATTTCATTAACAAAGACGAGCTAACCGGGGCTCCCCTCGTCGCCCAGTGCCTCCTGTTTCCCACAGGCTATTAATGGTCAGTGTGGGCTCCCGACAGAAGCCCCCCCACCCCAACCCCCACTCTCATCTTCTTCAGTGCGTTAGGCAAGATTCATTAATCTTTATTCGTTTGATTAACGAGGCAGCCTCAAGTTACATTACAGCGATGGACCCCTGATTAAGATCAATAATGTGCTGTAATCGCAATGAAGTGCCCAGGAACACTGCAGGACCATTGGTGTCAGCATTGTTAAATTTCTCCTATTTCCGCACCAAAGCTGGCTCCTTTTTAACTCTGGGAATAAGTCATATCAAAAGCAAAAGCCAAAAGTCTGAGAACGCAACAGCAGCATCGATGTTAGCCTGGCATAGCGTAGCCACTCGCTAACTTGGTTGCCAGCGGTGCTTTGCTGCGCCGTTTGTTTATCTGTCAGAGGGAATATTAGCTAAATGAGCTTGGCCGGGCACTCGCTGGCGTGTCTGGCGGCAGACGGAAATCTCCAGGCCACGGAGGACCTAGCCGGGCGGAACGGCATCTCCACTCATTTGTGTAATTCCTCAACGTAAGGAAAGGCATATACCGTTTTAGCTCCGTCTGCATTGTTCGCAGGCGATCATCTGTCGCAGTCCATAAAGGCTCTGGGAGGATGAGAGCGGTGGGAGTGGGTGGAGCGGGGTGGGGTAAGGTGGTGCCGTGCTTTCTCCATCCCTCCCTCCCGATGTAATCAGTGTGCCGAGGTCTATGTGAAGCGGCTGGTCAGATTGGCCATGTGAATGTTAGCGTTGGCTTTTTTGCGCCTCAGCGTCTGGCCTCTGGTCCGCACGAAAGGCCCTGGAGGGGGGGGGGGGGGGGGGGGGGGGGGGGGTTGACGTCATGTTGACAAGAGGAGAGAGCCCACGCCCAAAAGAGCTCTGGCGGCCGTACACAGCTGTACACCGCTGGAAAACAGGAGAGAGAGGGGGGTGGAAGGAGGAAGGGAGAGATGGAGGAGGATGGAAAACAAAACAGCCATGGCGCCTGTTTCCCGCTCGTCCCTCTGACGTAAGGTGATTGCCATGCGTAGCTGCCGCTGTGCCATTTGGAGAGAGGATGGCGGAGAATGATGGACATCGATGCCGTGCCAGGCAACTGTCGGTGATCCATCACAGTTTGCTGTAATGTCTCTAACATCCTAACTGGAGTATGTGTTTGTGTGTGTGTGTGTGTGTGTGTGTGTGTGTGTGTGTGTGTGTGCTTGTGTGCATGTCTGTCGCTCTCATTTTTTGTCAAGCCCTTGATGGAGGCAGCTTTGCTCTTTTTATAACCTGTTCCCCCTGAAGGGTGTGGCGACTGCCAAGGACATGTTGGGGCGTACGAGGCCCTTGTCCTGGCCCATGTCCTGGGGTGAATGTGGGGTGATCCCAGTCTCTCACGGAGGGGTCACACTCTGTGTGTGTGTGTGTGTGTGTGTGTGTGTGTGTGTGTGTGTGTGTGTGTTGGCTTCTCTCTAGGCTGACCTCCCGTGCCCTGTCGTCTCCCGTGCTCATCGTCCTCGGCCCCTCTCGTCCTTCTTCTCCTCCTCCTCCTCTTCCTCCTGTGTCCTCTCCTTGTCCTTGGCTCATTGTCCCACCCTGCTCCTCAGTCAGCCCCCCCTCTGTGGGCCGTCAGCTCCAGCTCCAGCCCCAGCTCCATCCCCAGCCCACTCTGCCCCATCCACTCCGCTCCGCTCTGCCTGTCAACAGGGGGCCCTACCACTGCCAGCCCTGGGAACGCAGAGAGAGAGAGAGAGAGAGAGAGGAGGGAGGGAAAGAGAGAGAGAGGGAATAAGGAAAGAGACATACAAAAGGCAGGGAGAAGGATGTTGATGAGAGTAACAATAATGGCAATAATAATAATAATAATAATAATAATAATAATAACAATAACTGCTACTACCACTACTAAGTAATGCATGAATAATAGTAATAACTATAAACATAGAGTGTAGAGTATAAAATCATTTATAACTTGAGGGCTGAAGGCAAAAGATGGAGAGAGAGACTCACTGACAGACGCTGAGAGCATGAGTCAGACAGACAGACAGACAGACAGACAGACAGACAGAAAGCGAGTCATGTCGGTGGTTGAGAGGAGAGATGGGGGGTGATGTGGAGGGGCAGAGAGGGGACCGAGCGAAGCCGAGGAGAGGAGTCGTGTGTGATGTTTGGATCGATACTTTGTGTTTAAGCTGTCTGTCACATTCCATCCCAGCCACCCCGCATCACACTCCCGTGGGAGCGGACATGTCTGGGAACATCGCAAGGCCAGAGCTGAGGTGGCCTGTCATCCCGGCTGTGTGTGTGTGTTTGTTTTTGAAATGATTAAAGGGGGGACAGGGCAGCACTCCAGATGGGTTGTTTTGGATAGCTCTCCCCTTTTATAAATTAAAAGAAAAATAAAACAGACATAGTTTTACTACAAACACACACACACACACACACTCACACACACTCACACACACACACACACACACACACACACACACACACATGGTCAAACACTCTGTGCCCACACATGCTCACTCACACAAGGTCCTCTTCTTGTTCCACAGCTGCTCACAGTGCCATGTCTTCAGTGTTTGTTGTATTTCTTCCTGTGAGTTCAGCCTGTCATGTTGAGTAGACAGATGCTGGACTGGAATGGTACTAACGACGAGCACACGCACACACATACACACACACACACACACACACACACACACACATACACACACACACACATACACACACACACACACACACACACACTCATCCTCTGCAAATGAAAAACAGTCATACAGACATACAGACATAGACCGATAAACACACACACACACACACACACACAGGCATCTTTTGGGTACAATTTCAGGCTGTGTCACTAGAGTCTGACTGGAGTGATGTCACCTGAGGCGCACACACATCTCGTCATGCTCAGTAGTTGCACTCATGCAGCTGTTCGCTCTGAGCATATACTCACTGCACAGGGCTGACACGAACACACACACACACACACACACACTCTATCACACACAGTCTCAGACTCTCAAATTCCCCCCACCTCGGCCGTCTGTCCTCAGTGGCCTCCACCCACCCATTCTGTGGCCGCATGTTGTTGGGTCCTCTCTTCTCTTGGGTGCTGAATGTCCTCCTCTAATCCTTCCACTCTACTGAGTGATTCCTGTTAGCGGTCCTCATGGACACCCCTGTAGGCATTCGCAACTCACTCAGGAACTCGGGGTCAGCTGTTTGAACTGCTGTTGGGGATGATGTCTGGAGTGGAGGGATAGGTCATTCAAGATGTACGTGTTGTTTTGTCATTCAGACTTTGGTGGCTCTGACCGAGGCTACGTCGGGGCCTTAGCTGTTCTTAAACCAGCTGCTCTCTTGGAAGACCTTTTTTGTCCCTAGCTGCTAGCCGTAAGCACACACATGCACACACACACACACACACACACAAATACACAGTGGAACACTTGTTCCTTCTGTCTCTCTTCTCTCATCACCTCTCCTTTCGTCTCGTCTGGTCTCGTCGCGTCTCGCGGTGTGTGTCTGGGCTTGCGCTGTTGGATGACGGCGTGTTCCCGAGACCGGTCGGACATGATGAATGGCTTCGCTCGGCTTCCCCCAAGCTCAGAGATTTAATTAAGCGGACGTTTGTTAGAATCGATGAAGTAAAACCAATTAGGTGGAGAATGGCTCGACTTTGTTGCGTTTGGACGGGGCTATAATGAACGGAGCGGCAGAGTGGCAGATTGGCTGGGCCCGGTTTGGGTGTGTGTGTGTGTGTGTGTGTGTGTGTGTGTGTGTGTGTGTGTGTGTGTGTGTGTGTGTGTTTGGGGAAGGGGTGGTGGAGTGGGGGGTGGCCCGGACAGAAGAAAGGGGCAGATTTAATCAAGGATATTGTTGTATTGTGGTGCAGTTCAAAAGGAAGATCGGGACAAACGGATTGGGGGATGCTCTAATGTATAGACTAGCCAGAGGAGTATTGCAGGAGCCAGTTGGAGTTGGTGTGTGTGCGTATGTGTGTGTTTGGGTGAGTGGCTTGTTTATGAATGTGTTTGGGTATATGGAGAGCTTGAGGAGTGTAGCAGGGGTCTGTTGGTGTGTGTGTGTGTGTGTGTGTGTGTGTTTGGGTGAGTGGCTTGTTTATGAGTGTGTTTGGGTATATGGAGAACTTGAGGAGTGTAGAAGGGGTCTGTCGGAGTGGGCTGGGTTTTAGTCGTCCTGGCTGCAGCCAGAGGCTGCAAGATCATTAATAAAACATTTGCACATTTCTTTCTGCCATGCTTCATCCGTCTGCTGTGCTCCAAAACAAACACACACACACACACACACAAACACACACAAAACCAGGGACCTTCATGCACACTTGACTTTTCATACATTCATTATCTTTTTACCAAGCTGCCAAGACACACTTGTAACACACACACACACACACACACACACACACACACACACACACACACACACACACACACTCACTCACTCACTCACTCACTCACTCACTCACTCACACACACTCATGCTGTCATCCATGTGCTGTGACACTGACGCGTGCTTTCAAAACACACAAACGCACAAGAGACTCACACAGACACAAGAGAGTCACACAGCAAGATGCAAGTATTCAAATAACCACACACAACCACACACACACACACACACACACACTCTTACTCATGCACTCAGACCCATGATGAGTCCGTCTGTCTCTGCCTCACACCTCGTGTGTGGGTAGGCGTTGCGTGTTGCCTTGGCTACCTCGCCTAATTGACAGGCTGCCGAAGGTGTGAAAGACACCTGCTGTCGTCCGCCAAGGCTCCATCGCCTGACCGGCATTCTACTGGGCCACCCGAAAGCCCCCCCAAGGGTCCTTGGAGCCTAATGACAAATCTTTTGGACCACAGAAGCCCGAGAGTGTAGAAATCAGAGAGTCTTGGGACGTGTCTCAAACTCAATTATCCTCCCTTATCAGTTCGCTTCTCAGTGGCGTCCTAGTGTCCTAGAATTAGACGTGGCTGGGGACGTGTAGGTGTCTGCTCTTGGCTGTGTGACTGACTTGGTGGGTAATTTGTGTTGGACTTCTGAAGTTTCTTCTCATGTTCTGATCTAACTTCAATCCACAGCATACAGTACATTTTTGAGAGGAGCAAGAGAGAGAGACAGAGAGAGAGAGAGAGTGTGTGTTTATGTGTGTCTGTGGCAGAAACATCTCTCTCTCTCTCTCATCTTCCCTAGCTCTACCTCTTTCTCCCTCCAGGTCATACACACTAAAACACGCATCCAAAACAGAGCCTCTCCTGCCTGTCATGTTGGATAAGAGTGATGGATGCGGAGAGTGTGGATCCTGGAGAGAAATCTGTCACCCTCCACTTATTCCCTCCGTCTCTCCGCTCGCCTCTTTATTTTTTTTAC
>NC_063206.1:19997287-19999787 GCF_017589495.1 Alosa alosa | reverse complement strand
GTCCTTTACAGGCCCGATGGAGAACTCTTTAATGCTCCTCAACCATTCAGCCCAGTCCAGCAACTCACACGCTTATGACACCGTAAAAGGTTATGTTCATGTATGTTTGTGTCAGGCGCGGCGCGTCGCGCGCGCCTCTGCGTCGCGCGTCGCGTCGCGTCGCGTCTTGTCGGCGCGTCGTGCGTAACGTGCGTGCGTCGGGCGCAGCATGTGTGTGTGTGTGTCCATGTGTTAAACTAAATGGATTGTGTGTGTGTGTTAATACACTTCTACAGTATACTCTCTCTCACACTCTTAGATCATTGGAAAGGCTGGAGCGGCTACTTAGAAGGCATTTGCCGGGATGTGTCTTAACAGGAGACTTATGGTTTCCCACCCGCGGTGCTGGCCCTTTTATTTTTGGGCCGTATGTGAGCGCACTGTTCTTCTTTGAAGTGGAAATGCTGGCTGGAGCATTGAGCACTGACCGTGAATACTGATGGGGGTGGGGAGGAGAGGAGAGAAAGAGAGAGAGAGAAAGAGAGAGAAAGAGAGAGACAGATTGGAGAAGGAGGGAGTGGGGGTGGGGGGCAACAGATTGGAGAATGAGGGAGCAGGAAAGGGAGAGAGAACGAGAGAGTGATAGGAGAAAGAAAGCAGATTGCAGAACGATAGAAGAAGAAATTGAGAGAAGGAAAGAAAGAAAGAAAGAAAGAAAGAGAGAAAAGACTATCCCTCGACTGCAGGACATTCCAGCAGGGCCAATTTGTATCCTTTCCATGTCAACACACAGACACCCAAAGTATGCACTGTTAATAGCTTCTTTCTGTACAATCCATGTATTGGTGTGGCATTTGTTTGTGTATGGACTTGTGAGTATGTCCAAGTGTGTGTGTGTGTGTGTGAGAGAGATAGAGAGAGAGAGAGCGTTGGCCAAATCGTTCAAAAGTAAAGGCAGATTTCATTAATGAATGGAGGGGAAGGATGAAAGCCAAGGCTGCAGAGCTGAGCTCATCTTTCTCTGGACAGTAGAACAGGCACACGGCGTGTGTGTGTGTGTTTGTGTGTGTGTGTGTGTTTGTGTGTGTGTGTGTGTGTGTGTGTGTGTGTGTGTGTGTGTGTGTGTGTTTGGGGGGTGTTTGTCTGGCGTACAGGAAGGGCACACAGATAAAGAGATAAAGGAGTCGGAGAGATGGGAAGATCTACAGAGGGAGAGAGAGACACACAAGGAGAGGTACTAATAAGGAGAGAAGGAAAGAAGGTAGTGTGTGTGTGTGTGTGTGTGTGTGTGTGTGTGTGTGTGTGTGTGTGTGTGTGTGTGTGTGTGTGTGTGTGTGTGTGTGTGTGCTGTTGGAAAGAGAGAGATAGGAGGGGGGATAGGGTGAGGAGGGGGAGTATGTTTCTCTGTATGTGTGTGTTCTTGTAAGGAACAGTATCTAAGGGTTACCTAAGCTCAGCGTGTGTGTGTGTGTGTGTGTGTGTGTGTGTGTGTGTGTGTGTGTGTGTGTGTGTGCTAGTCGGATCTGGAAAGGGGACATTGAATGGGAACTCCGCCAATGAACAGGAATGCCACCCAGCCTTAAAGAGACTTTACAGATGACAGAAATAACATTAAGTGTACTTGTATACCTATACTCTCTCACACACACACATCTACAAACACACTCGGATGTTTAACTGTGCTTACCCTCTCTATCTTTCTGTCATGCATACAGACACACACCCATACAGATAGCCTGTTAGTAAGTCCATATGAGGCAAACCCTTTTCTCCTCTTCTCTCCTTCTCTCTCTCCCTCCCTCCCTCCCTCTATCTCTCTCTCTCTTTCTCTCTCTCTCTCTCTCTATCTCTCTCATCTCATCCCCTCTGTCTATTTGTGGAATCCCCTCTCTCTCCCTATTTCCCCAGAATCTACTGATTGTTCCTAAGGGGAGCCTGGTCCTTACATCCTAAAGGCAGTGGGTGAATGTGTGTGTGTGTGTGTGTGTGTGTGTGTGTGTGTGTGTGTGTCTTTATGTGTGGATGTATTTGGGTTTCTGTGGACTGTGTGTTTAATGTGTGTGTGTGTGTGTGTGTGTGTGTGTGTGTGTGTGAAGAGGTTATTTTGGTTTGCCCTGTAAGGACCGTTCTCATGTGGATGGCTCCCAATGCCCTGCTCCACGACTCCCCGGAGGCAACCAGCTGCTAAGATATGTGCACTGTTCCCCATGTTATACATACACACACACACACACACATACACACACACAGATTCACACACATCAGACAAGCACATACACGCACACACACTATGCCCATGGTTAAACACAAAGCGAGGCATTTGAGCAGGTCTGGTCAACTTGCATTGGCAACACAATAGGCACCATTTGCTGTAATCAATATTTCACGGTAATTGCCTCTTAAGTTGATTAATTCAAGCTACACACACACACACACACACACACACACACACACACACACACACACACACACACACACACACACACACACATACACACTGCCTGGCTGTACTTTTAACCTT
>NC_063206.1:19987287-19992287 GCF_017589495.1 Alosa alosa | reverse complement strand
TTATGTTTAAAAAATAAAATAGTAACTAAATCCATGTTTAAAGAAAACTTAAACATGTATTCTTAAATCTAAATTTAAAGGAAACTTATAAAATAGTCTATATAAAACTATTTAACAAAAACTATATACTGTATGCACTTTTTCTATGTGAAGTTTTCTCTTAAAATGTGGCAGGACTGTAAATATTGGTAGGCTAAGTGGGCACATTTATCTATTTCTCCCAGGAGGAATTGTAGTTTTTGTTCATTGGTGGCAGTCATAAAGCCGGGACAAGTGATTTCAATTTGTGGGTAGAATATAGCTCTTAAGTGTTGATAATTGGGACATTCTGTGAGGAAGTGGCATTAGTCCTCTACTACTCAGTATTACAGAATTTACATATTCGATCTTCACGAGCTATCCAGGTTTGGCGGTGTCTACCCTTTTCTATTGCAAGGGAATGATCACTCAGTCGATACTTTGACAGGAGTTTTCTATGACGATGGTTTTAAATTTCATTTAAATATGGTGCCAAATTGTAATCAATTCGAATAGTTCTGTAGCAGTGTAGCTTATTTACTTGTTCGATTTTGCATTTCCATGTGTTAATGTAGTTTTGTTTTGCTGTGTTCTCTACTTCTTTTGCTACTGAAGCAATACTTGAGCTGCAGTTTTCAGGTCGTGTTTTGTATTATGAAGTTTAAGGGTCACCCTCTGGGTGTTCACTCCTCAGCTGGGCAGCAGTGTGGTGATATTGCTCTGAATTGCTAGTCTGAAGATGATGCCAGAATTTGGTTGCTCTTTTTGTATGTCTACAAGGAGGGGGGGAATCTTCCAAGCTCAGCTCTGCAGCCTAGATTAGGTGCACATCTGTTTAAACCTAGAATATTTTTTACAGAATTCCAAATGTAATAATTCGGTTTGGCTTTTGTCCCATGTTTGAAATTGTCTTTATATTTTATGCCCCAAATTTCATCCATTATAGTAATAATATTGGCTTTTACTAAGGAATCAAAGATCTTTTTTCCATAATTTGATGGAAGGATTATATTGAAATAGAGATTTTCTTAACATGTAGTATGTTTTGCGTGCTTTTCGGATAGGTCTTTGATTGCTTTATCAAATTGCCCTGATGAAGAAATGGTCAGTCCTAAGTAGTTGTATTTTCTTACTTGTTCTAGTTGTTTTTCCGCCAATGGTAAAATTATATTTATTTATGTTCTAATGTTTTCTCTGGAAAGTCATTATTTTTGTTTTTCCATATTGATTGGAAGGGCCCAAGTTATGCTATATTAGCTCAAAAGAGAATGGCTCTCTTGTAGTCCCTGTGCCGTTGATCTATAGCAGAAGATCATCTCATAAAGCAGGCATTTGATTTCTTTTCCCAAAAGATTGAGACCAGGCGAGGATGAATTTTGAATTTTATTAGCTAATTCATTGATATAAATGTTAAATAATGTAGGACTCAGGCAACAGCCCTGCCTCCTCCTTTTTGTTTGAGGAAAGTAATCAGTTTGTTTGTTATTTATTTTTTACACAACATTTGATGTTTTCATACATGTCTTTAATGATGTTATATGTTTTACCACCAATTTCACAATCAAGTAGTTTCAGCAAAGAGACCTTCATGCCAAACGAGTCGAAGGGCTGAAATCCACAAAAAATCCATATATTTTTTCCGTTTTGACCTTTGTAACGTTTTCTTGTATCAGTGTCTGTAAAGTATAAATATGATCTGTTGTTCTATTTTTTGTATGAAACCAATTTGAGAGGGGCTTAATATATTGTTTTTTTTTTATTAAGTTTGAAATTCGGTTATTGATTATACTACAGAATAATTTACCTAAATTGCTGCCTTGTGATATGCCTCTATAATTGTTTGGGTTAAATTTGTCACCATTTTTGTATATGGGGGGGTGATCTGACTAATTTTCCATTGGTCAGAAAGTGGCCTGAGGATAATATTAAATTAAATAGTTTCAGGATTACTTGTTTAATTTTGGGGTGCTATGTTTCAACATTTCATTATAAATTCCATCAGTGCCGCATGATTTTCTATTTTCCGTTTTTTTATTTTAGTGTTCAATTCAGATAATGTTATAGCTGAGTCTAATTCATTTAATGTATCTTTTTGTGTTTTTTTCAAGTGTTTTTAAATGGTTTGTTAGTTTTTGTTGTGCCAGGTTTAGTTCATCGCTTTTGTATAAATTTTTCAAAATGGTCAACCCATGTTTTTCCATTTGCTATTGGGATACAATTTTTTTTTTTTGGGGTTGTTAAGGTTTTTCCACAGGTCCCAAAAGTGTTTTGATCCTAACGATCATCAATTTCTACTAACTGGTTATGTATGTGATTGGCTTTTTTATGTTTTAGAAGTGATTTGTATTTTTTTTGTAGGGTGTTATGATATTTTATTTGAAGTTCCTGATTTGCTGGTTCTCTGTGTTTTTGGTTTGAATAAGATCGTAATTCTTTTTTTCTTAGTAATAGGCAGTCTTTGTCAAACCATTTCTTTTTTTTTGTTTTTCTTGCTATTAACTATTCCTTGTCTTTTAAAGATTTTTTTGGCTATTGTGGAAAATATTGTTGTTAATGTTTTGGTGGCTACATTGATGTTATCTTCAGACTTTTTTAAATTTGGTGAACAGGAAGGAGTAGATCATGTTTTCTAGAATTCTCGATGCAATTTGACTGGGATGTGTATTGCTCTAGTCTGTCATCGCTCCATTTGTATTGAACTGGAAGTGGGTGTAGTGTACTCATAGGTTTTGATGTTCTATACTGGAATTTTTCTTTAAGCTAATTATAATGTGGCAGTGATCTGACAGAGGCAACTGTGGCATTACTGTGAAATAATTTATTTGGTTGTGATCTAAATCTGTTATAGCATAATCCACCACACTGCTGCCCAGGGTGAGCAATAAGTGAATTTACCCAGAGAGTCCCCCTTGTTCTGCCATTAACAATAAACAGACCAAGAGATTTGCAAAGTTGTAACACCTCCTTGCCATGTCTATTGATGATGTTATCAAAATTGTTCCTGTGACTACTTATATTGATGTTTTGTTCTAGTGAAGAAACATGTTTATATCAGATATGTCAATGTAATCTAAATCGGTTCCTACTCTTGCATTAAGGTCGCCATAATTAGAATCTTCCCAAATGACTGGAGTTCAATGATGTCAGATTTTAACGTTTCAAATATGTTTTCACTGTAATATGGAGATTCAAGAGGAGGAATGTATATGGCACATAAATAAGTGTCCTGTGTTGAGTTTGTGAGTTCTTTTGATAGTTTCAACCATATGTGTGATGATCCTTTTCTTTACTACATATATGTATTTATTAATGGCTTCTTTAAACCAAACAACAATTCCCCTGAGTTCCTGCCAATTTTATATTGGGATGTTTAATAGAAGGGACATTTATATCTCTGTAGGAAGGTAATGAATAATTTCCTGTCCATTTTACTCCACGTTTCCAGTGCTATGAATATATCTGAATTATTTACAGCATTTACAAAATCGCTATCTCTGATTTTCTCTCCGAGAAGAAGAAGAGTGCATTCCTTGAACATTATAACAAATGATTTTAAGAAAGGTCATTACAATGGTGTAGTTTGCCAGAAATAAGAATGTTTGTATACTCAAGTGCAATAATGATCCAATTGAGACACTGGTAAAGTATTATTTTACCAGATAAATGACTAAACCTACAGAGATAAATATACTATAGGTAGGTAAATTATTTCTCTTAAGACAAACAGACTTGTGAACACTCAACACAAAGACACAGACAAATACATACATGTTTAAGTTCACTGACAGGCCTTGAACATATTCTAACGCGTGCATACACACCCACTTGCACACACATGCACAGAAACACAGACACACAGATACATACACACACACACACACACACACACACAAACAGGTATGCAATGTTGATTATGAATGTTATGCATAAGACAGAAATATAGTATACAATTAGATAGACTGACAAGTAGACATTTTTAAGTTTCTATACACATATTTACACACTCAGACACTCATACCCCCCTCCCCATCCCTCCCCCCACACTCTCCAACCATGCATATTGATATTTCTGTGCAGATAGGTAATGATTATGTCTATAGGCAAACATAAGAATACTGTATGTCTGAGCGTAGTCTACACTTAAACCCACATATAATATGCTCTCATACCCCCTCCACTAAAAAAAAGAAAGAAAGAAAAAATAAAAATAAAAAACTGCAGGTTATTAAAAAAAGAAAATGAAAAAGAATAAAAGTAATTGTGCACACACACACACAACACACACACACACACACACACACACACACACACACAAACACATACACACACACACTTACACACACACACACACAAAGTCCTATGTCTTTTCACATTTACAAAATGAATATTCATACAAAGTTTTTTTTTTTTTTTTTTTTTTTTTTTCACTAATGCAAGAGACTATCATATATAAGTTGAAGCATTGTTGTTATCTGAGTGAGATCTCTACAAGTACCTTTGTTAGAGATCGGCTGCTGCATAGGTAGGCCTATCGTCTCAACTGGTTTTTGGCTGTCTTTGATGATGTTTGGCCTGCTGCTTTTCAGAGCATGGTATTCTCACTCTATTTAATGCTGTGTCTTTGAGTTTTTTTAGCAAATATTTTCATGCCCCCCCTTATGTATGTGGACATTGTCATATAAATGTCTAATGGTAATGTCTGTATGGTGTGCAACCTTTCGTTGGGTATATCAGCACAGAAGGACACAACTTTGCGTTGATTCTTTCAGTGACACTTACAGGAATATCCATTGTCGTGGAAGTATAGATGAGATGATTACCTTTGCATCTGGATGTTTTGTGTGGCAATTTGGATGGTGCTGATTAAGGCTTCTGCCACATCAGTTCTCCTGTCTTTAAGGTCATCAGTCCCTGTATGGATAATTATGTGAGATGGATTATTGAGTAAGCCTTTTTGTATTATGTCCTTAGCTGTGTGTGTC
>NC_063206.1:19947287-19957287 GCF_017589495.1 Alosa alosa | reverse complement strand
ACAGTACAGGCAGAACAGACACTAGCTACATTTACATGGACGTTTTTATTCAATCTGCTAAAGATTAAAGATTTCAACCGAACTGTTTACATGAACGATAAATAATCCAATTGGTGTTTATTCTGCCTTTACATTAAACAAATATTTAATCATTTAGAAGTGCATAGTTGTATTGCTGCCATGGAAATTGGCCAAGCTAATATCACAGTGCTTCGTCTGAGAAGATGTAATTAGTAATGTAAAACGAAGGTTATGGTTATGGTTACGCTTTTGTCCAAAGCGGCATACAAATACAAAACAATATAATACTTCAATTTAACAGGGAACAAATTAAGATGTTGGTACTGTGTTGGTCAGACTATAATAAGGAGAATAGCAGGAATAAACAATGTCAATTCAAACAATAGCCTAACGAAATAAACAATGAAAATGAGAGAAAAAAGCAATAATAATGTCCATTCAATCAATAATATAAAAACAATAACATGGTAAGACTACATTAAGGAGAATATCAATAATAAACAACAATGTCAAATGAATCAACAGCCTAATGGAAATAAAACAATATTATACAAACCATAACGCAGAAAAAGCGCTTAATGAAAGTAGATGTAATAGGATTTTGAACTTGCACGTTTCACGCATTTTGGGATAAACAAGACCTTCGTCCACATCAACAGATGTTAGCATAATCAACACCCCAACTCTCCACTCCAAGCTTACTAGCCTACTACATGTTATGAGTCAGCTAAGACCGTCAAGCAATGAGCCAGCACACACAACCAAAGATCTTAGTACTCTAGAATCTTTACATATACGTTTGTTATGGGCACAGCAATCAACCAAACAAAATAACTACTGATTAGGCTAAGCTTTTTGGTCCATGCCAACATGACGACTAGAAACTAGACTAGAATGTTACAAGATCACAAAATGTGGCAAACAGACCCACTGCAATGGTATAGAAACTGGACTATTGGATAGCCAACTTCTGGAACATATTAAAAACACAAATTGCCGTTTTTAATATTAGAAATGCATGCATTCATAGCTAAATGCATTGGCCTCCTATTATGGAGTGAGGATTGTCTCAAAATGATTTAAATATATATAAAAGGATATATATATATATATATATACATACATTTATAAATATCCAAATACAAAATACAAATATAAAAATGTGACATACAAATAAATAAACAAATTTATATAAATAAACGTGTCTTTGTAAATAGCTGTTAACGTTAGCAGCTGTACGCTGACTAAATGGACTTATTTATACAGTCTATGAAATTAAAAACGGCACTACACATCGAAACCGATAATAAATCGTTCTGGCTAGTTGTTATTACCTATCCATTTAATCCAGTGTCTTCCATGTCGTTAATCCTGCTAGTCATAGACCACTTGACTGAACTGAACTAGGGAAAACAGTGTTGGAAAGATTCAGTTGCTATCAGTTTATAACAACACTGCCATCTGCTGGTTGTTCAGTGGAGGGTGTCTTCGCATTCAAATCTAGTGGTATTTATTTGTGGCTCTTGGTGTGCAGTAGGAATGTCTCAAAATTACGTCATTGACATAAAATCAAAAAGGAGATTCACAAAAGCAGATTCCACATACAAAGTCAAGCATATTTATTTTCAAATCTCGAAAATATATTTACAAAGACACGTTTATTTATATAAATTTGTTTATTTATTTGTATGTAAAATTTTTATATTTGTATTTTGTATTTGGATATTTATAAATGTATGTATATGTATATATATCCTTTTATATATATTTAAATCATTTTGAGACAATCCTCACTCCATATCCTATCAGCGTCACACTCACAGCATAGCCTCTATTTTCTCCCCTCGCTGTCCCTTCACGCAGTGTTTTTGCTTTGCTCTGTTCGCGGATGAAGTGAAGTCAGATTTTGTGACTTGCGTGTATATTCATCTAAACTGATTTATTCTCTATACATTAGTATGTCTTGGTAGCGGGTTGGTGGAGCGGGAATCTGCGGTGGTGTTGTCAAATCTTAGCTGGCAGGCTATACTGATCAGAGCTGAGTTTTTCCTGCCAGAGGGTCAAAACTCTATCTTTGTGACATAACTGCTACAGGGTACACCTGTGCAGAAAGAAGAAATGTACTCCAACAATCGGAGAACCTGTTTACATGGGTGGATTTTTTTCATCGGAACGGAATACACCACCTCTCTCGATCCGATTGAAAATGTAATCAGATTGGGCTGAATCCAATCGGTTGACGTGTTTCCATGAGGCATTTTTATTTCAATTGAGCCATTACTCCATTTGTAATCGGATTAAACATATCCATGTAAATGGAGTCAAGCCAAGAGAAAAGGTGAGACATAGCACAACAGAAGGCAAGTGTCAAACGAGTCCAACACATAGTACAGAAAAAAAACAGCACAGAACAAGACAGAGAGAGAGAGAGAGAGAGAGAGAGAGAGAGAGAGTGAGTACCATGTCAGACACAGAGGAAGCACAGCAAAGAAAGACAAATGTTAAATGATTCAAAGACAGAGAGCTCAGCAAAAAGCAAATACTCAGAGAGCAGGAAAAGATGAATATTTGGCCTTCTGCTTCCCTTCCCCCTTAAGACTCCATTTTGCGTTTTCTTTTTTCGTTCTTTTAGTATGTGACAAGGCCACACACACACACACACACTCACACACACTGTTGCAAGTCAGATGACAGGGGCACATATGCATTAACACACAGGCACACATTCACACACACACACACACACACACACACACACACACACACACACTAACTGGCCTGTGGAAAGCCCCGTGGGGAGCATGTTTCCCAGCCTGCCCCTGTCTGGGGGCCCTGTTTGATTGGCTGTGACAGCAGCTCATGTTGACTCGGACTGGTCCCCCCTCCCTCCCCTCTCATCCTCTGCTTTCTGTCCTCCCCTCCCTTGTCATCTGTCTTCCTGCCGGGATGCAGACACTGAGGTTTTCAACCCTTCTTACACACACACACACACACACACACACACACACACACACACACACACACACACACACACACACACTCTCTCTTGCTCTCTCTCTCTCTCTCTCTCTCTCTCTCTCTCTCTCTCTCTCTCTCTCTCACACACACACAAGCACACACACACATGCACACACGCACACAGAAACACACATTATACACTTGTACTATCACAGTTACTACTGCACTGTACTGTGCATGCTTTTGTTCCCTGGTGACTTTATCTTCCAACTCACATTGAGATGAGCACAGACCACTATTAGTCTCAAACATGGTGCACACACACACACACTCACACACACACACACACACACACACACACACACATTCACATAGTAACCGCGTGTGTAACTGACCGGTGGCTGCACCTGTCAGACAGGTTTACTTCATGAATCAGAGGCTTGTTAAACTGATGACTAATTACAGGCACTAATTAGCCATGCCACAGTAATAACACTGAACCAGAGTGCTCAAGCATGCTGACACACACACACACACACACACACACACACACACACACACACACACACACACACACACACACACACACACACACACACACACATACACTCCCTCAAATACGAACAAAAGTATAAACACATGCACACACATGCAAACAAAGTACTCACTACACATACACATACTCACTTTATCACACAAACACTAACACACACACACACATGCAAACAAAGACAAACAAAGGCAATACTAACAAAATGATAAAACACATGCACACAATAATCTCTTTCTCTCTTTCTTTCTCTCTCCCTCTCACTATTTCTGTATCACTCACTCACAAATTATGAAGTTAATGAGATGAAACATATCACACCATCAACGAGAGGAGGAAGAGGAAAGCAGAGGAGAGGTGAGAGAAGAGAGGAAGAGGAGAGCAGAGGAGAGGTGAGAGAAGAAAAGAAGAGGAGAGCAGAGGAGAGGAGAGAGAAGAGAGGAAGAGGAGAGGAGAGGAGAGGAGGAGGGAAAGAGGAAAGCAGAGGAGAGGTGAGAGAAGAGAGGAAGAGGAGAGGAGAGGAGAGGAGAGGAGAGGAGAGGAGAGGAGGGAAAGAGGAAAGCAGAGGAGAGGTGAGGAGAAGAAAAGAAGAGGAGAGCAGAGGAGAGGAGAGAGGAGAGGAAGAGGAGAGGAGAGGAGAGGAGAGGAGGGAAAGAGGAAAGCAGAGGAGAGGAGGAGAAGAAAAGAAGAGGAGAGCAGAGGAGAGGAGAGAGAAGAGAGGAAGAGGAGAGGAGAGGAGAGGAGGGAAAGAGGAAAGCAGAGGAGAGGTGAGAGAAGAGAGGAAGAGGAGAGGTGAGGAGAAGAGAGGAAGAGAGTGGAGGAGAGGAGAGCAGAGGGGCAGCGTGCTGTTTTCATGCTTCCTCTCGTTTTGTCACACTTAAAAGTGTTTAGATGTTCCCTCTCTCTCTCTCTCCCTCTCTTGCTCCCTCTCTCTCTGTGAGAGCTGATGACAGGAGTGTGGGTAGGCTCTTACAGCCAACAGGCGTCTGACTGGAGCACGCTCCACAGAGAGAGAGAGAGAGAGAGAGAGAGAGTGAGAGAATGCAAGAGGGAAAGGATGAGAGAAAGAGGGAACAAGAGCAAGAGAAAAAAGGAACAGCAAACTGAACAGAAGAGCGGCTGTAGACACACAGGCAGCTGGAGAACGCTGGGTCAACACACCTGGATCACAATTACACAGGAGGAGGAAAGGGGCACGTAGAGAGGGGGTATGGGGGAGCAGCATGACTACCCCAACATGAGCCTCAGTGTGTGTGTGTGTTTGATGCTCATTTGAGTAGGCCGAAGGTAATTAGTGATGGTGATTGGCTCTGTCACACACACACACACACACACACACACACACACACACACACACACACAGAGACACACACTCTCTGCCAGAGAGCTCAGAGCTGTGCATCCAGAGAGCCATAGCCATGCTGATTTAGACAAGACAAAATAGATGGGAAAAGAGCAGAGAGAGGATACTCGTCTCCCTCAGTCCTGATTTAAGCTGCTCGGTTCAGAGTGTGTGTGTGTGTGTGTGTGTGTGTTTATTTGTGTGGTGGCTCACCATACCCAGAGAGCCATCCATAACACAAAATTCATTCCCACTGTGGAAGCAATCTGAGATAATGTATCCCATAAAATTCCCATTTCACCTGTGCTATATTCCCATTTCATTCCATGCCATTCCCATTTCACAATTTACCATTTCCCCTTTCGTTCTGTACTGTGGGGGAGTGATTCATGGTGTGTTTGGTCTCTTTTTGTCACTCTCTCTCTCTCTCTCTCTCTCTCTCTCTCTCTCTCTCTTTCTGTTTGTGGGCTCTATCTTGCACTTTAGCGCAATTGACTTTGCGCATATCGCTTTGTGGGCGGATCTTGGGCGCTGTTTCTATTTTACCTGCGGCATAATGACTTGCGCCCGACGCAAATCTAAAATGGGGTGGTCTGTAGTAGCTACATTACTCATGGGTGTGGTTTGGGCGTAACATGCAATAAACCAATCAGAGCGTCATCTCACATTCCGCTTTAACAACAGGCACGCTTGTTCCATAGCGGATTGCTATTATGATGGCCCGGTTGCCAGGGCGCAGCCGGAACAGTTCACAGCGCTATAGTCAGTTGGGAACAGTTTGCTATTGATTTTTCCTCTTGACAAAATGTAATACAGAAATGTCACTTTCCGATGTTTTGGGATTACTCTCACTGAATCACGAGGTTATGAATGCATCGTCATATTTTTGCAATATAATCCAACATTACCTCATTATATAGACAATGCAGATCTGTCAGATAAGCTCTCCTCTCCCGTGCTGCTGCTGGGGCATTTGGGTTAAATGGCATCGGCATGCAGTTCAACATCACGTCTCATTAAGTCCTCTAATATTTCCTAATTTATGTCATCAACACATCCGTGATTTGTGGAAATGTGTTCGCTAGATTTATACCTGTTTTTTCACATCGGACACCACACTGATTTCCCTCGTGTAGCAATATTTGTCCTTGTAATTATGTATGGTTTGGAGAAATGGGAACTGCGTCGTATAGATGAGAGGAGCAAAGTGCATTGCTCAACACAGGCGCCCAAGCAAGCGCTCTTGCAGGCGTAAGCTACGGCTGTACCTTACCAACAGGCAACTCAACAATGATAAACAGTTTCCAAGTTGACCTAACTTTCCAACTCTGCACAGTATCCCATTAACTGCATGACAGTAGGCTATTTACAATATTTATTTTATGTAAAGTAGAGTTTAAAAGAGTTTAAAGTAGAGTTACTTTTGTATGCACGCACAACTTTTGTTTGAGCAGGAGAGAGAATAACAATGAATGGACGCAGCAACTACAGAAATTGTAGCCAAGGCTACTTGCTGCTTTCTTTCACTATCTATGGCTGCTGGTTAACAGCACATAATAAGCTGATTTAAGCGAATTCACAAACTCAAGACTTCAAGGCCATCATGGGTATAAAACGATTTTTGAAAACAACGAAAGGATGGAGGGAACATAGCAAAGTTTGGAGTTATTTCAGATGGGCTACAACAAGGTAGGCAAAATTGTGGTGCTTGTCAAAACCTTAGCGCAACTGGAATAATGCTTATAGGCTGATGTTAAAGCGCACACGATGTTTAAAGCCTTACACAACAGTAAATTGGAACAAAACTAAAGGTAACTTTAGCCTTTATAGGGCTGTATAAAGTTGTCCAAATTAATAGGTCGTAATTAGGCGTTGTTGTTGTAAATATATTGCATGTAGATGTACTATATAGGCTACTAAATTTTTAGTTGACCAATGCAATTAACAAAACCGGAAACGGACAAATATTATCAAGGCTTTGAATGTTTCCATCTGTGCACAGGGTGTCTGTAGATCGGTGTGCATAGCATTCATTTCTGCAGGCCTGTGGCCATGCATGTACCATTAAAATAGCATCTGAATTTGTGCCACTGACTTTGAGGTTCCTGGTTTGTGGCGGAATTGTTTTCTGAAACTGCAAAATATCAACAGGGACCATTTTACGGAACCGCCCTCTCTTTTAAGCTGAAACGCCCGTGCATATATCGTAATACCTGTGGAGGGAAAAGTATACAAAGTCAATTGCGCTGGTGTGCAAGATAGAGCCCTGTGTGTGTGTGTGTGCGTGTGTGTGTGTGTGTGTGTGTTTGTGTATGTTTGTGTGCATACAGCCCGTTTATGTGAGCAGGGGAGGGGGATCTGATCTTTGAACAATTGTACATTCTGCCCATGTTCTACCGACACACATTCAAGACCCAATAAAATGAAAGGGTTAATAGCGTCACAACTGGGGTAAAGGACAGTGTTTATTTGAGTGTGTGTGTGCGTGTGTGCGTGTGCTTGCGTGCACGTGTGTGTTTGTTTGTTTGTTTCTCTGTGTAAATGAGTGGTGTGGCCGTTCTCCTTCTCATTCCTCCTCATTCTCATCTCCTTTCCTGGTTACCTTGGGGGAGGTGGGGTTGCTGAATGCTACGACAGTGTGTTCTGAGATGCTGATTGGTTGTGCTCTGCAGAGGAGGCTGAGCCAGAGCAGGAAGAGGCGGAGCTACTGACAGGGGAGGAAGAGGAAGAGAGACGCATCGCTGAGATGGGAAGGCCCATGCTGGGAGACCACGTCAAGCTGGAGGTCATCATCGAGGAGTCCTATGAGTTCAAGGTTTGTGCATGTGTGTGTGTATACGTGTGTATTTGTGTGTATACATGTGTATGTGTGTCTGTGTGTGCACCTGTATAGATAATTAATCGGTGCATGGAGGTATATGCTGTATATGTCCGCATCAGTCTGTGTGTGTGTGTGTGTGTGTGTGTGTTTGAGTCAGTAAATGCGTGAGCTCCCATTTTCCTCTCCTCCCACCCACACACACTCCAACCTGACACAGACGTCAGATGGATTCACATTCCAGACGGACAGACACACACTGTGGACCACTCAACACACATCCTTCAAACCCACACACACTCCAGTGGCCAGAGATGGATGATCCAAGGCCTGTACAGTCCTGTGTCCTGCACTGTCTGAAGTGTGTGTGTGTGTGTGTGTGTGTGTGTGTGTGTGGGTTTGACTGCGTGCGAGCATGTGTGTATCAATTGTGTCTAATCATACTTGTTAATGAGTACTAAAATGGACCTTCTCTCCACCTATTCATAATCACCCTCACCCTCTCTCCCTCCCTCTCTCTCTCTCTCTCTCTCACCCTCTCCCTCTCACCCTATCTCTCTCTCTCTTACCCTCTCTCTCGCTCTCTCTCTCTCTCTCTCTCTCTCCCTCTCTGCAGAATACAGTGGATAAATTGATAAAGAAAACAAATCTGGCACTGCTTGTGGGCACCAACAGCTGGAGAGATCAGTTCATCGAGGCCATCACAGTCAGCGCTGGTGAGTACAGAGAGAGGAGAGGAGAAGAGAGAGTTCCCTTTTAATGCTTTTACACGAGTGCCGAGAACCACAAAGGACGGTTGCATTTTGCAGAGGCTCTCCATTCAGAACGCTGCACATTAGCTCCCCCTAGTGTCAATGTCTTGTAACCACAGGATGAAGTGTGGCCACAGGGTCCAGCTCCACGGCTCAACACAGTGAAAATATCATTGAGTTATTCGGCCATGCTCCATATTTTAGCCCCACTTGTCCTCCACCCCCACCACACACACACACACACACACACACACACACACACACACACACACACACCTCCGACCCCTCATCCTATGGAAACCGATAGAAGTGTTCCTGTGGGCTTCACGCACTGAACCCAAAATAGACCTCTCTTTTTCAGGAACTCACAGTTCCAGTTCCACCCGCCACCCCGTCACACTCCATTAGGCTCGTAAGTGCCTGTGCATGATGCATATCCTCGCCAGGCTCGTATACAGTGCAGGGCTCAGGGAGGGGGCAGAGCTATGGAGTGAGGAATAAAAGAGCATTTTGTCCTTATGAGGCGAGCTATGTCAAAGACGTCTGATCATGCCTCAGTGTCTGTTTATTTAGTGCACACTGATTGTGTGTGCGTGTGTGTGTGTGTGTGTGTGTGTGTGTGTGTGTGTGTGTGTGTGTGTGTGTGTGTGTGTGTGTGTGTATGTGTGTGTGTGTGTCTATGCTCTATGCTGGAGCAAATAGATTATCCTTGACCTTTTTTTTTTCCAAGCACACACACACGCCTTGTGTGAGTATGTGTGTGTTTATATGCACATCCACAAAGAGAAAAATAATACTGTGTGTGCATGCATGCAAGAGAGTAGATATAGTGAAATGAGTTAGAGAGAGAGAGAGAGAGAGAACTGGAGAAAGCAATGCAAAAGAAATGTCTTGAGGTAGAGACAGTGAGGGGGAAACTCATGAATGAGAAGAGGAGAAGGGGAGAGTGTGGGTAGAGGAGGGTGTGTGTGTGTGTGGGGTTATGAGCTGTGGCTCCCCTAAGCAAAGCAGTAGCTCCTCTACTTGACATGCAGAGAAGCTCCCTACATTACTGCTGAGGTGGAACTTTAGCAAGCCAGTGAGGACAGAGGGAGAGCCAGCAGAAATGGACGGAGGGAGGGAGGGAGAGAGAGAGTGATGGAGAGAGAGAGAGGGAGGGAGGGAGAGGGATGGAGAGAGTGATCGAGAGAGAGCGTAGAAAGAATCAGCAAAAAAAGCTTCCCGCTGATATGAATTCTTAATCAAATGTATATAATGCATTAGACAGAATCCTGTTGTCTGATTCAGATGCAGTTTCTTATCCACCTGCACCAGCTAAATGGTATGACGAGGTTGGGCTGGAAAGACATTTATATCCTGTCCTCTCTCTGTCTCTCTCTGTCTCTCTCTGTCTCTCTCTGTCTCTTTTTCTCTCTCTGTCTCTCTCTGTCTCTCTCTCTCTCTCTATGTCTCTCTCTCTCTCTCTTTCTCTCTCTGTCTCTCTTTTTCTCTCTCTGTCTCTCTCTCTCTTTCTCCCCATGTGTTTTCCTCTCCCACTCTCTTTCTCTCACTTTCTATCT
>NC_063206.1:19727287-19942287 GCF_017589495.1 Alosa alosa | reverse complement strand
GTGGTGTTTGTGGCTCTCGGGACGTCTGTACCAGGTGGGCTAGTGTGTGTGTGTGTGTGTGTGTGTGGTGTGTGTGTGTGTGTGCGTGTGCGTGTGCGTGTGTGTGTGTGCGTGTGCGTGTGCGTGTGCGTGTGCGTGTGCGTGTGCGTGTGCGTGCGTGCGTGCGTGCGTGCGTGCGTGTGTGCGTGATTCAACATTGTCGTTAGGCCTTAGGCATGTGTGTACACTTGCAGATCTATAAACATATGAACGTCCTCGCATAACTCGTATATACTGCCAACACGGATAGTATTCACAAGGAAAGAGAATGCTGTGGAGACAAAGCTTCATCAGCTGTCTACTATGTCCTCCCAACACAGAGAAACTAAAAGTAAACTCAACCATCCCCAGGAGGTATGCACTGATGGTGGACTAATATAAGATAGAGCAGTAAAGGTGTGTGTGTGTGTGTGTGTATGTGTATGTGTGTGTGTGGTAGAGAGAGAGAGAGATCAAAAGAGATTGAGAGAGAGAGAGAGAGAGAGAGAGAGAGAGAAATTGGGAACCTGCATCGCTGTGCTATCTCTCTCATCTCAGGAGCCTCTCCAGACCGAATTGGGTTTTGGAGATCAGCCATTTTGAAGGCCTGCCTGTTGTAGCACATTTTAAAGTGTTTAGCAGCACAGTCTTCCCCTCCCCTCCCATCTCTCATCACTCCTCTCCCCGCACTCCGTAGAGGCCTTCAGTGCTCCTGTCAGCAAGCTCCTTTAAATTGCCCCCTCGGCCCCTGAGCGAGGGCACCACCTGGCCTGTACTCAGCGGTCCTTTGTCGGGCAGATCATCTGCAGGCAGGTTTAAGTGCTGACCAGAAAACGTTCTGCGTGTTCCAAAGGAAGAACAGCAGAGCTCTTTGTTTAACCTTTTGTTGTAAGGGTTGAACAGACCATTCACCAAGCAAAATGCTTCCATCAAAGTTCATGAGGGGTTCTTCAGAAGAAGCACTTATTGGATTATTGTGCAGGCAGAAGTGAGGAAGAGATGGAGAAGCTTGACAGTATCCTCAAAGGCATGAACATGAAAAGGCATGGTATTCATGAACCAACAGTCTCCGTAGAGTATAATTACACTTGATTATAATATACTGATTTATTTTATGTGACTTGTTTGAAATGCATTTTTCTTATTATTGTTATTGTTATTTTTTAAGTGGGAAAATGTTGCCAGCTTCTCTTTTTTGAAGAATATACGGTCAATGAACAGTCCACACTAACAATAAGCTCATTACGGTGAGCATCGTCTGGAATAGCAGAGTGAGGGAGAGCAGAGAGCACAGAGTGGCGCAAAGAAGAGAGAGAGGGAGAGCGGGGAGAAGCGCGACAGGGGAACCGCAGCATTTGACTAGAAAAACACCCTGATTCAAATTTACATAGGTAAGGTTAACCACACTGTAACAAATCAAACCCACGTTGCTTGATGTGTGACAGGGAGCATGTATGACATTTGTGTTTATGTCAAAGAGAAAGAGTGTGTGTGTGTGTGTGTGTGTTCGTGCGTGCCTGGGTATAGGGCACCCTGTCTTGTTTGTCTCGCTCTGGAGGCCTGTTGCCCTCAGCCTTTCTCCATGGTGACAGAGGGATTAGAGAGGGGCTGACAGTGGCTCACCCACTCCAAGGCTTTACACCCTCTCTTCTGGCCGTGAAGCGTGCGTGTGTGTGTGTGTGAGAAAGAGAGAAAGAGAGAGAGAGAGAGAGAGAGGGCACTAGAGAGCTCTTAAAACAAATTGTCTTACATTTCTAAATCAGTAGCCTACGTTTACGTGTGCACAGTTAAGTCGAGCTACAGTTACAGCTCAGCTGGGTGATTTGACTGGACTGCTGTGCTTGTCTAAGTATGGACCCTTTCAAGAGAGTTCCATTATCAGCATCATAGTTGGCCCCACAAGACTTCCTTTTTAACATTCCATATGTTATCTTAATGCAGAGGAAGTAGATCGGGGCCCAAATAGAATGTTCAAGCATTGTTTTTGTTTTTATTGTTGAAAGGGTCCATACATGCACTGGAGGGGAATTGCTTTATTGAAGTACGCATGTATTATTCTGCTAGGCTAGATTTTCTCCCCTTACTGTTCACAAACACCAAAACATTCAATATTAGCTTCATTAGCTTGCTAACTGGCAAACGTTGCTTCATCAGTGTAATATAGTTGGCATTACTTGTTTAACATTTTCATATGGACATTCTGGAGGATGTAAAATCATATACCGGTATGAAAGAAGGTGCGACTTATGAGTTAGCATTGCGGTATAAGGCGTAGGTACAGTAGTTAGCTTGCTAACCAAGCTAAAAAGGCTGAAAAGGCTATCCAGAGGCACGCATGCTCAAAGTGTACATGCAAGAGTTATTCGACTGTCTATCACATTATCTGAGAGCGTTAGTCCGACTAAAAGAACTTCAATTTTGTCCGTTTTCAAGTCGGACTAACATGTTTGCATGCATTTTAAAATGTTTGGTCGGACTAACACACTTTTTTTTCGAGTGTCATGTAAACATGCTGACTTTTTCCTCATGATCTCCTTTTCCCTCTCCTTACTGCACTCCCACAGAGCTTCCTCAGCCATGACCGAATAATGACCTTTAACGCATCTCTCGTTCTCCGCACAGACACCTTCGCTAGCAAAGTGGCGGCCATCCAGGACCAGTACGCCGACGCGTCTATCGGCAACGTGACGGGCAGCAATGCGGTCAACGTGTTCCTGGGCATCGGCGTGGCGTGGTCCATCGCTGCCATCTACCACAACTCCAAGGGCAGAGAGTTCCGGGTGGATCCGGGCAACCTGGCCTTCTCGGTCACTCTCTTCACCATCTTCGCCTTTATCTGTGTGGCCGTGCTCATGTACCGGCGCCGGCCTGACATCAACGGCGAGCTGGGCGGCCCGCGGACTGCCAAGGTCATCACCACCATGCTGTTCATCAGCCTCTGGCTTCTCTACATCCTCTTCAGCTCGCTGGAGGCCTACTGCCACATCACCGGCTTCTGAATGCACACACACACACACACACACTCCTACATACTCACACACATACACACACACTAACACACATGAACACACACACACATACATACACTCACATACACACATGAACACATACTCACTCACACACACACATACACATACTCAAACACATATGCACACATACTCACCTACACAAGGACACACTCACACACATAGCAAGCAAACAGCTACACATGTGCCCACACACACACACACACACACACACACACACACAAGAAGTGTGACAGAAATTGACATACACATTTACATAAACACATACACACTCACACATACACACATGCACTCTAAGTCTACATGGACGTACAGATTCACATACATGTGCAGATGCGTACATACAGTCAACACACAACTGATGTACATGTACAACAGTCAGACATGCACGCAAAATTTAACACTATGACAAAAAAAAAAATCTGACTTGTGGGAGGAGACAGAAGCAACAGCGGCAAAAACTTAAGTTCATCGTCATCCTGTTTTGTTTGGACATTTCTGATCATAGCTCCTCCGTTGTGCTTGTTCTCATGCTATGCCCCGCCCCTGTGTTCGCCGCGTTTATGTAAAGGACTGGCCGTGATTGGTGGGGATGCTTTGCTTGGGTGAAATCCTGTTGTCTGTCACGGGCTCCGCACTAGATTTCATCCAAAATAGACCCTTAATAAAGTAATCTGAACATGCTGACAGCCAAACTAGGAAATGCCCATCAGAAGTCTAAAGAGCAGAGGATTGTGGGAATTGTAGTTCCATTTGGCACAGGGACGTATTATCATTGAGTCCAGTGCGTTCACTAATGGAATTCCTGATGGTTAGAAACTATGGAATTTGTTGTCTAATTGTAGGGCTTCTGAGATCTGCTGATGGTCAGGATAGTTGAGAAGTTGAATTGGAGATTGCAAGACATGGGACTGACATAGACCAAAAGGACATTAACAGAGATGGTCCAGAATAGCCATATAACCACTATGACCCTATGGAATTGTATGACCTCTGGTAGCGTCAGGGTTTTCCTGCAAAATTGTAAGGGTGGATAGATAAAGTAGACAGATGGTCGAAGCTGTCTCAAAACAAGCTTTTCTATGTCCTGCAAGTGCCATTTCAGAGTGTCCGATTACAAGTCCGTCACCAGCTGCAGTCAGAGTTTACCTGGTCACAGTCAAACGCTCACACACACACACACACACAGACACACACACACACAGAAACACACATAATTATCCATAGTTCTGGGCCAGAGCTGCAGTTGTGTGAAAACAAATGCAGCGACTGTGTTGCTCATTAGATATCCTCATAATTGAATAAGATTTTTAAAAAATAACTTAGACTGAAGAGTAGAATTAGTATAACTCCTATAATGCAGTAGAAGGCCTTTTTGTGAAGGACTTCATCCTGTGTGGATCTTTACGGGGCTAGAGTCGGTTCCCATTGGGGCCCTTGGCTCATGAAGGAGGTTGAGGAGGCAGGTGGTTTTTTTTATACAGCGTGGCGTGTGTTCTGTATGTGTCTAAATTGTCTTACTGCCGATACCAAGACTAAAGGTTTACACTGACGACTGTTACTACTCTGCACCCCGACACATGCAAATCCTGTGCGTGTCGACAGTTGACACCTGGACGCCTTTGTCTCTGGCATATGAACATGCTCATCAGTTCAGAATCGAGAGCTCAGCTCACCTCAGTCCATCGTTATAAGTGCAGTGACTCGTCATCTGGTGGTTGGTTACAAATTTGAAAATACTCTAGAGGTAGACTTGTTGTGTAATGCGAAATCCAGATTTGTTTTAGCTCCAAATGAAGCTGTATTATAGTGCCGATGTGTAAGATGATGCTAAACACTTGTCATAGAAATCCAAGAGACACTAGATCACCATAGAAATTGACATAAGATTTTTTAAAAATGGTTAGAACTGCAAAAAAAATCTGCAAAAAAAAAAAAAAAGCCTGTTATGTTGGTCCACGGTAGTGTAGCCTGCTCTAAGTTTGCCAAAGGGAAAATCTTTCAAATGGAGATTCTATTGCCACCCCAGTAACTCCAGCTTGTTTTCTATGTGAAAGTGGCATTTTGTACCGTACCAACACCAAATGTCCCTCCCAGAAATAAGAAGCCTTGCTATAGTTTTGCCTGAAAAAGGATCTTTATTAATAATAATAAAAAAAGTATTTGTACCAGGTGTTCGCATTTCCAGGACTGAGGGCTGATGGTTGTGCCCTCTCTCCATGTAACTGACTTTAACTTTTTCGTGGAAGGATGCATATCTTAAATAGCATTTTTAATCCATAAAAAACAATCTGGGAAGGGGTTATGGGGTTTGTAGTAGCCTATAGATTGATTATGAAGGGGGTAAAATCCAACATACTATTCTAACCATCTGTCATTTTTTGTTTTGTTTTTGTTTTTTCTCTTTAAAATGAAAGAAGCGTTCTGCACTGGTTACCATAAGCGACTGTACTACGAAGACCCGCTGTTGCGTAATTTTTTCAAACTCTCTCTCTTTCTCTCTCTCTCTTCTACACATAGAGAGAGCTTTTTGACAAATAAAATATGAGCGAGAAAAGGAAAAAAAAAAGAAAAAAAGGGACTTAACCCTGAAGCTGAGCGTGACAGACTCGGCACAAGACTAAGAAGTGAAGGAGAAGGCAGAGGGGGGAGACAGCATTGCGTGAAGTTCAGCCATACTCTGTTCTGCTGCACTGAAGCTGTTTTCTAAAACAAAACAAAAAAAAGGACTTCCTCTGTGCAGTCTCTCCCCACCCCCTCCCCCCCCATTCCCACCCCCCCTCCCTGGAACATCATCTGCAGAGTGCGTCGGTCTGCTGGCCAAGCTCTCACCGCTAAGGCCCCTGTCTGTCCAGAACATTTTCTGCGCGACCATGCGCTGCAGTCCTTGTCTGTGGGCGTGTCTTGCACTCTGCGGTATTTATCTGTGGGTGTGTCTTGCACTTTTCCCGTGTGACACCCCCCTTCTACTTTATCCCCACCCCACTTGTAACCATCCCTGTCTCCCCCATCCCTCCCCCCAAAACCCCCTTTGCCATGTCCATATTTGGAATGTTAATGTGCTACTTGTTCACATGCATGGAAGCTAACCTGTCTGTATATAGTAAGCAGTATCCCATTCATTTATGTCAACGGAGGTTTGAATGTTGTATAGACTTGGACTGTTTTATTTTGTTTGTTTGTTTGTTTGTTTGTTTAGTTGTTGTTTGCTTTTGTTTTGCTTTTTGTTGGTTCTCCTGTTGAAGTTTAAATTTGAATAAGCTCATATTTTATTGGTTAACTTGCACATGTAAATGGAAAAGGCAGTATCTGTTGTTCTTGTGAATGCAGAAATCTTTCACTACATGGGGGTGCATGGGTACTTGTACAAAAAGGCTCTGCTTGCTCAATGCCATGGTTGTATTATTTGACAATATAAGAGAATATTGTACATCAAAGGATATTTTGTCATTGAAGAGTTCATATGTGTATATACTGTACAGTGTAATCAGAGCAAGGTGAAAACCTGTGCTTATCACAGAGAATTCAACATATTTATTTTAAACCCATAGGAAATTCAAGAATGACAAATATTGCCTTTTGGAGATGTAGTTGCTTGAAGCTTGTTTTTGTTCTCTTTCCTGCGCTTAGCAGTGTGTGTGTGTGTGTGTGTGTGTGTGTGTGTGTGTCTGTGTGTGTGTGTGTGTGTGTGTGTGTGTGTGTGTGTGTGTGTGTGTGTGTGTGTGTGTGTGTGTATTGGCGTAAGTGTCTCTATGTGTGTGTGTTTGTGTGTGTGTGTGTGGGTAAATAATTTGTGGTGTTGATATGAGCAGGATGTGGGGTTACACATTAACCTGTGTCTCTTTCGATTTGTCCTGTCTTTCTCAATTTCATGTTGCAGTCTTACCCCTCCTCACTCTCTCATTCTCTCTGTGTGTGTGTGTGTGTGTGTGTGTGTGTGTGTGTGTGTGTGTGTGTGTGTTCAGCTTCCTGACCAGTCCAACTTTCCTATCCTATCCTATCTGACTCTTCTTCTGTTCATTATCCTGTATTTTCTCTTCTTTCTTTCTTTCTTTGTCTTTTTTCTGCCTTTTTACTTTCTCTCCTCTCTTTCTCATTTGTTTCCTCTTGTTTCACAGGTCGGTTGTTTTTTTTTTTTTTTTTTTTTTTTTCATTTGTCGTTGGTTAGTTTGTTTTTAATTTAACAATGAGTTTTGGAGTATCATGGTTTTGTTGAAGTCCTTGCTGTTTTTATTTTCTCCTTGTGTTGCACTCAAACTAATAAGAAGGAAAGTCCACTAACTGTGATTGCTCTCCATGGTACACTTCTACACAGGAAATAAAGTTTGGGATATCCTGTTTATAGACTGTGTAAGTAGCTTCTGTCTTTGACTCTACTGCATCCACATTAAAATACAGTACATACACAATTATGCCATTGGGCAAACATGCACAAAGAGTAGGAGGGACTGGACACACATATCTATTGATGGACACAGACATGTGTATATATATATATATGTATGTATAACACCCATAAAATCTGAAATAATATGCTGAAAAACTACTCAAAAACTTCTGAGACTCAGTCATGAAAACTTTTTATGTGTGCATGTGTACACATCCAAGTGTGTGTGTGTGTACGCATGCATTTGTGTGGTAGGGGATGGAGCTCTCCGGGGGTTGATGAGACATCAGAGTGAGTTAAACACCCCGGCCATTAACCAAACGGAGTGTGAAATTGAGAGCTGCACCCTTTCCCTGGGCCAGACAGATGCCCCATCACTCATATGAGACACACCCCACTCCCTGAGTTTTACCCAGCATTCACCAGGGAGTCTGGACCCCTACATAAGACCTCCACAACAGCAAGAACAATGACAATGTACCCTATAGACCATTGTTGGCGTTGGAGGGGGGGCGGGGCTTAGGATCACCCATGATCATATTGCTCCAGTTATCCAAAAGGCTCGAAGGATGCTCTTTATTATATGGCAATTTTGGGAAAATAACTAATAAAAGTGAGGTGAGGTGCCCCTGTCAGTGCTCATGCCCCCTCCTGGCGCCGACCCTGCTAGACCCTCTCAACTGGATATACAGACAGGTGTGTTCGGCATTTCCGGCACAGAAACAGACATTGAGCTAATGGTAACCTGGAGACAAACAAAAATGTAAAAAAAGGAGGTTTTAGAGTCGACATTTTGTAGAGCATTACACTAAAGTCAGATTCATTGTCATTTCAAAGTATCTGCGCTGGTTTTGAATGTTTCAACCGGAAACCCTCTAGGAGCAATTCCTAATGATGAACCAGAATTCAACACCCCCCACCCCAACTCTGTGTCCAGTGTGTGTGTTTTTTTTTCCTGCGGTCACTGTTCTGGGAGAGGGAAACTACTAAAGTGGCTCAACAATACTGTATACTATAATACATCCAATATACTGCTGTCGGAGCCAAAGAGAGCGGGTGTCATTGTGTTTGATGTTGAACTCAGACATCAACAACCCTATACCAGAAACGAAGGCTATAGTTTTATGGCGTCCAAGAAAGGACAAGGGATGACTTTAAGAGAGCTCAATAACAGAAACGGACCTTTAGGGCAGCGTTTCTCAAACTGTGGGTCGCGACCTACTGGGTCGCGGAGACATGCCAGGTGGGGCGCGAACTGACGTTGCGAGCTGAGTTTTTTTTTATTTATTTTTTATCTGTAGCCTGGGCCCAGGTAGCACGATGCGCAATGGACGCACTGTGTTATTCACAGGGAAGCGCTCGTGTCAAGGCAGCTTAGTTAGTCCCGACCTACATGAGATTTTTAACGTTGTTGTGAGAGTGGTGAATTTCATCAAAACCCGGTCCTTAAAAGCGCGTCTATTCTCCGCACTTTGCGAAGAGATGGTAGCTGACCAAAAGGCTGTACTGTTTCACAGCGAGGCAAGGTGGCTTTCCCGAGGTAAAGTGCTGTCGCGCGTGTTTAAGCTTCGAGTCGCCTCTTCTTGGAGGAAGAGCGCATGTTTGAATCTGCAAGCACGTTCACTAATGAACATTTCTTGACGAAGCTGGCCTATCTTAGCGATATATTTGATATATCTTAGCGATACATTTGAGTTAAATGTCCAGTTACAAGGCAAAGACAAGCACCTACCTCACCTAGCAAATAAGATTACTGCATTCACCAAAAAAAACTTGAGTATGGGACAGGCGCCTCGATCGCGACAGTATTATGACTTTGAGATTTCTGAGCGAAATCGCTGAAACGTCTGATTGGGAGGCACTCTTGTGATCCCATGTATTAAACAGTAGGCCTACATCACATCCCTGCAAAGTTAATTTAAAAAATATTTCCCAACCAGCAGTGCTCAGTATGACTGGATTATGGATCCATTTACTGTAATGCAGCATGTTGGTATTTCATTGAATATATTGTACAATGCTGTAAAATGGCCAATGCTTCCTAATATGTTGCTGGAAAACAGAAATATGTGTGTTATGTATTTATTTATTATTATATCTGCAGCACCAGCTGATTTTAACTCTGTTGAAGAGGATATATTTAGAACTTGTAATTTTTTCAATAAATTTGACAATTTTAAGCTTGACCTACCACTATCTTAGAGCGATGAGGGACAGGTGGGGCTTGAGAATGCCCCCTTGATCAAAGTGGGGAATGAAAGAAAAAGTTTGAGAACCACTGATCTAGTTTGTTAACTACCACAGTCACGAGTTGGGTCGCGATAGTCTGTCATTTTTAAAAAGTGGGTCCCCAGAAAAAAAAGTTTGAGAAACACTGCTTTAGGGTCATAATTTGAATTCTAACATGACCCTAATATGGGCTCTTTCTCTCAGAGATAGCAGCATTAATGCATCCACATGCTGTAGCCCAACTGATTGAGGACATTGGTAACAATGGATTGGTAATCCTAAGGACACAAATATTGTACAAATATACATACAACTTACTTTTATATAATTGTAAGCTAAAAGAATAAACAAAAAGCTAAGGGTGTGGAATTAGCTTACAGACAGCTTTTGTCTACAAAACAGGCTTTGCCATATTGTGAGTGAGGCCAGAATAAGAGATTGTTTTAGGGAATGTGAGCGTTTGCTCCTGGCTGTGCCACTTCTTTGCGCAAAACACAAAGCAGCATCTGCTCAGCTGTCAGCCTTCAGAGAGAAGTGACAGACGTTTTCATCTAGGGACAGAGGAGACACCTTCAAATGTCACAGCCAACAACAAGAACAGATGACAATGCACACATACACACACACACACAGACACACACACACACACTTACTGCATATGCGGCAGATTTCTCTCAGTTCTCTTCCCTCTCACTGACTCACAATAGAGTCAGAGCAGGCCCAAGAGTCACATTAAAGCTGCCAATCAATCAGAAATATGACCAAAGCTGTTCCGCTGGATGTGTCACGCTATGATAAACCTCTCTCTCTCATTCTCTCTCTCTCTCTCTTTTTTATCGTCTGTTTGACAATAGAGTGAGGAAGTGACCACTGTCATTTTGTATGCAATGGATTAGCATTTTTGCATGTTGCAGTTTCTAAAAAAAATAGAGTTAATTACCAGCTTGTGAGACCCCACATCCATTTCCTTTCAATAAAATCAACGTGTATTAATCTCTATGTGGACTTTAGACCCGTTATATTTCTAAAATATGTTATGTTGCTACATCACTGCCAGTGAAAATGCACCTAACTACAAGAGACTTCATAGAGGACGAGACCAATCATTAACAGGAAATTGAAGGGGACTCGATGAAGAGTACTATTCGTAACACTAAACATGGTGGAATAAAAAAAAATAAAAAAAACATGGCGGAGTTGAACTGGAAGTCCTGCCCTGTAATGTAAGTAGCCAATCACATTAACACAAAGAGGGTATTTTTTGGCCTTATTTGAGAACATTTGGGGGAGATATTTACAATCTTCAATTCAGATTTCAGCAAGTAACTGCCCAAAGACGTTAGGGAGGACATTGGCTAAATGTGTCGCAAGGCGAGCAGAAGCTAACCACATTTAGCTTTATCGATCGAGGATCACAAATGTTCTCACAACAATCCCTATGCAGTTAACATATCAAAGAGAGAGGGCTTTCATAGCCACAATCAGAGAGAGAGAGAGACCTGGTGAAACGTTGTCAGACTAGACCTGTCTCTCACTGTGTTTGTGTGTGTGTGTTTGTTTGTGTGTGTGTGTGTGTGTGTGTGTGTGTGTTTTGTTTATCCTTAATGTGCTGAGTATTATAAATGGAAGGACCTGTAAAAGTATGTGAGCCAATCTCTGGAAACAGTTTTGTTTTCCTGAAATGGAGAATGCCAGAGAAATGCCCAGACTGGTGATGCTTTTATCAAGTGCTTTTACACACACAAAAAAAACACACCCAGGACACAGCACACAAACACACACACACATTCACACACATATACATCTACACATATATGGATGCACTTATTTAACACCTACAGGATTTGTTTTCCAGTAATTTTGTGTCAACGATTCCCGGGACACTGGAAGACTGGGCTGCATGAAACCTGGTGGACATGTAGCCCCACAAGGATGACACAGAACCATTGACTTTCGTTCAGTAGGAGAAAGGAGGGTAGGCCGTAGGGCCTAGGATGACCAAAATTCTTTTGTATGGTGGTCTCAAAGGGCCATGTCAATCGATCCCATATCTGCTCATTTGTGGTAAAGCGTCACCTAGTTTAAAATGAAAAAGCAAAAATGAGGAGTTGTAATTGCAGGTATGTGCAGCCCATGTCGGGCTGACATGGGCTGCACAAAAACAAACACACTATGCACACACTCATTTACATACACAGAAGTTGTAAGAGATACAACAAGGGGCTGTAGTAGGAGATGGAGACAAATTGACAAGTGTGATTTATTTTAGAGAATGTGCAGGACTGAGCGGCGGTCATATTCTGTACCGCTTTGCGGTGCATCTAGTTGAAACATGCCCACTCTGCACAGACAATAAAACTAGCATGTGACAGCATAGCCTCATGGGTGCAGTTCCCCTCACTGACCAGCAGGGCAAAGCTAATAAAAGGGTTGGGGGAGGAGGAAAATAGAGAGGAAGATGGATGTAGCTAATGAAGGAGGCGCGGATGATTTGGTGGCACGCTTCAAGGAAGATTCCAGAAGGGTGCCGACTCCAGCCACAGTGCTTTAGCCCACAGTGCAGCCTCATCTTTTTTCTCTTATAATGCAGCGTCAAATGATAATCATTTATAAAGAGAGAGAGGGATGGAGGGAGGGGGGGCAGAGAGAGAGACAGAGATGGGGAAAGAGAGAGGGAGAGAGAAGAGGGAGGGAGCGAGGATGTGAGTGATGAATGAATGAGGAGGGAGGGAGGGAGAGAGGGAGACAATAAAGAGGTGTTGGAGCGGGAGGCGGTGGGAGATTTATACTGAGTGGATTAACCTGCTGGCTGTCCTCACGTCCGTCCCTTCCCTGGAACACACCCTTTTCTTTTACATCCCTCGCTTTTCTACCACTCGTCTGCTTCAACCTTCCATTCTCTCTTTCTCTTGTTCTTTCTCTTCTCTCTCTTTCTCTACTCCTCTGTTCTCCTTGTGTCATCCCAAACAGCCATTTAGTGTAACCTGAACATTCTGAGAATTAATACTGTCTCTTTCTGAAACCTCTGTTTTTCTACATGACTGTTATCAAGTGTCAGTGTAGTGTGTGTGTGTGTGTGTGTGTGTGTGTGTGTGTGTCTGTGTGATTACACATCTGACTGTGGATGTGTGTGCATGCTTACTGGTGTGTGCGTGTGTGTATCTGTGTGTGTGTGTGTGTGTGTGTGTGTGTGTGTTGTATGTGTGTGTGTGCAAGAGAGAAAGGGAGATTAAATGAACCCTCAAACTACATGGAGAGTGCTTGGAGAGAGCTGACGTCAGTAGAAATGACCATGGAGAGAGTGAAAGCGAATAGGAGTCTGATCCATGGCTTGTGTTAATGCGTGAGCTCTCTCTCGGTCCCCAGGGGATCTACGCCTGATGCCCGAGACCTGAGACCTGAGCATGATGAAAACAAACAACCAGATAGCCTCTCTGGTTAAGCTTTTGTGTGACCCTCTCTGCGGCTTTGAGCTTTTCCCTGCTCTGTATTGACATAGTGTGGTGTGGTGTTGCAAAGCAACATAGGCCAGGGCAATGTGCTGAAAGCATTATGATATTGTGAATATCTGAGCTATTTGTTCATATGGATAGTGTGGATTTATTCTGTCCTTAGGGTGTGGGGATATAAGCTAGCGACTCAATAGCCCTCTCTCCCTCTGTCTCTCTCCCTCCGTCCCCAACCCTTCTCTCTATCCCTCTTTCTTTTACACACTAATTCTGTCCAGTGGGCTTCCCAGATACAGCCTTTATTAACCAGCGCTTGATGGGCACCAGGCTCTCAGCCTACTGTTCTCTTCCAATCATACTGAGGAGCTGTGTAGAACAAGCCTTTGAGCAAATCACTTCTGCAGTATTTCTGTAGACTTCAGAACTATGGGCAAGATGTTTTTTCTTTTTTATTAATTTCTCTCTCTATCTATCTCTCTCTGTTCCCCCACCCCTTTGTCTCTTTCTTTAGGATCCACTTTTGCCTTTCTTTGGCATGCAGCCATTTCATTGAAAGGGACTGTGGTGACTATGGAGGAGTGTGGTGTGGCGTCTGCAGACAGTCCTCCGTGATGTATGATGACTTCTGTCGCAGTGCGTCAGGGCTTTCAGGAGCATGACCAAGAGAAGCTTTCAGAACAGGCCGAGTCCTTTCTGTTGCTTCATTGTGTGAGGCATTTAGAGGACTTCCCTTTTATTGATGTGAACTGATGACTTTCATGAGCGTGGTAGACTGGTGTTAGTCTCTAAGTCAGTGGCATGCATTGTTTGCTTGTTTACATTACGATGTCTTTTTATCCTTTTCTCTCTCTCTCTCTCTCTCTCTCATCTTCCTCTCATCTTCTGTTTTCATCCATTCCACTTCTTTCCTCCCCCTCCATTCTAGTTTCATCGTCACCACTTCTCTCAGTCTTGTAAATTACTCTCTAATTGTTTTATAATCACTTCTAAATTACCCACGGCCTCCATGATAAGTCTCTAATACGCTGATGATGTTAGCTGTGGGGAGCAGGTGGCTACCTGTAGCCATAGCCGTGGTAAGTGGGGGTGCTGGGGGTGCGGCAGCACCCCCTGCAGGAAAGCACGCGTATTTATATGTCATACCACTCACGATCAGAAAAAAAGAAGCTCTCCGTCCCCGTGTCTATTATTCTATTATGCACTAAAAATGTTAGGCCTACATTAGACCTGGGAGATCTAAACAAAAACTAAACAAATTAACAAAACAAACCTGAGGGAGATATCCTATGATGCTAGCGTTATGGTACGACAATATACCATATTAAGTAGGCTAGCTGAATATTACCGTGAGTTTCCCAAGGAGCTGAACACGGGCCGCCTCAATCTTCAGCTTAAAATGATGCATAGTGTTATCGGGGAGTCTCGGTGCACCACGGTGAAAGGTGGCATGGATATTGAGTAAGCTCCATCCACAAACAAGAGCTCTCTTCAGCGAGGTAGATGAACTTATTCATCTGTGTTTTTGCGTGCCTGTTTCAGTGGCCTCCTCAGAACGTTCTTTCTCTTCTTTTTGAAAGTGTAGGTTAAAGGCTACACTGTGCGTTTATGATGTCAGCATTTGTTGTAGGCTATATTTGTGATATGTGGATCAATTTAATGTAGGCTAGCCTATGAATATTGCGTTGTGTAGGCCTATGTTATGCATATGTTTTGAGCCAATGTGTTCTGTCTAATATGCTGTGCGATAGGGTCTTTAGCCTGTTTTGACACCCATGTCAGAAGCGTCAATAATTATTACGTTTTATTAATGTTGGTGTTCAACAGTTTTATATTTCTCGTGTTCACCGTCGATTTCGGTGTAAGGCTACAGCAACTTTGTTACCTTACTAGTGTAGCGTCAGATAGCAGACGGTTACTTTGTTTGCGTTAGTATCAATCTGTGGTTTGCGACATTTTGTCGCATTTTTTCTGTAGTGTAGCCATAATGTTCTTGACAGTGATGTATGCCTGTGCTGTGTGTCATGCAATGCCAGTATGCTGTTGTCCATTAACAGAGAAAGGCGTTTAAATAAAATACAATAACCCCACTACAGCACCCCCAACCACAGCACCCCCAACCAAAACTCACTTCCCACGGCCCTGCCTGTCGCTCACACAAGCCCAGAGTTCCACTCATCCTCTGCCTGTAGGGTCACAGAGCCTGGAGCGCCATGGCAACAGATGAGAGAGCTTTGGCTGCACAGAGTTGTGTTGCCTAAATGTACAGTGTGGTGGCGCTCTCCTGCAAACACACATACAGTAGCCCCACATACCTTCATTCAGACGCACACTCATAGACAGACAGACATGTCCAGCAGCAGACACGAAAGACTCCCAATACACTGAGATCTACACACTGTCTACCAAACATGCCGTCAGTCTAACCGTGAGGATAAAGAGGGGCATGGGAGAGAAATAAGAAGAAGACGAGAGAGAAATGGACAAAAGAGAGACTACTGATGGACAGAAGGAGAAATAAATAGATAAACAGAAAGAGAGGGACAAATGAGAGGATGAGAGAAAGAGAGAGAGAGAGTCGAAACAAAAAGACATGGAGACATCAAGAGCTACAGAGACGGACATTTTGTCAAAGGCGGATTTAAATGGCTGGCAGCTTTTCCCTTGGCTCCGTGTGCTTGTCTGGGTGCTCTCAGTGAGCCCCCTGCGCCAGGAAAGGTCTCATTACCATCTAAAGGGGATCGGAGACACAACGGCGGAAACACAGAGGGGCCTGAAAGCGCGCTGAGCCAGGGAAGCAAGCAAAGCTGATAATCTCTATTACAGACTCACGGCATATACACACACACACACATAGAGGCACAGAGAGAGAAAGTGAGAGAGACACACACACAAACTCTCCCCCCCCCCCTCCCTCTCTCTCTCTCTCTCTCTCTCTCTCTCTCACACACACACACACACACACACACACACACACACACACACACTCATACTCATACTCATACACATTCACAAATGTACACAAATACAGAGCTAGAAGGACAACAAGAGATAAAGTAACAAATAAAAGCACACACTTAATTTTACTGTATGCAACCATGATACATTTATCATCAGGGTCAGTGATCTGTTAGCAATTACAAAAGTAGACATGTTGACAATCATTGATAGGCACCCACTTAAATGTACACTTGGGATATGAACGAAATGCCTGTGATTATATAATACATGAATTCCCTATGGATCATGCAGTGGATTAGTGACAAATTAGGCTCTTTCAAAACAGCACACTAATGAAATATGAGACTCCTCCAGTCTCAGAGTGCCCCCTGCTGGGCAAACCAATGAAAAAGGAAGCACAGACACAGAGAGGGTAAATACACTTGCATCATTGTGTGTGTGTGTGTGTGTGTGTGTGTGTGTGTGTGTGTGTGTTCTCACATCTAAGTGAGAAGTCTGTAATACTTGCTTTGCTTCACTCATCTGCCTCACCGATTGGCAATTTAATGTAATTAGTTGTGCTGGTTGAGTTGGGTAATTGTGTTGGTCCGTTTTAACGGTCCTGTGTGTTTAGATAAAACCCACAAGCTGTGCCATTCTTCTGCCATTTTATAGGCCAAGGAGTATAAACAAGCTAACATGGGACAATATATAATTCCAGATTCTCCAACTTTAACAATGCTGGATTTAGTGCCTCCATAACAGCTAATTATTTCTTGTGGCAGCTGGTAAAAAGAGTATTAATGTCCCCTTTCTACATGGATACATCCAATAACCTGCACTGATGAAGGGAAACCTGCAGCATATTAGCTTTTAAAGAGACATAGAGAAATGCAAGGCAAGGCCTTGTAGAGGTAGGTTATCGCACATCATGCAAACAGGTCGTATAGACTGTTGAATGTTATCAACAGGAATAAACAACTATGAAACAGTGAGTGTGATATCCTGTGTCAGTGGCAGGTCCTAATTAGTGCACTTAGGCATTGATATAGCCAGACAAAGGACTGCTGATTTTCAGCTTCACTTAAATGCTTTTCCAGCTTTACAATATGTGTGTGAGACAACATCTTTCACATAGTCATATATGGATGGATCTCTGACAGAGAGGACAGGACCAGCTTGGACAAGACAGACAGGTAGACATAAGACAGACTTTCCGACGGACCCCAAAGCCTACTATGACCAGACCACATGACGCAGTCTTGAGTTTGACTTTCCGATGGACCGTGGGCTATTCACATGACTCACATCACCATGACTCACTTTTTTCATACTTTTGTGGTTTAGGTAGCCTATGTTAAAGTTTCCTTTAATATTGACCCCTATGCAGCAGGACAGAAGTCTGTCAGTTGACATTTATTTCTAGACTATGTAGTAGAACAGGCTTATTGATTGCATTTAGTTGGTTAATTGAATTTTGACGCAAATTGATAATCGTGCGTGCATATCTGACAGTGGGATTTCCGTAACATGTGAGGAGGGGGGTTGTGATGTGATTTTTAGCCTAGACTACTGCACTTGCCACATTTGATGTTATTTTTCTCGTTTGCGTGGGTCGTTTCCTAGTTTTCGTGTGAGCGATCTGGAGGGAAAGTGTTTTTTTTTTTAACAAGAAGCTCTACCACAGGCAGTGAAAAGAGTTAGAAGCAGTGGATGTAAACGAAACCGTTTATTGCACACTCGTTGAACTTGAACGTGAGAGGACCTGCAGACTATCACGGGTGTATCTGTAGCGCCGCGCTGCTGGCTACTCTGGTAGACTTTCTCACCCGTGGGTGCAGCGCAGGCGAAGGTTATTAGTCTGGAATCAGAACTTTCTGTGGTTTTCTGCAAATTGCTTATTTCGCGCTCAGGTGTTTCTATGTGTGAAGCGTTTGTTGTCACCATGGCCAGCCTGAGAGCGTTCAGTGAGCCAATTGGTAAGTTACACTTTTCTCCTTTTCCGCGAGATGTTGACTCAGTTCGTGTAGTCTTTGTGATCACTTGGTCTTTCAGCTTGGTAGAGACCGTCTCCGATTGTTTCAGCTGGGGAAAGCTTCTCAGTTTGAACTCTTTTTTCAGTACTACTTGTATGTAAAGCGCGTTTGAGCTTTACTGAGGTGGGCTACATTTTCAAGTTTATGTCATGATTGTAACTGTAAGCTAGTAGCTGCATTGACAATTTCAACCAAGCCAACACAACAATGCAATAATTAACAACCGATTATAGCCTAGTTGGTTATCATTATAGTCTCACTTAAAATTGGATATGATGTTTAGTCCAGTTTATGAAAATAGGGTCACGAGGACTGGGATGAGTCGTTTATTTTCTGTCTATTAACTATAAGTCCAGGTGTTTATTTATTTATTTATTTTTTATTTATTAAAAGTCATTACACATAACATTAGGGTATGCTCTCTTGGAAGAGAAGCTGGTCCACGCTCCTTACCTTTTCCTTTACAACCATGCTGAAACATAATGCTTTACCAGAGCAGCATGGTTTAGTTAAGCACTTCATATAGTTTCACTTTTGAGGCATGCTTGCATAATCCACTGTGGCCTTTCATAGATTCTATACCAGGCAGGCTGATAATACAGCATCAGCCACAATGGTGTATCATCACTGATGCCCAAATCAGCCATTTCAGGTTAACAAGTGAGGTTAATTTTCAAAATATGCCTCAGAATATCTCCTGTGGCTTGCGCCTTTCAAAAGCTTAAAACTTTTCAACAGCATTTGAGGAGCATGTTAGTGTTATTATTAGTAGTATTTATATATTGTGTGTGTGTGTGTGTGTGTGTGTGTGTGTATGTGCATGCTCTCCAGTGTCCATGAATATGAAAAAAATATGCTTACTGGTACTGTTTGTGTGGAGTAGATGTCTGGGTGGCCATGCACTGGAGAATCTGGGCTCCTTCTTGTAGAATCGTGTCCCTGGGCCATATATTATTATGCGGTGTGTATTTCATCTCCAAGTCTCTGTCCAGGGCGCGTCGCTACATGCCCTTGCATTCCGGCGCTGTGCTGAGACAATGATGGGTTGATTCAGAGATTTTCTCGCGGTTGATGAATCCGAACAGTCTGCAGGCTTTTGGAGATGCACCTTGGAAGTTATGGGGGAGGGGGCTTGATGAACCTGGATCTATTTCTGTGCACATGAAGAGCTGGACTGAGTATCCAACATGTGTTCATCACGACTAGTGTACTAGACTACAGTTGGTGACTTGGACCTAGGCCTTGGAAAGCACTAATGTTGTGAAGTCAAGTCAAGTCAACTTTATTTATATAGCGCATTTCATACACAAAGGTCATTCAATATGCTTTACACAAGCAAACAGGAATAGCTAATAAAAGCATAGAAGGGCAATAGTCAAAGAATAGTTTAAAAATTAAAGAATAAAAAATAAATCATAAAACACGCAAGGTAATAGTACATAAAAGCATAAAGGGCAAAAAGTAATAATTAAAACACATAAAAAACAATATAGCATGATTATACTAGTCAAGCACCCATTGAACAGAAGCGCTCTATGGGGATTCTTGAAGTAGTCCCAAACTGTGCGCGGCACGCACACATATATTTCCTTTCAGGGCCAAAATGCCCGACCACAGGGCTCGATAGTCCCTTGTGGAGTATTAACACCCAGAGAAAGTCAGTAGAGCTGTACCTCTCGAGCCGTAAAGACCAAGCAGTTACACTCTGACTATGCCCGATCTGTAGCCTAGAAATCTAGACGCACCCTAGCGGCAGCAAATGAATTTGCTCAGCCTGTACGTCTAGTAGCAAACCATAGGGATTTCTGTTGGCTGACGCCGTGGACGTCATCCAATCACAGCGCTCTATTTTGTTAGAGAGTCTTAAGGCGGGCTTAACAGAATGACTACAGTCCTGCGACGGTGAAAAACAAGGAAGATAGCTATGGCGAACGAAGAGCGGTTGTTTGACATACATGTTACAAAGAGTGTAGTGCATGTTACTCAGACATGTTACAAAGAGTGCCTTTAACAGACAATCACAAAGCAGTACAAAATCACATCCAGGATGACGTGACACATAACCCATGGGTGAGAAAAGATAAACATTTTAGCTGAAAGACTTTCCCAGATTCAAAAATGTGTAACTCAGTGATAATGATCCTAGTCAAACACCCAGTGAACAGCAGCACTCTATGGAGATTCTTGAAGTAGTCCCGAATTGTGTGCGCACACATATGTTTCCTTTCAGGGCCTAAATGCCCGACCATAGGACTAGTCCCCCTCGTGGAGTATTAACACCCACATAGTTAACACTCAGAGTTTCAGAGAAAACCGGTAGAGCTGTAACTCTCGAGCCGTAAAGAACGAGCCGTTACACTGACTATGCCCGATCTCTCTATTCTGTTTAAATGACAGGACAACTACTTCACAGAATCCCCCTTTGCCCAATTAAGGACAGCAATAGTACTACAAGGAGCAACAGTACTTACCTGAAGAGTGCTCTGTGAACTGGGCAATGAATTTGACTTGACTTGACTTGACTAAAAGAGCATCTGAACTGGGCAAAACATTTGGTCTTAAGTCTATATTTGAAATTAGCAACAGTTGGGGCAACTTTGACCTCATCTGAAAGTTGGTTCTAGAGCTGAACTGCTAGCAACTACAGTAAAAGCTGCTTCACCATGTTTAGTTATAACAGAAGGTTTTACTAACAAGTATGTCTCCCGAGACCTGAGAGGTCTGGAAAGTATGTACTGCTGAAGCATGTCTGCTAGGTAATTTGGTCCCGTTCCATTTAGTGATTTATAAACAAGCATAAGCGATTTAAGGTCAATTCTGCGACATACTGGTAGCCAATGCAGGGACTTATGGAGTAATGTGGTCTGTTCTGGTTTTCACGAGAATCCTAGCCGCTGCATTTTGTATAATTTGAAGCTGTTTGATAGTCTAGTATTTTTTAGTTTTTTGGAAGACCTGTGAAAAGCCCATTGCAGTAATCAACCCTACTGGAGATGAATGCATGAATGCGTTTTTCTAGATCATGTTTTGACATTAGCCCACTAAATTTGGCAGTGTTTTTGAGGTGGTGAAAAGCTGATTTAGTTATTGCTTTCATGTGACTGTTTAAATTTAGATCACTGTACATGTAAATGTAAATCAGGTTTCTAGGCCAAGTACTTGCGTATACAAGGAGTTTGGTCTCTGCATTTATCCCATCCGTGAATTAGTGAACACACAGAGCACACAGTGAACACACAGTGAGGTGAAGCACACACTAACCCAGAGCAGTGAGCTGCCTGCTACAGCAGTGAGGGGTTAGGTGCCTTGCTTAAGGGTACTTCAGCCGTGGATGTGGACATGGGAGAATAGTGCTCAACCACTTACCCGCCCACATTTTTCCTACTGGTCGGGGATCGAACCGGCAACCCTTTGATTTCAAGGCCGAAGCCCTAACGGCTGTATGTCACCAAGATTTTTAACAGTATCCTTTGCTTGGCAGTTTTATTTGTGAGGACACACTATAACAGTTTCCAAAGTACAGTTTCCAATTGTGCATCATCACCAACATCAAGCATCAAGCAGAGGATCATGGTACTTCCCCTACATTCCCCCGGCCGAAATGGCAGTGAAAGTGAGAAGTGAGATCTAAATGATGATTAAGAGATGGATCTTTAATAAAAATGCCATAATTATATATTTACTAAATGTTTGTACATATGTACTTTTAGAGGTCAGGGGCCGTATTCACAAAGAATTTTAAGGCTAAAAGTAGCTCCTAAGTGGCGAATTTAGGAGCAACTCCTAAAAATAATGGGCGTGTCACTCCTAACTTTAGGACTCCTAATTTTTTTCACTAAAAGTAATTCACGAAGCATTTTAGACCTAAAAGTAGCACCTAAGTCTGGGACAGCCTAAAAGAAGTCGAGAGGACTCCTAACTCACTAAGACCTATTCACAAACAGCTTTTTGTGGCATTTCACGTTGCGATGTTTTGAAATGGGTATGCGCAACAGGAGCTTCCAATCGCGAGGGAACAATTTTGCATTGTAGGCATAAAAGGGATGCTATAACGCCACCAACAACAACCAAAACTACTCATTGTCAACATGTAAATTAAATGTAACGTTTCATTGTGAATCAAATTAAAAGGTTCTCCTCTTTGCAAACGTAGGCATATGGTGACAGATTAATTTAATAATGTTGCAAAGATAGCCTAGCCTACTGCATCAATCCGTAGGCCTATGTTTTATTAGGCTACTAGGCTATTTGTTTTGCCTTACTCTTTTCATTTAGGCTAGGCCTTTTTATTCAGTTATTCATCATCTTCCGTCCTTCGCACTACTTGTGTAGCGCACGCATTCTCAGACCTGTCACCTGTCACCTGTCACTCATCATCGTAAGGGAGGTGTTTGGAATCATTCCCGCGTTACAATCATCAGCCAATCATGGTGGTCACTTCAGTCAAACTCGTGCATGAGTAATGACGTCATCCATAGCAACGAAGACTCACTCTTAGTATAGGAGTTGTCATTTTTCCTTACTAAGAGTAGGTCTGAAAGGCTTTGTGAATAACTTTTAAGAGAAAACTCCTAGCTAAAATCTTTTAGTGTGATTTAGGAGTACTCCTAGTGGTAAGATAAAAGGCTTTGTGAATACGGCCCCAGGTCCTTGATTATAATATCCTTTGCCCATTGTGGTAAATGTATCAAAATTCACTTTACTTGACAGTACCGACATAAGAGTGACATGACACTGTCATGAACATATGTTATGACACATGATTCACGAACCCTAACTCTAACCCTAATCCTAACCCTTTTGTTATGACAAAAACCAAATGTCACTTAATAATAGAAGCGTTATGTCATAAAGTTTATGACTTGTTTATGACACGTTCATGACAGTGTCATGTCACTCTTATGACGATACTCGATTCAAGTAAAGTGTAACCCAAAATTCTCCTCACGCTCTTTTTGATGTCCATACGGGGAGTGTGCTTCAAATAAACAGCTGGACACCATTTAGTCAATTAGTATGTTGACGTATGTATGTTGATACAGTGTATTACTCTCTTATATGAATAAGAATGGACTGACTGACAGGCAAAACTCTGATGACTGTTTTTTTTCTTTTTCCACTGTGTGAATCACCTTTCTCTCTGTGCGCATATTGCGTGTGAATTCTACAAATGGGGATGTCTGCAGTAGTAAGACTGTTGCGTTGCATGACCATTGGTCAGATGGAGTGTTTATAAATGCAAGGTCATGTTGGGGCCATGTAGGCCTGAGAGAGGAGCCATTTTTTCCTCCTGGGCTTTTTGTGGTTAGGGACGTTGTCTACTTGGTGTGTGTCTGGGACATGTCGTCTCCACTGTGGCTTTTCCTACCGAGTGACACTTTTGACAAGTTCCCCCAGAGAGCCTGAGGTGTGTGTATGTGTGTGTGTGTATGTGTGTGTGTGTGTGTGTGTGTGTGTTAGAAAGACCTGTTGTAGAGCAAGGAGTCTTGTTGGTGCATGTAGGAGACAAATAATTGAAGACTGCTGTGCACGTGTGTGCATGTGTGTGTGTGTGTGTGTGTGTCTGCGCACACGCACATTCATGCTTCAATGTGTATTCTGGGGTTTATGCCTCCATACTTCAAAACATGAAGCCTAACCCTCCCAGGATGCAACATGTACAGGCCCATAACTCTCCATACATCCTCAGCCTTTGAATAAAGGACTCTGTCTGCCATGACGTCATCTGCAGTCCATATTGCCATTTGACATAATCAGTGATCATGACTCAGCTCAAACATATCTATTGTTTATGTTTACATGCCAGATTTAGTAGCTTAGCAACAGCCTACCTAACAAGATTTTCAAATACATATACATATCTGCATATCATAATGATGTAGTTGCAGGGGTGGGTAGTAACGCAACTACTTGTAACACACATAAGTAAACAGGTTGTTTTTTCAAGGAACGAGTACTTTTTATTGTACTTGTTACTGTACTTTTACTCATTATTACTCGTGTAGGTGTTTGAGCCAGTAATGTTCTACTCAAGTATATTTTCCATATACCTACAACTACAGTACATTTTCTGTATCTATATACCACAAATCAGCCCTAAATCGACAGAGAGAGAGCAAGTAGCACCTCTAAGAAGATGCCGAGGTGCTAGCTGCCTCAAAGAAAAAATAAGTAGGCTACAGCTTCTCATTAGACCACAATACGGATGTAATGGTGCCAAACACATTGCATTGTAGATCGAGTACTGTTGGTCAGAAACAGCATTTGCAGCGAGGGCTATATTGTGAGAGTAACCCTAGAGGAACCATATGGATCCTTTCAAGAGAGTTCCATTATCAGCATCATAGTTGGCCCCACAAGACTTCCTTTTTAACATTCCATATGTTATCTTAATGCAGAGGAAGTAGATTGGGGCCCAAATAGAATGTTCAAGCATTGTTTTTGTTTTTATTGTTGAAAGGGTCTTATAGACATAGGCAATTCTTATGTTTGATTGGCCCACTGAACCTGCTTTACCTCATTTAAAAAAGTGCTGTTTTTGCCCATATTAACTATTTTGCACTTTCCCACTCAAAAAAATATAAAAAATGGAAAGTTACTTGTAATTTGAGTACTTTATTAACAATGTATTTTTTTTACTTTTAAAAGAAAGTTTCTTAAACTGGAAGTAATTGTACTTTTACCTGAGTGTAGATTTTCAGGACTCCACCCACCACTGCGTAGTTCTAAAACTTGATTACTAAAGTTTTCCATCAAAATATTTTGTCCACACCAACACATATTCTATAAACTTTTGTTTGTTTTGTTTTTGATTTTACAGGGCAGCCATGTCATACTGGTTAGGGAATCAGACTGGTGATTGCGTGGCTTGTTCGATCCCCGAAAAATGTGGGCAGCGGGAGGTATATAGGTTATAGGTGCTCTGCTATCCACGGCCAAGGTGCCCTTAAGCAAGGGTCCTTGACCCGGGTGCCACTGCAATGGCTTACCACTGCTTTGGGTGTTTGTGTGTGCTCGCTACTCACAGTGGGTTAATTTCTATTGTGTGTGTGTGTGTGGGTTCACTAATGAAATGCAGAGGAAGAGGGAGGTAGAGGAAGAATCTCCCTTGGGATGAATAATATCTATCTATTACCTTACACTGATGGCGAAAAACGGCCTTCATTAGTTTCTGATGTCCACTCCAACCCAGCTAGGTCATAGCGGAAGTGTGCATATCTAAGAACCAGAGATGAGAAACGGTTCAAAGAACGAAAATGAAAACCGGGATCGAACACAATTTTTGGATAAACGTAAAAGAAAATGATAACAAAACCGATTTCACTTGTACGCTATTTTTCCATTTTAGTTAACCGGTTACAGTAATAACGGTATTTATCGTTCCAATTAACCTTTCTTTGAATATTATTCAAAAGTCCATAGGCTCACAAATTCACCTGCCCACAAAGTGTTCTCCAGACCTCTTATAGGATGAATTTAGTCAGATTAAATTAATCAGTGTCTCCCCTGTATAATAGGCCTATTATGGATTTTCATATCCAACACTATCTAACTGCCTTTTCCAAGTATGTAGCCTAAACATTATGTGAAATAACATAGGTTACCAGAGACACTATATCTAGGCCCAGTGTCATGCAGTTGGTAACACCACACATAGGCTATTATAGGGCTTAAAGCAAGGACATTTTCTGTACCTGAAGTTAGGCTATCAGCTATTTTTGAATATCTAATATTATATAGGCTAATTGCCTACATGACATCTATGGTCAAATAGTAAGAGTTTTGATGACTACATTTAGTTAGAACAGAAATTAAACTCGCTGAATGTTAAGTGTCCCACATTACCTAATGTCCCAGATTACCCAGATTCACCCTATTTGTATAGCACCCAATATATATACAGAATGCAGCTCAAAGTGCTTTACATTTGGAACATGTAACACAATAATAAAGAAGAATCAGTCAGTCCTCTTCGTTGATGTGGCCATTTATGATCCAATCAGCAACATATCAGAAATACTTAGTAGTATATATATTTTTGTATATGTATATATTTTTTATTTTTTTTTATTTTCTTATTTCATCACATGTCAAAACACACACACACACACACACACACATATCTGACTTTCTCCAACTTTTGCACATCTCCATAGAACTTTTTATTTATTATTTTTGATTTCTCCTCCATCTATCTACCCATGTCCTTGATTCCCTAGCCTTTATGCCCCCCCACCCCTATCCCCAACACACACACATACACACAAAACACACACACTTACATCAACACTGTCATCACCTCACATACTGTACATACAGCACACTGCTTGCTACAGTAAGCCTCCTCTACATACTTGCTGCACACTGCCCCCCTCCCCCCCCCTACATACACAGCACATTGTCTTCAGGATCTTCTTCAACACACATCCTCTACATACTTACAGCACACTGCCCCCACCTACACACTACACACACACACACACACAGTCACTGCTCCACTCCCCTCCTGCCCACACACACATCTTCACTGTCATCACTCACATACATCATACATACAGTACTCTGCTTGCAATAGTAAGTCCCTTCACCATACTTGCAGTACACTGCCCCCCCTCCCCTACATACACAGCATATTATTTCATCAGGAAGCTTCTCCAACACACTTCCCCAACATACTTACAGCACACTGCCTCCCCAATACACAGCACATTGTCTCATGAGGAAGCTTCTCCAACACACATATTGCACACTGCCCTCTCCCCACATACACAGCACACTATCCCATCTCCCTTGTCATCCCCCCAACACACACACCAAGACCCCTGGTAGTTGGGTTAGCCCCTTGAGCTGTGGATCTGCCCAAGGTTTCTTCCTTGGTAAGGGAGTTTTTCCTTGCCCCTGTTGCTCTTGGGTGCTCCTTGTTGGTGCCCCCCCCCCAATCCTCCCCCACCTTTCTTATGCAGCCCTTGACACTTAATCTACTAAACCCCTCTTCTACTGCACTTTTTACCCCACATATTACCACAAATAGGCTGACACCAGACATAATTTCACTGCATTTCTTACATCCAGTAACTATATGCATGTGACAATAAACGTCCTTGTATCCTTGTATCCTTGTATCCTTGTATCCTTGTATATGTATATAGGCTTTGCTAACAAATGCTTAGGCTAACAAATGCTTAGGCCCCGTTGATGTGGACTCTAAGCGGTTAGCTTTATATGTTCTTAGTATGTGTTGTGATTATATGGCTTTATATACAGACGTTTAAGCAACACAACAACCGGAAGACTGGCAGCCTTAACCCTTAACCCCCTAAAAGCACGCTATATGGCAACAGTGGCAGCCTTAACCCTTAACTCCCTAAAAGCACGTCATATAGCAACAGTGGCAGCCTTAACCCTTAACCCCCTGAAAGCACGCCATATGGCAACAGTGGCAAGGAAAAAACACTGTTCCAGGAAGAAACCTTGAGCAGAATGATGTCAATACGTCTTCTCTTGCATCAGAAATGGCAACAGTTGGCCTACTTAGCTTCAAGTTAACCATCCTTTGTTTGTAGCAGAGGATAGGGCCCACCTAATATTTCCTGTTGTAAATTAAGTTACTTGTCCGGAATTTATTAAACATACATCTCCAACCACAGCTAAGGTGTGAACTGTGCCAAAGGTGTCAGATGCACTAATAGTGGAGTCTTCTCATTGGACAGGTCCCAGATGAGGAAATAGAGTGACTCAGAGCCTGTGTCACCACACTCTTCCTCTCTCTGTCTCATTTTGTTCTATTTACTTTCATTAGTGGCACCACCCGCACTGAAATGCCACGTTTTGTGCCTCTTTGTGTTTTTTCAGAGAGGATTACTTCAGAGCCTGTGGAGGACACAGACACAAGTAGCTTCATGGGAAGCATGGTACGGCATTTACGTTATGTTCTTTGGTACTATATATGTGCGATGATTAGTACAATGTATTTCTTATCTAAGCAAATGTTACACGATTTGGCTTGGGATTAGGTTTGGGGCTTCTACTTTGTAACTCTGTTTACTTATGTGAGAATAACAATGTACCAGAGCCTTACATTAACCTGTAGACGCATATCATGATTCAAAGGATACTTTCAGTAAAATGATACTAAACTGTTTCATTAAATATATCTGGTAGAGTTATGTTGTTATATAATGATTTCAAACATTACTGCTATGGGGTTTTGTTTCATTGAAAGCTAACTGTGAATCGTTGCAAACATTATGAATGCTCCCACTGTCCTGAGTTTGCAAAGTTGTCTCAGAGGCATGTTGCGACTAGACTCTCACTTATTTTCATGTTCATCTGAAGGTATTATTTGAGCTCACCACGCTGCACACCCTTTGATGGGCCCTGTTGGATTGGGTAGCTGGTGCAGCCTTAGCTTGCATTAGTTTATGTGCTCATAAGCCTTACAGACTTGTCTTCCTCATGTGTACATTTTCACGTTTCATCACTTGCAGTCATTAAAGTCCACCTATCCAGTTCAAGTCACAGAGCCCCAAGGTATGTATTCAAGTGCTAACTGAAATAAGCCATGCAAAACTGTACATCATTGTCATGATACAAAAAACAAACATCTTTTAGCTTTAGGGTTTTGTCATGTCATCAGTGTACTACACTGTAAGTGTCATGTTCCATAGAACATAATTTTGTGTTTAAGATTAACAGTGCTATGTTTTTTTATAACATATAAGCTTATTTCTATAACTTTGACTGCTGCCCAACGTCAAGCACTTCAATTATTTTGAACTTTTCTCTGTAAATAAATCTAGAACCTTAGTTAAACTTGACAAGGCTGTTTTATATTTTATATTAATGTTTATATTATTATTTTGATATATTTTTATACTGTATATTTGTATTTATTTATTATGATTTTATTATGACTGATTTACAGACAGTAGGTTTTTTTATGTATTATGACAAACACCATTGACAGGCAAAGTTGTGGTTTAGTGGTAATTCACGTGTTTCCTGATTGTGACTGATTCTCAGAATTTTGAGTTTGATTTTCAGTTCAGAATATGTTTGCGTGTCAAAACACTGACACCACTTCCTAATCAAATTGTAATTTATCATAAATGCAAACTGCCTTCAAATAATTTATGATTTATTCCCATTGATTATGGTGCTGTACAGGAGACATTTCTTGTATCTCACATCCTCTGCTCTTCATCTACACTAAATTGCCACTAGATGAGGCTGTGCAGTGGTGATTTGTTTGCCTTGCAACTCATACCAGGCTGAGGCAAGCCATCTCAGAGCAATTATCTTGATAAGAACATATTGCTTCTATTATTATTTCACTAGCAGAGTGTGAATTGTAACCATCCCATTTACAATGTTCAATTTTTCACACTCTGTTTGTATTGCAGCACTCATGACATCCAGTAAATCTGATCATATTACCACCTGCATGTTTACTTTATTGTGATTGTAAGATGGCCTGTGTATTTCTCTTTGTTCAGATACAGTGACATTACAGTTCCCATCCATGACCCCTGGATGTATAACAAGCCCAACAAGCAGAATACAACAGGTGAGTGTCACTTAAACCCAGACTGCTGGTGTACACCATAATAATCAGTGTAACAGTTTTGTGAGGAAAGTTTGATAAAAATGTTGGGGGTGGGGGGTGGAAATAGGTCAATCCTTGTGGCCTCATGTCTAAAAATGTTCTTATGTTTTTAGGCATACTGGTTTTTAGGCATTTGTGTAGTGTATATACTGAAATCCACACCAAAGTTCAGATTTATAAAACATGGTCTACTACATAGTACTTAGTGTGACGTAAGGTTCCAACTTGGGATAATCATGTTTCCTTGCGGTGATGTTGGCCATGCTGCAGGTAGTTGGACATTTAAAAGCAAATATTACATTTACTCAACCTTCTTGAATTTCCCCTCGGGGATCAATAAAGTATCTATCTATCTTCTTCTTTACAATGTGGTCATGCCCATAGAAAGCATGCTGTCTGTAGTCAGTCTCCGAGACTTTTGTATTGTTGGCATTAAAGTATAAGTATAAGTAAGTACATATACTCTTTTAATCCCGTGAGGGAAATTTGGTCTCTGCATTTATCCCAATCCGTCAATTAGTGAAACACACTCAGCACACAGTGAACACACAGTGAGGTGAAGCACACACTAATCCCAATGCAGTGAGTTGCCTGCTACAGCGATGCTCAGGGAGCAGTGAGGGGTTAGGTGCCTTGCTCAAGGGCACTTCAGGCGTTCCTACTGGTCGGGGTTTGAACTGGCAACTTTCCGGTTACAAGTCCGAAGCACTAACCAGTAGGCCACGGCTGCCCCAAGGTAAATTCAAAATAAACATATTTTAAACATAGTAAACAATTCTCTCAACAGTTAATATGTTGTCTTTGAACTATTCTCAATTAAATGTAGAGTTGACATGATTTGTAAATCACAGCATTCTTTTTTTTTTATTCACATTTTACAAAGCGTCCCAACTTTTTCTGAATTCGGGTTGTAGATCAAATGTTGGATGGTTGCAGCGTTTGTATAAATGACACATCCTAGACTATGTCAGTAGCACTCATTGCAGTGGGCAGAGGGAAACAGTTAGATTTCAACTCATCACACTTGCAAATCTAAAAGGAGCATTGTTCCATTTGACAGTGGAGTCATCCTTCCTGTAAAGATATGCTGTGGGCAGCTACGCCTACCTCATTTCCTCCTACACTTCCCAAGAAGCACACTTTTTTATATACATATATTAACGCTGATAAAATTACTCATATTAAAGCTGCACATGTTGTGTATTAGTATTAGACCTAAAAAATAATAATTGAAACTATCTGTTCTCCTCCTAGCCAGTGGAAAACAATGGAAGTGAATGCATTTGCCGCCCATCAATCTCTTCAGGTAAACTCCATTCTCTTATCCTAACAATGACATTATAAAAGAATGCTTTAGGAAATGCAAATTAAAATGTACTGTCACAGGTTTTCCTAGTTAAATTTCTGTTTATTGCGCTGTACTGCTATATTAGATTATATGAGTAACACATTATGTGTTCAAAAACAACCATACCAAGAATATCAAGCATTAGGTAAGGGATAATGTATTCTGCAGCATTATGAGGGGGCCGTATAATAAGTAAGGTATAATGTATCACATGATATGCAATGCTGTGTATAGTGACAAAAGAAAAGACAAGCGGTCACCTTGACCCCTGTCTAACATCTTGTAAATGATCAAATTGAACAAGGCCTAATTACCCATCATGCATGTTTCAGCAGTGAACATCTTGTAGACATCTCAGGTTTCCGGATAAATACTTGTGGTAAAACCTGCTGGTAGAACTAAATATATTGCGGCTATTTGGTTCAGCTCTGGAACCAACTTCCGGATGACATGCCCGTGCCAGTTTCACATCTAGACTTAAGACCAAACTGTTTTCAGATGCTTTCTGATAACTCATTAAATGCATTTGCTGTTAATTAATTAAGTTAATGTGTAAGAATTGAGGTAAAAATATCCAAGAAATGAGCTACATGCATCAAAAGAATGAGAAGAAATTAGGGCGAGGAGATATACTCTGGAGATATACTGCCCCCATCTTTTATGGAATGTGGAGTATGAATTGATTTTGTGGCGGACATTACACATGGCACCTTTAAAGTGTTCATTATTCCTTTTACTGATTATGCCAAAATGTGAAGCATAAGGTTTAGTTGTTCCAGTAATCAGAAGTTGTTATGCACGCTGTTTCAATTATTCCACTTTGTGTTTATTGTGTATTTGAATTATTCTATTTTATGTACTTTACTTTTTAAACTATATATATTTTAAACTATTACCCTTTTATTTACTATTATTGTTTGCTTTTTTTTATGTAAAGCACAATGAAATAACCCTCTGTATGAAATGCACGATATAAACTTATAAACTATATAAACCTCGCCTATCTGACATCCAGGTTTCACAAAGGACCTGGAGTACCTGAACAGCTCGTGTGACAAGTGCTGCTGTCCTGCTCCGGCGCCCATGATCAGCGACCTGATGAACGACGGTGACCTGCTGCAGCGGCTGCAGCAGAAGCTGGACCCGGCCCACTGCACGGTCAAGAACTGGAAAAACTTTGCCAGCCGCTGGGGCATGAGCTACGACGAGCTGACACTGCTGGAGCACCGCACACAGGGCTCGCCACAGCACAGCCCCACGCAGGAGTTCCTGCTGCGCAACAACCAGAAGAGCGTGCGCGAGCTCACTGAACTCTGCCGCTTGTACCAGCGCATCGACGTGCTGCGCCTGCTGCAGCGCTGGATGGAGAACGACTGGCCCTCGCGCTGGCAGCACGCCCACTAGTCAGCGGTCGGCGTTAGGGACGGACGGACCCGTGGCCCTGGCTGATGGATGATGTAAAACGTCAGAATGTGACTTTTGTTTACTTTTTTTGGAATCAGTCTTGAAGGACTGATGCCGCCTCTTCAAGTACAATTTTCTCTGATGGATCCACATAGCTACACTGAGTTTATGTTTGTTATTGTTATTAATGCTCATCTTTGACTGATTGCTAAGGGAAGTTTGGAAAAGCGTACCTGACTCTTGTAGAGTTTTAATCAGGATAGGGATTGTTTGGGGCCTGTTCTGCCCTACTAAGGCAAAAGACCTTAACTCACCAGAGTGTGAAACTGAGAAAAATGACTTTAAAGTTATCTTAATGTCCTGACAATTGAGTAATAGGTATAATATTGTAATTTTCACATTTTGAAGTGTATACCTGTATTAATCTATCTACAAAAAAAAATGAACTCAAATTTGACCTTTGACCCTTTTTTGGAAGTTACTGTATTCTGCCTTAGTATTGTCTACAAAATGACAATCGGTCATACTAAGGCAAAATACCTTAACTTCTATTTCATAGCACAATGTTATGATAACAATGTTAACTTTCACTTAAAATGTAAGCAAAATTAACCCTATTGGACTCACTATGATAAAATGGCTTCACATTTATCAACATCATATGGAAATTATAGTTTTTTTTTTTTTCATTTTTTCTGTATTTCATACTCATACTAGTACCACACAGACAGTCACTTCTGACAGATGTCAGAATTAAGAATGAGAGTGTTTTGATGTTTTAATATATATGAAGCAGTATTTGCATTATTATCATGAAATCAGGAATACCTTTTGATGATGTGTGTAGGTCTTTTCAAAATTAAGATTAAACACTGTAGCCTAGGCCTATACATTTTCCTGGATAGAATAGAAACTTGCAAATGCAGATGATAAAACAAAGTTCTCCCACACAAATTAGGTAGATTAGGATGTGATTGGTTGCCTTTATTTGGTCATTTTATATTACTGCAATTTAAAGCTGCCTGCTTTGCGACTAGCTTTATTTCCCCACTAACCCGCAGCTACACTAAACTTTAGGATTGCATTGATAGAATTGACAGCCTGTAACAACTTGGGAGTTTTGACTAGCCGGCAGCAAGTTTTAAAAACTCGTGGCAGATTTAATGGATTTGCTTTCTCATCGGTTGTTTGGTATGGATTTTAACCAGGGTTCAACAAAAGGTAGGCTTTTTACTTCATTCCTGCTGCTGGTGTGTGTGTGTGTGGAAGGTGTGTCGTTGTGTTGCAGTCAATGGCTATCATTTGCAGGCGAGAGCTAGCATATGAGAAACTATTTTTTTCCAGTTGACATGTAGCCTTGTATTACGGGCTGTGATGTGAATTAAGATATCCTAGGCTACAAGCCATGCTCTAATGCACCGCTTGTTACTGAATATGTTGTTGAGTTTAGGCTTTTAAGTTAGGCTAATCTTGATAGCCTAGCCTATCTTTAATGCACCAGCATATATCATTCCTTGATATTGCCATTTAGGCTAGGCTACGTTTCAAAGCTATCCATCTAACAAAAAGCAAGCACTGCAAAACATGTAAGCTACTGTATACACGTTATTGAAGTTAGTGTGTGTCTGAGGTGATTTAATTGAATAATGCATAGCCTAGACATAACTCCAGCCGGCAAAACAACTTCACGTTGATGGTCGGTCAGAAGGCAGCTTGCCATAACTTTGCACCGTAACTTCAATCCAGTGTTTAGTAGCAGCGTGAAAGGAAGGCATAAAGCCGTATCTGATGTTACGGGCTTCTGCCACAGTTTCCCCTTGGCTTTTTGAAGTTACGGCAAAAACATAATCTTATTTCTCCCAAAAAACAACCAAATTGAAACTTGATGTTTGTCTACATGATAAAACATATGCTTATTGTCCTAATAATGACAAAAACGAATTTTCGCCAAAATCGAAGTTACGACCTTTTGCCTTAGTGCGGCAGTGTTGTTGAGCGCCTTGCTCAGACTGCTGATTTCATTCTGAAGAGAAATGCACAATTTTCCATATGGCATATAATGAGGTGTCTTAACAATGAAATATGAGATTGAATAAGTCATTGTCATGGTATAGTGTTCTTATTGATCTCTAAAACCTAAATCTAATCTAATCTGATGGATAGAAAATATTATCTGCTTTTACCCAATAACCCATTAGTAGTCATACTTATTGAACTACTATCCCAATATTCTAATAATCTTAACTATTCTACATGGAATTCTCAAAAGAATATACTTCTTAGGGGGATGGCAGATGAGTTAAAGACAATGACATTTTCTCACACTGTAGATTACTACAAGCAATGCGTTTAATGTATTTTTGTGGTCTTTGAGGGGAACAGAAAAAACAGTTGACTGTAAACACACCTGAAATGGGAGACAGATGGGAGCATAATAATTCATACAAACTATTTAAGCAGACAGCCTTGTTTCAATGCTAAAAAGTGGTCACATGAGAAATAGTTTATGGATTTGACTGTGAAATATTAAGTTGTAAAAAAACTATTCATACCATAATGATAAGTGCACAGTCTTTAGTCCCTGAGACATTAGCCGAGAATTTGTAAGGAACGGTGAGAAGGATCTGACTCAGAAAATTGTTGTAACCTACTGTAAATATGATTAAAACAGCCTTGAAACATCAAAAAAGCTATTAACCGAACAAAAGCTATTAACCGTTGACATTATGTAGGACCACACTTGTTTTAGGTGTAAAGCTAAACTTCAATCTGTTCATCTCCTCTGTGAGGAGTAAGTTAATTTGGCTTCCAGTCTTAAGTTTCTCAACTGTGTGTACCACACTACTGTCCGAAATGTCCTGATGTTCCTAAGTTGATAGTTTACAATACTGCTCTCTCTCTACAGCCTTGAATTGATATTTTAGAACACCCAGCAAATGTAGAGGTGCATTTCACCTTGTGCGAAAGCTTGCTATGTGTTTTCCAAAATGTATTGTCCTATAATTTTCAATGGCTGTAAGTACCTGGCTAAAGTGTTGGTGAAATCCGTTCAAAGTGGCTTCTGTTCTTACATTTATTTTAATGCATTGGTTGTATAATTGCATGGGGTGTGTGGTGCAATGTTGTCATTTCTGCTGTATTTAGTTTTTCTAGTTTTCCAGTAATAAATATGATTACACACTTGAAACATGGTAAGTGGAAATTGAAGTGGCTGTTTTGTTATTTCTGTTATTACGTAGAAGTCTTCTTTACAGTATCAACTTCCATTGTCATATTAATGTCAAATTCATGGGGCTGGTAAAAACAACTAATAGACTTTTTGCTTTTTAATTGGCTCCTGGATATATTAATTTAATATCAGATTAATTTAATAAGACAAGACTGCTAATTTTGAAAGATGTATTAAAACAATTTAATAAAATGTCATTCGCATGTAGTTTAATGTAATTATGAAACCAAACTGTAATAAACATGTATGTATAGCCTATTAGAATAATACACAGTATTCAGCAGCTGTAGAAACTGGATTTCATAGTTTATCTCATCTAACTCAAATGTAGACACACATGCGCATTGCGCACACATACACACACACACACAGACATACATACATATCTTCACACACATAATCACAGTATATGGGAAGTAGCATATATTAACATGATATCACATTCACAATATACTTTACATAACATTACTTACAGTATTAAAAACTCAATCCATCCTACTCTAACTTTGTTGTAAGCTTTCAATATGTTATATCATTATATTATTCTTAGTGTATAAATCAGTTGACTTAAATATGATACAAGAGCTCCACAGATATTTAGGAATCTCCATCAGAGTCATACTTCGTGGGAAGGCCAAGCATATTGGAGAGACTTATTGATATTTTTTTATTCTCATCCTTTCCAGACGTGTTAATCACAGGGATGCTTTTGTCACATTCGGGCTTTGTCACTTTGAATGTTCCTCGTTTGACTTTTGTTGGGCTATCACCATCTCCATTTACTTCAATGTTCAATGCTGGGGCACTGAAACTGACCTCTGTTGGTGGGGAGACCTCAAGGGAGGGCGCATTCACTTGAGCTCCTACAGGGGATGAATCATCCAGGCTTCTGTCTAATGATGACCGTGAAGCAAATAATCTCAACCTTTCTTTGATGTCAATTGGTCCGGTTTGCTGCCCCTGGCTATTCAGACTAGGAGTACTGATTCCTCTAATCAGGGTTTTCAATTCAGGATTAACAGGGTCACTGTGCAGGTCTACAGCTCCAGGGAACTCCAATGCTTTCTGAATGGTGCATTGTGGTAGTCTGTGTGTTTTGAACAATGGTATATCTCCCTCTGGCAATTTAATGTCAGTGCCTACATCTCCATCTACCTCAACATCAGGGCCTTCTTCTCCTCTTCTAAACAGCCTCTTGAGAGTGTGGAATTTGGACTTTGGCTTTGATGCATCAACACTGACATCAGGTGCATCCACATCAATCTCAGGGCCCTTGATATCAGCACTGACCTCAGTTTTGACTTCTGGAGCAGTAAGGTCTGCCTCAACTTTGGGAACATCAACATCCACTTCAGGTGCTTTCACATCCACATCCACATCAGGCCGTTTCACCCTTGGGGTTGATAAACCAAATTTAGGCAATTTGAAATGGGGCATTTTGAATTTTCCTGAAGGGGGATCGACATCCAGGTCTGGAACTTTCAAGTCCACATCTGGACCCTCAGTGTCTGCCTTGAAATCTGGTGTTTTCAAGTCTGTATCAACGTTGACATCAGGAACATTAAGATCTACTTTAGGGGCTTTGACATCCATATTTGGCAAGTTCAGATGAACATCTGGAGCAGTGATACTACCCTCAAGTTTGGGTGCTGTGATATCTGGAGCTGTCAAGTCAAGACTAGGCCCATCAGCTGTAACTGTTGGGGCATCAAGTGATGGAACATTAATGTCTGGTACATTAACACTGGGTGTTTTCACCTTTGGTCCTGTTAGATTGAATTTAGGTAGCTTAAAGTGAGGCATTTTTATTTTACTTGAAGTAGCTTCAACATCTATACTTGGAGCCTTCAAATCTACATCTGGTCCTGTAAGATCTGCTTTTGGCACACTTACACTACTGTCAATCTTTGGTGCAGAGATATTCAGGTCTGGTGCTTTTAGATCCACATCTGGCGTAGTAAGGTCTGCTTTAGGTAATGTTAAACCTACATTAGGGGCATCAAGTCCTGCCTCAATTTTTGGTAGGGAGACATCCAAGTCTGGTGTATCTACATCTACATTAGCCTTTGGTCCAGACACTTTGGGCCATTTAATTTGAGGCAATTTGAATTTCCCTGATGGAACATCAATGTCAGCTTCTGGTGCTTTGAGATTTACCTCTGGTGCTTTCAGACTTGCATCTGGTAGGTTAACATTTAGGGCTGGAGCGTTTAGATCTCCCTTGATTTTTGGTGCAGAAAGGTTGAGGTCAGGTGCTTTGAGATTGACATCTGGGACATTAAGATCTGCTTTGGGCAAATTTATATCGACTTCAGGGCATCAAGTCCCTTCAACTTTTGGTAGGGAGACATCCAAGTCTGGTGTATCTACATCTACATTAGCCTTTGGTCCAGACACTTTTGGCCATTTAATTTGAGGCAATTTGAATTTCCCTGATGGAACATCAATGTCAGCTTCTTGTGCTTTGAGATTTACCTCTGGTGCTTTCAGACTTGCATCTGGTAGGTTAACATTTAGGGCTGGAGCGTTTAGATCTCCCTTGATTTTTGGTGCAGAAAGGTTGAGGTCAGGTGCTTTGAGATTGACATCTGGGACATTAAGATCTGCTTTGGGCAAATTTATATCGACTTCAGGAGCATCAAGTCCCGCTTCAACTTTTGGTAGGGAGACATCCAAGTCTGGTGTATCTACATCTACATTAGCCTTTGGTCCAGACACTTTTGGCCATTTAATTTGAGGCAATTTGAATTTCCCTGATGGAACATCAATGTCAGCTTCTGGTGCTTTGAGATTTACCTCTGGTGCTTTCAGACTTGCATCTGGTAGGTTAACATTTAGGGCTGGAGCGTTTAGATCTCCCTTGATTTTTGGTGCAGAAAGGTTGAGGTCAGGTGCTTTGAGATTGACATCTGGGACATTAAGATCTGCTTTGGGCAAATTTATATCGACTTCAGGAGCATCAAGTCCCTTCAACTTTTTGGTAGGGAGACATCCAAGTCTGGTGTATCTACATCTACATTAGCCTTTGGTCCAGACACTTTTTTGGCCATTTAATTTGAGGCAATTTGAATTTCCCTGATGGAACATCAATGTCAGCTTCTTGTGCTTTGAGATTTACCTCTGGTGCTTTCAGACTTGCATCTGGTAGGTTAACATTTAGGGCTGGGCGTTTAGATCTCCCTTGATTTTTGGTGCAGAAAGGTTGAGGTCAGGTGCTTTGAGATTGACATCTGGGACATTAAGATCTGCTTTGGGCAAATTTATATCAACTTCAGGAGCATCAAGTCTCGCTTCAACTTTTGGTAGGGAGACATCCAAGTCTGGTGTATCTACATCTACACTAGCCTTTGGTCCAGACACTTTTGGCCATTTAATTTGAGGCAATTTGAATTTCCCTGATGGAACATCAATGTCAGCTTCTGGTGCTTTGAGATTTACCTCTGGTGCTTTCAGACTTGCATCTGGTAGGTTAACATTTAGGGCTGGAGCGTTTAGATCTCCCTTGATTTTTGGTGCAGAAAGGTTGAGGTCAGGTGCTTTGAGATTGACATCTGGGACATTAAGATCTGCTTTGGGCAAATTTATATCGACTTCAGGAGCATCAAGTCCCGCTTCAACTTTTGGTAGGGAGACATCCAAATCTGGTGTCTTTACATCTGCATCAACATCAATGTCAGGTGTTTTAACTTTTGACAGGTTGAATTTTGGCCATTTAATTGGGGGCAGCTTGAACTTGCCTGATGGGGCATCAAGGTCAACTTCTGGTGCTTTTAGATCCACTTTTGGTGCTTCAAGGCTTGCATCAGGTAGATTAACATCCAGGGTCGGAGCATTGAGGTCACCTTTAATATTTGGTGCAGAGAGGCTGAGGTCTGGAGATTTGAGGTCCACATCAGGTACTGTAAGGTCTGCCTTAGGCAGAGCTATATCTCCATCAGGCAGGTCAAGTCCCGCTTCAAGATGAGGTGCCTTTACATCAGCATCAACTTCCAGGCTTGGTGTTTTGGGTTTTAAGAGGTTCAGTTTAGGCTTCTTCCAGTTCCACTTGGATTTTGGGGGATCAATGTTGACATCAGGCACGTTGAGATCAACATCAGGGCCATCAATGTCTGCATTTGGAAGGCTTACATTGACATCTGGTGTTTCAAGATTTGCTTCAACCTCTGGAGCTTTAATGTCAGCATCAACATCGATATCAGGAGTGGTCACTTTTGGCTTGATTTTGAAGTTTGGCTTTTTTAGAGTGGGAAATTTTATCTTCCCTGATGGAGCGTTTACCTCAACATCAGGAGCTTTGAGATCCACATCTGGACCATTTATGTCAGCTGATGGTAATTTCACATCAACATCAGGCGTGTTCACATCAGCTTTAATCTTTGGTGCTGAAAGGTCCAAGTCTGGTGTTGTAACATCTGCATCAATATCCACATCTGGTCCTTTAATTTTCCTAAACTTGGGTTTCTTAATTTTTAGCCATTTGAACTTGCTTGATTGTGGATCAATGTCAACATCTGGACCATCAATTTCAGCTTTGGGCAGATTCACCTCTGCATCTGGTATATCCAAATCAGCTTTAACTGTTGGCCCAGAAACGTCAATGTCTGAGGTTTCTATCTTAGGTCGAGGGTGACCCCACTTTGGCTTTGGAAGTGTGAACCATTTGAACTTCCCTGATGGGGGCTCAATGTCAACATCTGGGGTATCTATATCCAGATTTGGGCCCTCAAGTTCAGCTTTTGGTAAGGTGACATCAACATCTGGAGGTTGAAGATTGAGCTTTGGTGTGTCGACATTTGCACTGATGCTTGGGCCTGTCAAAGTTGCGTCTGGGGTTGTAACTTGTGGCTTTTTTGTTGACGATTTGAAATTTGGCATTTTAAACTTAGGGGCCTTATATTTCATCCCGTTGCTGTTGACTTCTGGTGGGTCCACATTAACAGACACATCTGGGGATTCAACTGATGGTGCTGAGACACTAAGCTCAGGGCTCTGAACAGTACCATCCAAGCCTGCTCCTTTTAATTGCGGTCCCGACATGCCTATTGTTGGCATGGTAAATTTTGCACCACCATCAATTCCGTTCAATGAAGGTCCATTGAGCTGCAAAAACAAAAAGGGTGACAATGGGAAATAAGTCAAACCTTTAAAAACAAACAATATATGTCTGACAAGTTTTAGGAAGAGTATGTAGGCCTACCCATTACTTGAGGAGGAAAAAATACAGCCACTTACATCACCATCAAGCACGATGCTGGATTTGGTTTTAACCTCAAGTTTGTCATCATAGGGCACGAGGATCTTCAACAACTTTAAAGCATCATCTTTGGCAAGATGGTCCAAGTGAATGGTAGCAGCAACAATCTGATCATCTATATGGAGATAGAGAAGCCAAGAATGATATTAAAACATAATAATAAACATCAAAAATATCAAAAATACATGTGAATGGCACTGACTAACACCATCAGCAAGGGCAAGATGGGCAACATTGCACATGGAGGATCCAAAGGAGTCACTCAAAAGCATAAATAGGTTCCACTCTACCTTCATTCAGGCCAATCTTCCTGGCAAAGGAAGGGTTTTTCCCTACAGAGATGATCTTTTCTCCAAGGTCCATGTTTCCTAGGGTCACATCCGCTGAGATGCTTTTCCCTTTCATTTCCCCGTTCTGAAGAGACCAATCAAGAAAACACAATCACTGCAGATTAATATTTACAAAGATATGCACTGTACACTGAGTAAGTACATATTCATAGATTTAAAAGACAACCAGGGCTGGAATTTCATTGCCCCTTGCGTTGGCCGTGATGCCCCTTAAAAATCGTATGTTCACAGGCCACTGTGGCCTTGGTGCCCTGAATGACTACTTCCCCCTCTTTCCATATTCTGCTTAGTATCCGACTGATGCAGCGATTTTAACAAATTAATTTAGTTTTTTGATGTGGTGGAGAAAGTGACAGCGCACGGCAAGAAAAATCCAACATTCAGCAGCCAGAAGACAAGGCAAGAAATTTAAATATTAGCAGTGCCGATTCAGATGTCCAAGAGGCCCTAAGTTAAATCCCGCTAAGGGGCCCTCCTACCTAAATTCTGAGGGCCGAAATGTAATGCTTCCAATACAATCATCCCAGCCCATTTTGGATGTCTACGGAAGTTACCAAATATAGTGTTTTTCCCCATAAAGGACCTTCACAGCTAAATGCCCAGTTTTAGGGTCTGGGCTGCTTGCTTTTGATACTTGCTGTACATATCCCAGTACAAAAAATAACTGTTTTTTTTTTAGTACAGTTCAGTTATACTACAGTAGGCTATAGTGCAGTAGCCTAGTATTTTCATGTCCAAAATACTGCATTTCTACAGTAAAGTACAGTACTATGCAGTTTTTTGTGTCCAAAATATTGCATTTCCTACATAAGAACTACAAATATTTCCTCCAAACTGTTTTGATACTCAGAAATCTGCAGTTTGAGACTTGAAGTAATACTGTTATTTTTTTGTAAGGGTCTGATTGTGCTGATGTAGCCTGATGGCTGAGGCTGACTGTTCTTCACCTGTGTCTACTGTAGTAGGCTACTTGCCAAAGACATACAGTAGGGCACTGAACTGGCTCCCCCTGATTCCTTTCAATATTTTTTCGAACATAGACTACTTTAAACAATCATTTTAATACTTCATACAAGTCTAATATACGACGTGCATCTATTGTCCAGTATGCAGCACAGCAAATCAAAGTTAATACTTTAGGCACTTTCCATTTTGCATACATTCAGTTGTAGGTTTAAACCAACTAAAGCTTGACTGAAATATTGTACAACTATTTACTTCTTTTGAAAATGTATGGGAAGTTTCATCCCGAGCTGCACGTTATGAACGCATTTTTTTTAAAATGTAGCCAGTCGCCCGCATTCAAAACACAGAATATGCGCAGAACCGATCCAAGTCCTGATGTGGCCCTAAGCGGAATTTGATTTGTGGGCCCCCCTACTACCTTATCACCACCAGTAATATTAAATATTGTCAATGCTTAATCATTCACATCACTGGTGATATATACAGTGAGGCTCATACGTTTTTGAACCAATGCTAAAGTTGACTAAAAAGAGGAATATAAAATCATCAAATTGATCTTAATGCCTTAAGTAAAAAAATGAGGAAATATCCAACCTTTAAGGACACCAATTTTCTTTGTGAATGAATAATATATCATAAATAAATAAATGTTCTTCCTTAAAATACAGGGGTCATAAGTATTCGCAATATATATATATATATATATATATAAATAAATGTTAAATATAGCTTAAATATCGGTAAATATTAAAATCAGATGATTTACAGTTCTATGTAGGCTAATATGTCATGTTTCATGGTTTCATGTTTTTGTAATGTTTCATTCAGTGATACAGGTCTACAGCTGTTAATAGACTAAATTCAACTTTGATCATTATAATGTAGCCTACTGTAAGCTATAGTTAAAGGGACACCAGGCAACGTTTTCGTGTTAATTACTCATCTTTGTAAGTCGGTATATGGTTAAATGACTCATTACAGGGCGAATGAAGACTCTCACCCGCCCCTACTGCCTGTAGGAAGAATATCCCGCTTGCAAGTTCAGTGTATCATACCCGCCGACCGAAGCAGGATCAGTTTACAGTTTACAGTTGACGGAAGATGCAAAGAAAAGGAAAAGAGCTTCAGACCGAGCGAGGGGGAGTTTCGTAGGGAAAAAGCATCAGGCTTGCCTGGTGTCCCTTTAACTTTGGCCTTTGTGCCCCCCGCCAAATATGCCCAACCAAAGGCCAAGTGGCCTTGCCCCTAAAATAATGAAATTCCAGGCCTGCATACAACACTTGGACACAAGCCACTAAAAATTATATATTTTTAAAGTGTCTATTCAAATAGACATTTGATTATTATAATGTAAGACTATATTATCAACAGTTCTTACTGTACTTACCATTTTCACTCAGAGCTTTTTACAACTGCATATCATTAAAAGGCCGCATTCATTAAAACCTGGAAGAGAGGAAGGAAAGGATTATTTCACTCTGACCATCTGCATGGCTTTGGACATATTCAGCAGAACTAAATGTAAATAGATATCTATCCAACCAGATAGCACTACATACATGACATATCATGTTCCCACATATCAATCAAAACAAATATAATAACGGATGTACTTTAGCCATTCTCTCTTTGAGGCACATACTTAGACCCACTCACAGTCACCAGAAATCAATGAAGGTAATCTGCCAAAATATGTGGTTATACATGTGGTTTGTCACTCGACAACACAAATGTTGGCTTTAATCCCTGAACAATTGAAACTGGCGCGGCTCAGGGATGGGTGTACTGTATGATTACTCAATCTATGAGTGTTTGTGCTGTAGTAATGTATGCATTGTTCAGCTTCTGAGGCAGAAACCTTTTTTTAAACTGTCCTAAACTAAACTAGGTCTTTATGTCTTGACAAGTCAGCGTTCTCCTTCATTTTATGGTTATCTGCTTTATGACTGAATGCATATATATATATATTCCTCTTGCAGTGTCTTCTGTCCACTGATAGAACTGTTTTGTTTGTTTGATGGACTGGTTTTCCAAAAAGCCAAAGTAAGGTAAAAAGTAAGTTGTCCAAATTAATTGCAGTTTCCTCTTACAACTATCAAGGGTTAAAACCAAAGCATCCAATACTAAATTCTTGGCCAAATCTCTAATTTCAAATGTCACACAGCCATAAAACTCACAGACAAAACTTGGCTTGCATACACACAGACAAACCATACAAAAGCACAACACACACACACGCACACACACAGAAACATAGTCAAACACCCACGCAGCACATCATGCCTCTGGCATCTCTGGTATGGCCTTCTGGCAGAACAAGAATGCCGGAAACCAGTCAGTCAGGATGCTCGGTGGCTCACGTGGGCTCTACCTATGCAGCCCTCTCAACACAAATACATACCTCTCCTTTGAAACACACTCTCTCACCCTCACAACAATCACACACCCAAATAGGCTGAGTGGCCAGCCTGCAGGACACACCAAGCCAGGCGAATATTCTTGAGCCCCTCCTGTCATCTGCATGTCAATCAAGGGTGTGGCAGGGCAGTGAGAGTGATGAAACTATATCAACAGTATCGATTTAAAGTGCCTGCCTTTGTTACTGACCCTCTTTCAGAGAGAGGATGGGCAAGTATGGATGTTTACGTTTAGGGAGAAGAGGCACTCGACACTCAAACAGGGTGCAACGTGTTGGCAGGGAGCTTGAAAGTCAAGCACAAAAAAACAAAACAAAAACTATCGATACCACAAGAGCCATCAATGGTTCAGCAGGTTCACTTGGGTTTCAGCTGCTAGTGTTGAATGCATACAGTAGCTAGTTACAATTACAAGACTCTTTATTGTCCCATAGGGACAATCATTTCCACACATTTTCCATTTCCCAAGAGGCTAGACAAGAAAGGGATGTAGAAAAAGATCTTCTTCATCCATCAATGCACCATATCCACACATGTGTGTTCACATACACCCACAAAACCTTTAACCATTTCTGCTTTTTTACTTAATACAAAATATGGCAATGTGTAACTGTACACTTCAGGATTGAGATTTAGAAACTGAGGCTGTTTCCTGAGTTTTACTAATGTCCCAGTCACAAAAATAACATGGTAACGCTAGGAACAAATACAACAATATGTAGCGTGTCTCCCACGAAACCCCACAGTCTACCATCGCAGCCTGAATGTTACAACCGCTGGATAAAAGCATAAATTCATAAAGAATGATCAAACTTTACTTTGATAGTCCGCCCATAGACTATCCACAGATGTTCAGATTATCAAGAATCTGTTTGTTTATATTCTATTAACTACAATTCATAGGTAGGGTTAAGTTTAGGGGTTACAGTAGATTTGGTTAAGGTCACGTTCAGTAATTGTTCAACAACAATTTTACATACTGAATCTCAACAAATGATCTTTTAAGCCTCCATGGGCTGACTATACATGTAAAGTGTTACAAAATGTATTTCACGGATTTCAAGAAGCTCACGAAATGGCCTGGTATATTCTGCCAACAACACACATGCATATTAAACACATTTTAGAATATTTCAGATAGTAATTCAGATTTAATTTTGAAATCACACATTGATAGCTCTGAAGCAATATCAAAGGCAAAATAAACTACTAATCGCCTAACATGAAAGATCCTTTCAGTCAACTTGAACAAAATCATCATTAGTTACACTGAGACTTATTACTGAGCAGCTTGTAGGCAGTGGGTTCACAGCCTTTCAAAGCATGGACTCACCATCTGATGCTGTAGGGGCCTGTTGTCTCCTCTGAACTCCAGTGATTCTGACTCTCTTGATGAATCGCACTGTTAAATGCCTTCACACACACCACCGGAGCCAAACAAACAGGTTAGGCAGCAACGGGCCAGCCCACCTATCTACCTGTCATACACTCTGTCAAATAGGCACATAGCACACACGCACACACACAAGCTGCTGTTCACCGAAACCTACTGATCAGACACACAGACACACACACACACACACACAGAGGTGAGAGGTAGAGAAAAAAAGTAAGACTGCTCACAACAGGCTAAACAAGGTTTCTACACTGAAGCATATTGAATGAGAGGTTGCAAAACCTTCAGATAAGAGAAGGCCATTCATGTCCAGGCACAATGACACATGTGTTCAAGACAAAATTACATGGACTACTGGAAATCACTGCGATTATCATCAAGCTTCTCAAGTATTTGTGATGATGACCTGTCTGATAGAAGACCTGAAAAGAAAGCAATGAAGATAGAACTCAATGTGGAATACAGTGAAGCACTCATTTAGGAGCAATCACTATCATCATGATTGTCATTATAATGTCATTATGATGATTAATATCACCCAATAATGGTCAACTTTGATCATACCTGGCTTCAAGGGATTTTTACTTTTGTCAGCAGGCACATAAAAATGTGACTCTAACAAAGTGTGAATCAATCTACATATACAATAGATAGATAGATAGATAGATACTTTATTGATCCCCAGGGGAAATTCAAGGTCACAGTAGCATACAGACAACACACACACACACACACATTCACTAACAGCAGAAAGTAATTAAAAGTATATAATATAAAAACACAACTAAGCAATAAGGACAGTAGACGATAAATATATACTAAATACTAAATATACTAAAATACAAATTATACTAAATAACACAATTCTAAAAAACAGTATCCACATAGTGGGTGATTAATCAAACAAGATGCGCTTGCAATGACTGAGGCAGGGACTGAGCCTGTGATTCTCTGTGCTTAAGGTAAGGTAAGGTGCTCTGTGTGAATGAGTGTCATGGTGATGGTGCAAATGAGTAAGTCAAACAGTGCAACAGTGCAAGAATAAAGTCTATATATCTATATATAACTATATTAAGAAAGGTATAAGTGTGGTTACAGTTCGGCTGTGGCATGGAGGGAGGGGTTGTGCATATGTGCTAATATAGCACGCAAACAGTGAGGCAGAAGACAGTGGAAAAAAGTGGCTAGTGGACAGACAGTTCAAGACATGGAGGTGGTGAAGAGGCAGACAGACTATGCGGATAAGTCTATTTCTCCTCTTCCCTTAAGTGAAGCATTGAACAGTTCAATGGCCCTGGGGACGATTGACTTCCTCAGTCTGTCTGTTGTGCAAGGCAGTGAGCGAAGTCTCCAGCTGATCAGGCTCTTCTGCTTAACAATAGTGCTGTGGAGTGGATGACACTCATTGTCCAAGATGTTGATCAGTTTGTTCAGGGTCCTTTTGTCAGATATTGAAGTGATGCACTCCAGTTCAGCTCCCACTACAGAGCCAGCTTTCCTTACCAGCCTGTCAAGTCGTCCTGCATCCTTCTTCTTTGTGCTTCCTCCCCAACATACCACTGCATAGAAGAGGATGCTGGCAACAACAGACTGGTAGAACATCCTGAGGAGCTTGCTGCACACATTGAAGGAGCGCAGCCTCCTCAGGAAGTACAGCCTGCTCTGCCCTTTCTTGTAGAGTGCGTCAGTGTTGGCTGACCAGTCCAGTTTATTGTCAAGGTGGAGACCCAGGTACTTGTAGGTGCTTACCACCTCGACATTGACCCCATCAATGGAGACTGGTAGCAGAAATCCATCACCATCTCCTTGGTCTTTGAAGTGTTGAGTTGGAGATGATTGAGTTTGCACCATTGCACAAAGTCCTCCACCAGGCACCAGGCCAACCAGTTTGCAATGTGTTCATAGAAAGATAATGTGGAATGCGGAAAAATAAAGTGACTCGGTCATCAGTGCCCATTTGTGTGATTAGTCAGTGGCTGTGTCCTGAGTAACTCTAAAACCCTGAGAGAAAAAGATAAATTAAGCATTTCTGACTAACTAACATAAAACTAGTTGATGCACATTATAGGGTTATATTCAGACATCACTGTAATTCCATTTGCACATACACTATAAGGTTTAGGAAGGCTTCCCTACTTATTGCAATACCATTTATTATTATCTTGTACATTGTTATCTTTTATTATTATAAAACGTCAGTCATTTAAATCAATAGGAAAGAATGGCAATAAAGTGCTGACAGGATACAGTTGCTTCAGATAGTGGACAATAAAAGTGCTAGTTCAAAATTGCTTGATGGTGTTTTATGCCCCCAACGTCGTCTTCCAGGCAGCACTGCCACCGTCGACTTACAGGCACCTTATCCTAAACCTAACCCTAACCTTAGCGCGTTCCAGGCAGCACTGCCTTGAAGACAACGTTGGGGGCATAAAACACCAAGAAACGTTCAAAATCTCAGTGCACAGCCCTTCTTTTTCCAGGTGCTGATGGTGTGCAGTATAACAATTGAAAAGTCAAAAACTAGTATACATCGCACACTGGAGCATATATTTTTGCTGACTTTATTTGCCGTGAACAACGCATTTCGCAGTTTGCTTCTTCAGGTTCACCTAAAATTTCAATAAAAGTGCTCGTGTCTAGAATACACTTAAAAAATGATGCAGTAACTTTTTTCTAAACCTAACCCTAACTTGTCATGACAAAAACCGAATGACACTTGACAGAAGCAAGTGACGGAAGTGTTGTCTTGTTGTCTTGTCTACATTTATGACTTTTTTATAATGTTTATGACACATTCATGACAGTGTCATGTCACTCTTATGTAGATACCTTCACGTAGCCTAGTGTAACCGATGATGCTAACACTGGCCATATGATGATATGGAATAATCCCCAAAGAGGCACGCAGCAGCAGGGCGCTGGTTCAGTTTCATGGGTTCAGCATTAAATGAAAGTGTTCAGGCCTCCTCCCTCTCATCTGCGTACCGCTCGAGGCCCTGGTCTCGTCTGATGAGGTGTCAGGAACGCATTACAAACACCACAAACGTACAGTGTTGCGGTGCTACAGGTGGCCAGTTCAACCACATCAGTCACCTTCATGGATAAGAGGAAATGTCAGACGTCAGTTTTGATTATCGGCATTCATTATTTTGAGGAACACATAACAATTTGTTTATTAATTTCACCGTCACACCACATGGACTTTTAGAGGTATATTCCTGAGATTTTCAACAGTCTAAGTTTAGAAATATATTGTTTGGGTGAATCATGACAGAGAAACTGCATCTGTTTAATCTGCCAAGAGTTGATTTTCTCACGACCACAGGATACTGAGCAATTGACACTAATTTAGCCTGGGTCACAGGGAAATCATGTTTATTTATTCAGCATAGTGAGTCTGACAGCTTGAAAAGACACTCAGTAGTTCATGCATGATACAATACTCCATCGTTCCTATAAGATTATGAATATTGGGGTATTCAGCTGTCAGTCTTTTATAGTCAATGCAGCACTTCAGAAAGGCCGAACATTTTTATATTCCGCTAATGTAAGGGATCAGTTACAATTTCAGTTACACTCACTTAGGCCATTTTCTGTAGAGTAGTATTAGGAGGTAGCATATAGATGAACTGTAGAGAACGCCAGATGTTTTTACACTAATAAATGAAAGTGATGGAGCTGAATGAATTTGTTTCTACATGCCCTCTGCCTTCATATCCTGCCTGAAGGAAGGACTTTAGAGAGGAGAGGGAAGAGAAAGAAAGAGAGAGAGAGAGAGAGAGAGAGAGAGAGAGACAGGTGGGGGTGTCTTTATTCATGTTTCAATTTGGTATCGCTGTCTAGGGCTCAAGCTTGAACATGCCCCCCTCATACTGTAATCACCTTTAATGAGATATCACAGGCAAAACCTGCTCAGCAAACAAAAGACGGCTCTGAGCACTGCAGTGGCAGCCAGCCGCAGGGTTTCTTGGCTTGCCCTGCTAATTGAACATGAGTATGGAACTAGTCTTGAAACTAGCCTGGAATCGTCGAAAGACACATGGGTCACAAATGAACAAAATTGAGAATCAGGCTAGCACAACATTTGTCAGATGGTGCGATGACAGCTTCCTTGACCTAAATGTGTCCAAAACTAAAGAATTAATCATAGACTTTAGGAAGCACAGTGAGGAACCAAAACCGAGTGTAATACACAATGAAGATGTTCAAACAGTCCAAACATATAAGTACTTAGGCACAGTGTTTGACCCGCAACTGAAATTCAGTGAGAACACTGATAGCATTATTAAGAGAGCAAACCAAAGAATATACTTACTGAGGAAGCTTAACTCTTTTGGTGTCTGTAAACAAATTCTATGTACATTTTATCAAGCCTTCATTGAGAGTCTATTAACATTTTCTTTTATATGTTGGTTTAATGGACTGTCTGTGAAGGACAAAAAGAGCTTGAGCGACATTGTCAAAGTATGCTCAAAAATCACTGGTACCCAGTTAGAAGATCTTTGTTCTCTCTGGAAAACACGGGTGGTTCAGAAAGCAGAGAGAATATCTTGCCAACCAAATCATGTACTCAGTAATGAATTGGTTATCATGCAGTCAGGTCGGCGGTACCATGTGTCAATACGTAAAACTATTATCTATGCGAACTCATTCATTCTCTCTGCTATTAGACTGTTAAATGAACATCATATAAGACTGTTAAAAGAATGCACGTAACTACTACTAATACTGGTTCTTGGACTCTGCTGCTCTGTTCCGTCACTGGGAGGTGAAGTGTGTATGTGTGTGTGTGTGTGTGTGTGAGTGTGTGTCTGCGTGTGGCTGTAGACAGGTGATGTACGACTGCTGCAGTACTTATTTATTTGTCTATTTATTATTCTTAACATTGCATACGGTGTATGCTAATGCACTTTTTAACCCCTTCATGGATGGGTTGGCTGTAAACCGAATTGCCCCTTTGGGGACTAATAAAGATATCTGAACTGAACAACTCCCGTTTTACATAGGAGGCAATATACACTATATTGCCAAAAGTATTGGGTCACCTGCCTTGACTTGCATATGAACTTAAGTGACATCCTATTCTTAATCCATAGGGTTTAAGTGTGAGGGGAGTTTCGTGTGGATGAACTTGACTGGCCTGCACAGAATCCTGACCTCAACCCTATAGATCACCTTTGGGATGAATTAGAGCGGAGACTGAGAGCCTCGCCCAACAGTGTGTGACCTCACAAATGCGCTTCTGGAAGAATGGTCAAAAATTCCCATAAACACACTCCTAAAGCTTGAGGAAAGCCTTCCCAGAAGAGTTGAAGCCGCTATAACTGCAAAGCATGCCGACGTCATGGATTAAGAATGGGATGTCACTTCAGTTCATATGCGAGTCAAGGCAGGTGACCCAATACTTTTAAAAAAATAGTGTAGCTCATGTTTCACAAATTATGGAGAAAATATGTGTGAAGATGGCTGTGGCGGAGACAGTGCCCTTCCTCCAAAACACAAGCTTACAAAATTACATTCTTGGCATTGCTGGTTGTTTTGTCAATTCAGAGTGAGATTCTTGTATCCATTGCACAACTTCACCTTATTCTGTTGTGGAAAGGTGGTGGTGGTGGGGTGGGGTCACTGGAATGTTGTGTAACATTTTGCCAACCTAGCACACATCCCTTTTATCTTTAATGGAAAACATAGGTCGCTCAATACGTGTTAATAGTATGTTAAGCAACCAAATATCAAATAAGAATCAGACCAATAAAAGCATTTGTGTAACCATGCAGTGATGAGAAGATTCATGAGGACAGCTGTAGCCTACACTCATCACTGAGGCCTTTGGGTCTGATGTCCACAGGTGCACAGGCATCAGTCAGGACCACATCATCCCTTATTGGGGTGGGGCACCAGAGGTTATGTAGGATCATTTTCATATTACATAGGCAGTTTTCATGGAGTGTGGAAACTATGGAAAGAATTGCATCATGGCAAGGGTTTTTTTTTGGTCAAAAGTATTGAAAATCTTTGATTGTTGTCTGATCATTTTTTTCATTTAATACTAGGCCTACATATGTGCTAGGGGGTTACAGAATACAATTTAATTTCTTCTCAATTAGTTTTTTCCCAATAAATTATATTGGTGTATGTATGCTGTTGTCCATATATCCAACAATTATACAGTTGAGATAATGGTTTCCTGTGTAGAATCTGGTTTAACATAGTTCAGATGTCCAAGCAATGAAGTATAGTATAAGTATGTATGTATATATACTCTTTTGATCCGTGAGGGAAATTTGGTCTCTGCATTTATCCCAATCCGTGAATTACTCAGCACACAGTGAACACAGTGAGGTGAAGCACACACTATGAGCGATGAGATCTGGAAAGTTCCAGAAAGAGCATTCTTAAAAGATCTGGAGGTGAAAAATACACCCAGACTGAAAATATTCCATTTCACACAAACTAATATGTTACTTGGAGAGGGTTCAATTTACTGGAAAGAGAAGGAACAGTGCCTTTTCACATTCAGGAGTCTCTTGTTAATTGAAGGTATGATTTACACATTGCTTATAAATGTGTGACTAAGTAAGAGCAATGTTAACTGTGTTACTGTGACGACGCCATTTAACAACAGGGTGTGTTACAGTTGCTGAACATGACCAACACACTAAAGGAGAATGCGGTTACACAACATTCTTGCATTGCTGTCTCTTAGAGACACGCTTCAGGGGAATAGTGTTGCTGTCAACTTGTTTGAAGGCATAACAATGTAGGTAGGCTATTAAAATCTCAAGTTCACAAGCATCTAGAGGTCTTAACTTATATTAATAAAGGTCTTAAAGCCCATTAGGATACCACATGTTGACTAAAAAAGAAAATAGCTCAGTAACATGGTTAAGGCCATGGCACATGGCAAGTGTATACCTTGATCGCAGATTTACTTCATAGATCCATAACTTGTCATATGCATTGTGCACAACAAAACCAATTTAGCTGAACACAGGGCCAGTTTGGCCACACTGTGCATGCATTCATGCACAGAAGGTGCACGTAGCAACCTACTTGGAAATCATCGAAAATGTGGTCTGCTTATTACAGTCAGTGTGACAAAGACAGAAAGACATGCTTGGCATTCAGAAAAGTTAGTGTTCCCCATGCTTAAGGAAAGAGTCAAGATTCCTGCGATAGCAATCTCTCGACATGCAACGTGTAGACAGTCATACTCTGATTTCACAATGACAAACTCAAAACACAGATTAGCTCATGTTCACCATAGTTAGAATGTTTCAAGACAAAATATTGTTTTTAAATCAGCCATCCATGAAGACTGTTCAGCCCACAGTATACAAAACAGACAACGGTCATGGTAGCGGAAATTATTACGATTACACTATAGCCTATTCGTACTACAAGGATACAAGGAAGTTTATTGTCACATGCATATAGTTACTGGAAGTAAGAAATGCAGTGAAATTATGTCTGGTGTCAGCCTATTTGTGCATTAATGGGGGGTAAAAAGTGCAGTAGAAGAGGGGTTTAGTAGATTAAGTGGCAAGGGCTGCATAAAAAAAGGTGGGGGAGGATTGGGATTAGGTGGGGGGCTCCAACAAGGAGCACCCAAGAGCAACAGGGGCAAGGATATTTTGAGATAAACTACAGTTGTAGCTCAACGTTGTTAGCAATGTGTTGAATATCCACAAAGCAAAAGGAAACAAGGAAGGAAACAAGCACTCCAACCACAACCCAACATGGAAGGTTCCTCATGCATTCATGTGCTCTGACTTCAAATGCATACCTGGCCAGTATGCACATAAGATAGGACAGCGCTTGAGTAAACACACAATGAAACACTCATACTTCAGCTAACCTAAAAGAGCTGGCTAGGCCTGGTTCCTTCCAAAATGTATAGCATGTGTGGCACCATAGCTTCAGGATGTGAAGGGACCACTGATGAATAATAGACTGGAATTTAATGGAATGCGCCCTGAGATCCTTAACATCGAGTCATCACATTCATCAGTTTTACCCTCTTACTGGTGTTGCTCAACCCTTACAGAAATTTCAGGTTTCTGGCAAAGGTCATATTTTCACATGCAAATTAGGTTTCTGGCAAACAGTTGTGGTTAACTTTTGGCAATGTCATATGTAAATTAGTTTTGTCACCTAATTGTCAGTTCACTGGAAGTTTGCCATTATTGGCTAAGTATGGTGGAAAATCATTGGCAAACACATTTGCCACTAGTGGCAAACTTCTCATTGTTGCCAGAACTTGGCAAACTTCTGGCAATATGTTCTAATGAACTCATTTCCCACAAATCACCCATAACTTTGCTGCAAAACTGCCACAAACATTTAATTTTTGTAAGGGAAGGTCTGAATATTAAACCAATCATTAAATCAACAACAAATCAGTATCAGTTGTGAGCTATCTGTTCCTCACACCATCGGTCTCAGTTTTGCTGAGCTGGGCTATGAATTAATTTTGGAATTACTTTTCACACTGCAATAGCTCAATTCAAATTCAAAAGAACAATGTAATGCAAAGCCATTAAAAAAAAATGTCACTTTATTATTTACATAAAAAAAAGAACAGGAAAGCTCCCATAACATTTCATCCCTTCAGCTTTAACATACATAGTATGTATAGTATAGTAGTTAAGGAGAGTGAGGCCCTTGGAGAAAAGCCATATTGCTGGTCCAGAGGCTTCTCCAAGACAGAGGTAGGTGGTGGTGCTAGTGGGGGGAGCATGATGCAGGCACATTCTCCTTCACCGGTGACATGGGTTCCACTTTCTTACATGGAGCAATCTTTGTGGTTTCTCTGTGTACAAAAAGACGCAATTAGATCACAGACGACGGAGTTGTGTTTGTTCCTGCAAAACCACTGAGGACTACGTCTGTCTGTCTGCCGAAGCGTCTGGGGCTGATGCAGTGACGCACTTGCACATGGCGAATCTCTCAAGGTTGTTTCCTGCTCTGCGGAAGCCAGGCTGTGGGTGTACTGGTGTGGCGGTGTTCTGTCGAACTTGGCCACTTGGCTACGAACAGGCGGCAGCAAATCCGAGCAGCAAAACACACAGTTCAAGGAAAAAGGCCTCAGGGAAAGCCCTATGACAGCACATGGCTCTATGAAATTGTATAAAACACATGAACCCTGATGCATGGCAAACACAATGGCCTTGCTATGTAGATATTCTGTGATGCATGTAGAATCCCTTAGCCTCTATTCACTCTTAGACATACAGACAGACAGACGTAGAAGTAGCAACTCGCAACACTCATATGTTGACTCACACACCCATCCCCGTTCATACCAGAGGCAGATAATGGCTCCTTCAAGCCAAACATTGTGGCACTAAGACAGAGGCTGTCTTGCATTCTCTACATAAGCATTTAGTTACACTTGTGTACCCTCCTGGGTTGTCTTCAACTGAGACACCAGAGGCAGTTGGAATAGAGTACATTACAGAGGAGACTCTATGCCAGCTTTTGTGTGACTGATGAAAACGACACATTTCTCAAGATAGATATAGATCATCTGTTTTTCCATCTCCTGTGTCAATTCACATGACCTATTTTGGTAAACCACAAATAGTTCCTGAAAGTTCCTGGAAGCCCCAACACTTTGGTTACACACATACAGTACACAGTGCTTGTTATACTGTAGCTTAATTACTATTTACCTGTTTGAATATTGATATATTAATGTAAATTAAGATTTGAATCCTCAAATAACTAAATATGATTAAATAAATGCTTAGTGTGTGTGCGTGTGTGTACAGTGTAGTCACTCACTTCTTGAATCCAAAGCTCTTCCACAGGCCACTGATGGTGGCCTGCACGGCCGGCTGGTTCTCGTCATTACTGGACCTCTTCCCAGACCCCGCGGGCTTTTTGCGTAGGCCGCTGGCCCGCGCCGGAGCAGAGGTGCGGATCTTCCCCACTCTGCCCGCGTCAGTGGGCCGCACGCGAGGAAGGCCTGCTACCTGCTGACACCAACCAGTTCACATTGCATTGGCAAAGAAAATGGAAGTTCTTTGGGGTACTTCAGCACCACAGGTACTTTTTCATACTTCTTAGAACTGTTGGAGGAAGTGCAGTAACCCCTTTATCATATCGTATCGACAGCTCCAAGGTAAGGTACTCTCCCAGCACAAGACGAACCCAGAGTGACTCAATGTAATGTCACTTCAGTGTTTCTACTGATGGTGTGAATGCAAACAGAGAAAAGGGTATGCAGTTCTCAGAAGAGCTGCCCAGTAGGCAGTTCCTATCAAGGAGTCCCTAGAGTGGTTAGATCTGAGAGTGCCTATATTAAATCACACGTCTATACAAAGACTGCAAACACAGCCAAAAATACATGCTAGTGTTCACTTCTTGGACTTCACATCCACAATCATCTCATACACATGTAAACTTTTTAAACACCATTTAAACATAAAAACAGTCATTTACAGTATCTAGATATTTTTAAACTTTTTTTATGTGTTTGGGCCTTTCGTTTACACGTAAACAGTTTTAGCTCCTTCAAACAGATATATTTTTTTAAAACACACTACAAAGTGAAGATTTCTTAAAACGCTGATTCTCTGGATCTGTGTAAACAGAGTAAAATGCAGTTTTTGTTTAATGATGACGTGTTTGATCCTGTGTCTACAGTGCGTGCCTAAAAAAATTCAGTGTACACACCGAGTCCGATGCAATTATTTTTAATATTTTGCATTATAAGAGCTAACTTTGGGTAAACTAAGCCTGATATAAGAGAAAACAACAAGGAGAGCTCATAAAATCACCAAGATTTAAAGCAGACTAGCCTTTGTTCATCCATGGGGTGCATTTTGGCTTGAGAGGTGCTAGGGTAATGAAAGCGATACGGTCATCTTCCATTGCCTATGCTACTTGTGCTATATTATGATGACCCTGGACATAATCCCGTTGTCAGCAGTATAGCCTATATATAAAAGTATGATCGGTTATATTACCATGCAGTGCATCCTATGGGTTCAAATGCCTAAATGGCATATTCTAAACTAATGTAATGCACAACTTCCATTTCCGTGAATAAAATGTCAATTTTTCTTTCTTTTCATGCACAACTGTGCAACAATAAGTTCTCTGTTCACTGTTGCAATGAGAGCAAAATGATCGGAAGGTGGTAGGTGGAAAGCTGTCTGTGGTGGAGTTCGCACTCTTGCGACACACCTCATCACACATCTGCGAGAGTCTGATGTAACGTAAAACTCTTTGTGACTTTGGCATATAGGCCTATTAATGAGACTGGGCAGCAAGATCACCCATTCTGTCAGCTTTCTTTGCATAACTGATAATTCATCTCCATCTCATATCGTAGGCCTATCATACTGCGTTGTGATCAATTCTGCCAAAGCAGATGAGTAGACGAGTTGTTTGGAACTGTTGTGCTCTAGTGTGTACGGGGATGTGTTTTTAATTGAATGTCGTGTAAACAAACAAAAAAATATCCGTTTTAAAAAATATCTAGATACGTTTAAATAAGGTCTTAAACTCCAGTCTCTCCTGGGTGTCCTTCAGCCCTCAGTAACAAGAGTAACTTGTCCAGTAACAAGAGTAAAAGACAGAAGGAAGTTCTTTTTAACCCACCTTTGGTCTCATGGGAGTGGACCTGACCTTCTCTGGACTGCAGGTGTCTGTGGGACTGCAGGTGTCTGTGGGACTCCCCTCGGGGCTCAGCCGGGAAGACGATTCCTGAGAGACAGAAGGGCCAAACCAATTATTAAAGCACCGAGCCGAATTAAGGAGGATCAGTGGGTCAATGCTGAGGTATTGTAACGCATCACCAACCGAAACCAAAAACACATCAATGACTTTGACCCACTTCAATCACAAACCAGGGGCATGGGCATGATGATGAAGATTAAAGGCACCCTTTTCGACCTTAACATAAGGTTTCCAAAATAATTTTGATGGCACATAACCTCGTAACATGACGAATGGCACTTCTGCCATTGTCTGAGCGGCCCTCTGTCTGCCCCCCGCCCCCTTTTATTTTTCTACAGATTGCTGTAGGTGCATTCCCTCTACATTATTAGGAGTTATTTAGTTGCAAGACGCATATTTAGTTTGTTTATTATTGCACTTCTCAACTGTGGGGGGGACCCTGAGAGCAAGTTATGTTAAGGGTGCCTTTAAAAAGTAACTTGCCTGAACAAATTTCTAAAACATTGCAAACATCGTCACTTCACAATATAATGCACCATTTTAACTTTTGACCCTGAAAGTTAGGGCTGTGCAGTTGGTAATCATCAATTAAGACTCTACACACACATTCATAAATACCTCAAGGAGTATGATACAAGCAGGACTTATGTTATGACAGTGGTGAAGTCCAATACAGATAAAGGCACTTATGTGTAGGTGACATGCAGGTGGGTTTACGTCAATTGAAGCTCCTTTGCTTGACCTCTAAAAACTACAATTTCCAACATTACCCAATATGCTGAGTAGCCTTGTGAGGAGCCCTTTATCTCCGTGGGAGTGGACGTGTCCAGGAGCTGTGTGAAGGAGGATGTGGGGGTCTCCTCCAGGCTGCCAAAGGTGCTATTGGGCTGGGAGAAGTAGGCGCTGTCCTGGGAGGGCGGTGAGTTGGGGGACCGCTCCCTCTCAGACATGTCCGCCCTCTCCTCCTCTTCCTCATCTGCGTCTGACACGCGGGAGGTCTGTCGCTGGACCTGGTGCCCCTGGACGATGCCGGACCGGGACCAGATCTCCTTCTTCCGCTGGAACTGCTGCAGGGCGGCGATCCCTGACAAGGCTGGGGTGCTGGGCTGGCGTGAGGAAAAGGAGGAGGTAGAGGAGGAAGAGCTGCCAGACCAGCTGAACACCCCCAGGCCCTGGCTGGGTCGCTGGGCGGGGGGAGAAGCCGGCGGGCTGCAGGACTCCTCACAGACCAGAAGCGGGTCGTCAGCCTCTGTCTTTGGCGTGGAGTCTCCCTCGGAGCAGACCAGGTTGGAGCACTCTCTCTCTCTCTCTGCGGATCCAGCCTGAGAAGAACAATCCTGTGCTGAAGGACCAGGACTCTCCACTGCTGTGCTGCTACTGCTGCTGTGGAAGAACCTGGAGCAGACACACAGTAGTTGGCACAGCGGGTATTGTTACACAAGAATAAAACCCGGTGTGAAAATAGATTGACATATTTGACAAATAAACGTAACAGAAAATCTCTGCTGGGTAATGGTGCATAGATGTTAGCCATGGTAACTGGATTAACTGCCATAACACCAAGACGACCGATTACAGCACGTAAGCATACATTTCTCACTAACTGAATGTGAACATCACATAGCTCACATACACTATTAAAGACAGGGTTCCCACTCTAAGTCAAATGTAAAATTCCATGACTTTTCCCTGACAAAAAACGGAATTTCCATGACTTACTATACTATTAACTAACGTATAGCCTTCAAGAATATTTTACTTTTTAGAGTGGAAGATGAATAAATGGCCATCGAATAAACAAAGTTGGGATACTTAAGGAAGCAGTGAAGCAAATAACCAGATATACACCAGTTCTGCGTAGAAATATTTGTATTAATGTATTTTGGCAAATAAATGTTAAACTTCTACAACAAAATTCCCTGATATTCCATGACTTTGACCCAAACATAAAAAATTCTAAATAGACTTTCCAAAATTCCATGACATTCCAGAAATTCCATGACCCGTGGGAACCCTGTAAAGAAAACGTAATGGCCTTCTTAAGTAGTAGATTAGGAGTCTGGGCTAGAAGGCTTTACCTGCTGACTGTTCCATGATGTTCTTTGTCTCCACTCTCTGTTTGGTTCCTCCTTTGCAGTAATGTAGCAAACCGGTTCCGTGGTTTGTTCTCAGCGGGAGCGCGGTTCTCCTTGCAGCCCCTGGTCTCTGGCGTGACAGGTGCGCTGGCACGGGGTGAGGTCTCTGTGCGTTGCCGTTTCTGGTCTGAGGTAGAGTACTGATGCAGCAAGTCATCTTCTGAAATACTGGAGTCTGCAAGGGAGAACCAAGGAGCACCTTACTGCTAGAAGTACTTTCCATAATCAGCCATCTTTGGACATAACTCCTAACCACTATCTGCAGTTCAGAAACTCAGCACGGTGACTGAGGGTGATTTAGAAAGTAAGTCCATGATTTAAGAACTCACAGAGAAGATAGTAAGATACATTAAGAAATAATTGTAGTATACCTAGAACTATTACGATGAAATCGATTAATTATCAATTACATTTAACCTTGAAATGAACAATACCAGCTAAGGAGCAGGCCACCTCTTGTGCCCTCATGCACAAACTCTCCTAAAGGACACATTGAGCTTGTGTTGTCCAAAGTTACCTTGTCTGAGTCTCTTGACCTGTGGTTCTTTAAGAGAGAGTTTCAGGCCCTTCATGCTGACCACTCTTTCCTTCCCCTTGGTGGGAGAGAGCTTCTCCCGGACAGATGAGGAGGCACTGGGAGCGGTGGTCAGGCCTGGGACATAGCCTTTGCTCCATATACTGGTGTGCTGGAGGGCCTTACGATCTTGCCGATCATTCCAACCTCGACTGCGAGGTTTGGTGGGCTGACAGGAAAGAACAAGGACAGTGAATGACGTACAGTTTGACACAAACCTGAAAGCATTGTGAAATTATTGTAATATGCACATTGCACGATATAAACAGAGCTAATAGTATAAGAATAAATTAGAATTAAATTAAAATTTTCTTAAAACTATGGAGTTGAATATATATGTACCTGTACAGATGTTTTATCAGGATCAAAGTCATCTATCTTTTCCATCGTGTGAATATCAACATTTCCCAGGGCCATCTGCAAACCTTTCTTATCGCCCACATTTCTAAGGTCATGTCATTAAGGACATTTTTTCCCTGAACTTTTGAAACAGTTGGACCAAAAACTTTGTTTCCTTTCATCTACCAGAAGTTGGGAGATCACAGGCACCATAGTGAGTTGGGTCATTCCACGTCAGTTCAACCAGGGCCCACGCACTTAGGTCTCAAAAAATTCTGAAAAAATTACCAGGTGTACCCATGTTACCCAGGGACACACTGTAAAATGACTCTTATGTAAGATCAATACTTTCCAAGATACAGCCAGTTTTACAGGGGGAGGGGGGTGTCGATTTTGTTCGGCCTCTTTTTTTTTGTCAAAGTTCACAAGCCCACAAGCAAAGAACTAAACCATGTAGGAGGCTCAAATTTTGCATGCTGGTACATAAATAGGAATAGTATGTAGCAAAATAGTCACGTTTGGTCTGGATAATCCCGCATGGTCATAGCTGTCCCTCAAAGTTGATACACATTTTATTGGAGTTTTTGGCTGGGCTCTGTTTAAGCCTTCAGAAGACATATTTGTATTCAACATAGGCTCTTGATTTATTTTCCTTACTGAGATAAGTAGAAACACTCTCACAAAAAGCAATGGACAGAAAACAAATCCCTTTAGGGTCTGAACAGCAGACTGAAAAATCACAAGTCTGAAAAATAATTTTGGTTATTATTTTCCAGAGCACTAAACACCTTGTGGGAATATACAAAGATTTTTTTAAATATGTTTTCTTTATTCTCCATGATCCCTTCTTTTTGAAAACACCAATTTGACTTGTCTTATGCAAATCTTTCTTTTTTATTTTCCACCCTGAACATGGGCAAAATGCCCCATTGACATCAATATGTTTTATATAGTCACCACACTGCCACCTGTGGTTGTATAGAGTAACCTGTGGTAGCAAAACATATTGATGTCAATGGTGCATTTTGCCCATGTTCAGGGTGGAAAGTGAAAAAGAAAGATTTGCATAAGACAAGTCAAATTGGTGTTTTTGAAAAGAAAAGATCATGAAGAATAAAGAAAAAAAATATTTAAAAAATCTTTGTATGTTCCCACAAGGTGTTTGGGTGCTCTGAAAATGAGAACCAAAATGATGTTTTAGACTTGTAAAGTCTGCTGTTCAGACCCTGAAGGAATTTATTTTCTGTTCATTGTTTTTTGTGAGACTGTTTCTACTTATCTCAGTAAGGAAAATAAATCAAGAGCCTATGTTGAGTACAAATATGTCTTCTGAAGGCTTAAACAGAGCCCAGCCAAAAACTCCAATAAAATTTTTATCAACTTTGAGGGACAGCTATGACCATGCAGGATTATCCAGACCAAACGTGACGATTTTGCTACATACTATTCCCATTTATGTACCAGCATGCAAAATTTGAGCCTCCTACATGGTTTAGTTCTTGAGCTGTGGGCTTGTGAACTTTGACAAAAAAAAGAGGCCGAACAAAATCGACACCCCCCCCTCCCCCTGTAAAACTGGCAGTATATTGGAAAGTATTGATCTTACATAAGAGTAATTTTATAGTGTGTCTCCTGGGTAACATAGGTACACCTGGTAATTTTTTCAGAATTTTTTGAGACCTAAGTGCGTGGGCCCTGGTTGAATTGACGTGGAATGACCCAGTTTATTTGCCTTCCTAGCTGTATTTACAAACATGAAAATACCGCAGTGGTAACGTCAACGCCTGATGGTTTGTCGACCCAAGCTTGATTCACAAGGTGTCCTGTGTCGCTTTGGATAAAAAAAACTTCTGCTACATACCAGCTAATAAACAAATATTACAAATAGTGTTCTCTACGGCTGGCTAGCATTCCCGACTACATTCTATGACAAGTCTTAGAAAGAGCTTGTACAGCAGGGGTGCTTATTATTTGTGAGAAAAGGATACACTCCTGCATAGCCAAGGGTTGCTGGATCAATTGCATCTGCATAAGGGTTTAGTGGAACCACCTTCCTGTTGATGGGGTCAAACACGAGCTGGTAGAGGAAGGTGTTGTTGGCCTTGATGAATCCCTCTATATATTCATCTGGAACTGTTATGTTCATTTTCAAGTACTGGCCCATTTTCTTAATCACCTGTAAGAGGAAGCATGAACACAGCAGGGATTAAACACCAGAGAAATAAACACACGCGCTAGTACAAACCAATCTACCACCCAGTTAGCCTCTAAGTGATTGAAGCATACAAGGAAGAGATGTTGGCAGCGCTAACGCTTTGTTCACTTCCTAGACCATTACTGCTATAGAAATGTGATTGAGAGATTCTCTTCGATTTAATTAAATTCAAAACACTTTATTTACCCCAAAGGGGCCATTTTTGTACAGTCACATAGAGTAGCACACAGATAGAAATAATATAAAAATATACATAGAGGTGGAAAAAGGCCTCACCTTGAGGATGTCAGGGTTGTTGGCCATGCGGAGGAGCTTGCAGGCCTTGCCCAGGCCGATGCCATAGAGAGAGGCCAGGTAGTCACAGCCTGAGAGGATGCACATGTGGCGGAACTTCTCCTCAGTGAAGACGTTCCCCAGGGTGTGGCAGCGCCCCAGGTGGTTCTGGTCGATCTCCAAACCGTTGCCCTGCTTGTCCATCTTTAATACAACCTAAGGGAGACATTTTCTTTACATACAATAATATTCAAGGTTGATAAATGAACAGGAAAATGACAGTGAATTCAACTATAAAAACTATTAAAAAAAACTGGCATGTGCCATTAACACCTTGAAGCTTCTACTTCAAAGGTTTAGCCACTCCCATGTCCACTTATTTGACTGCTAGCTCTGCTTGATACCTCTGTAGGCACAGTACCTTCTTACAGCCAAACGCTAGCAGGTCTGAATCCTCTGTGATGATGGCCTGGGCAATGTCTGCTTTGTTCAGGAAGGCCAGCTGGGCATCAGCCTCATACGGAGCCACTATACAGTCCACACCCCTTATCCTGGCAGCCTTAAAAACAAACACAGTGCAAAATTAATGACACCAAAGTCTGTGTGAAAAGTGTATCTTAACACTGTAAACAGCCTAACTGACCCAAATATATCTACATTTCCAATAAACACTTTGATTTCTACAGGTAACCATGACATTGTATTGTGTTTTAAAGCAAAGTGCTTTAAGAAAACTGTGATTAGAGATCTCTACCCCCAAACATCAAAATTCACTGGTGAGCCAGAAAAGTATGTCTACATAACAGTTAACATTAGCCAATATGTGTGACAACTGGTGGAAGACTTGAGTTATAGTGCGTTCATGCGGTTGGGAAGTGGGAAGGTCCCAACTTCCGAAGTGTGAGCGTTTACTATGTTCAGTGGCGTCAAAACATACTCCTGGGAGCTCTCCCAAAGCCCCCACTTCAAGCTGGGAAGTGCCCAGTTCAGGTGTGACGTACACCCTCTAAACTCTAGAATTCTCCCACTCCCTCATGAATGCACCATTAAAGCGCACTGGATGGAGGAAAGGAGTGGTGGTAAAGACAGAGGAACAACACTGTGACCACAGCTGGACAAAGATGAAAGGATTGAGTATGTATACAATCAATAACAGTGTCAATTTACCTTGATTACTTCATGAGCCATGGAGGGAGTGACACTAACACATCGAGTGAAGCATTCTCGTGCTTCAGATACCTTTCCCTCACGAAGGAGCTGTTTGCCCCGCTGTAAATTGGCCTGTCGACGCCTTAATCAAGACAGACAAATGGAGTAAACAAACAATGACGAGAGAATAACAAAACAAAGGTGTGCACATATTTGCATCATGTGGAGTGGATTTTATACTCACTCTCCACGTGCCTTGTCAACCTCCTGCTTCGATGGTAGGTTACGGCCATCAAACACCAGGATAGGCTTGACACCGAAGGACAAGAGCATGTCCACAAATTTCATGCAATATGTTACATATCTGTAGATGACAAAACATGAAATCAGTCAACCTGTCAAATGCAAACTACATCACATTATTGACAAAAAAGGGTCTCAAGTGTTGCTTACTGATCCGTAGGTTCTCCTTTGGCTAGTTTTTCAGCACATGCGAATGCTCCTTTATGCAGCCAGCAATATGTATCCACGGCCACTGTCTGGCCTTTGTATTTTTTGACGTTTATGGGCTCTGTAGCATCCTTTAGAAACTGTAACAGGCCCTGAATTCCCATTTTCACAGTAGAGGGGTGAATCCAGTGTCACAATTCTGAAGAAAAATAGAGACGCACAAGGAATCAGCAAAAGGTAACATTCACGTTAACTATTATCCAGCTAAAAAAACACTGCATTACATCCATTTCTACAACTTCATGTGTTGTAGGACTGAAAGGTAAGGTAAACCTAGTTCTAGCTGGGTGGATTTGTGGGAAAGCCCTTTTCAGTTGTAACTTAAACGTTAGCTAGCGTTAGCTAAAGTTACAACTTACTTCGCCAGCTAACAATTTAATAATGACGACTTAAGCTTTTACCGCCAACTAAGTCCGCTATCCTAGGTTCTAGTTAATTGTTTCGGTTATCTTTGCAACGAGGCGGTGATATTTAACTAACGTTAACGTTACCCAGGTTATGCTATGTTCGAACGTTTATGAAAGGTTGAAAATAACGACGCAAGGTAACGTTCTTAACATAACTGGTTAACTAGCCGAATAATATCAATACCTATCGTTGCTGAAACATTTGGTACGTGAGTGAAATGTAGCCTATACGAAAGATAAAACATTTTTACTTTATAGTACTTACATAAAGTCTACTGTCCTGCAACAAAACCCTGCGAGTCTTCAACTTTAGCGGCAAAATTGGAGCTTCATTGCGTACGCCTGTGATTGGATGGAGTAATTTTACGCAGGCCAATCACTAAACAAGCACTAGATTCGTAACATAAGAAGGATTGTGGGATATGTTGTTTTTAAGAATTACCCAGCGACTGGGAATAATGCAGGAGTTGTTCTTGCCTGCAGGATGTGGATGTCTATGTGAACATTATAGAATGGTGCATGTCATAATTTAGGTCTAGGATAGCCAAACAGGCCAGAGTGTGTCCAATCAAAGTTAATCAAGAACTATGTTTGTATATTCCAGCTCAAGCTTTCACACCATATGTAGGTCACATATATGGTGCAAAAGTCCTAAAATGGCATTCCCATAATCATTCATTACAAAGATAAATGACACTTCACTTGATATTGCCCTGCATCAAATTGTGGATATACAAATATGCCAAGAGCCAACAGTCAACAGTCAGCCTACATTCAAGTCCATGAGTAAGGTGGATCATGGATTTGGAATGAAGTAACCAAGAGGTGTTAGTGTAGTCTTTCCATTTTAATTCAAGGGGTTGAACAAAAATATAGCATTCATAATTTAGGAATCACCGCCATTTCTACACTGTACCTCATTTCAGAGGTTCAAACGTAATCGGAGAAGCATGACATAACCATAATTATAAGGATTATGCTATATTTACTTCCTGGAGTCTGAGTTCATGTATCACCGTATGCTGAGCTTCCTCCCTTGGGATGCTTTGCCAAAACTTTACTGCAGCTTCCTTCTGTTGCTGCTTGTTCTTGGGTCTTTCAGTCTATAGTTTAGTCTCCAGAAAGTGAAAAGCATGCTCAGTTGGGTTAAGGTCAGGTGACTGACTTGAAGAATTGAAGAATACTCTATTTTTGTGCCCTGAGTAACCCTTGGGTTGCTTTTGCAGTATGTTTTGGGCCATTATATATACTGTGAAGTGCCGTTTTGTGGCATTTAGCTGAATCTGAGCAAACTATCCAAATTCATCCTGCTACTTTTATCAGCAGCCATATCAATGATAAATACTAGTGACCCAGTCCCATTGGCAACTATATTTCCCTGCCATAACATCACCTCGACCATGTTTGACACAGCTGTTTTGGAGCTGTTCCTTCCATTTTCTGTTTTCACTCTGGTATAAATTCATTTTGGTTTCCTCTGTCTAAAGAATTTTGCTTCAGTACTGGGCCATCGTTTGAAGACGTTTTATAGTCTGGCCTTCCTGTTCTTTGATGCCAGTGGTTTGCATCCTGTCATAAACCCTTTGTATTTACGTATATTCATGCAGGTGTATATTGCTGATTGTTGACTATGATGATGAGGATACGCATACCTCCTTGAGAGCTGTCCTTGACTTAGCCCAATGTTGTGAATGCTTTTTTTAACAATGACAGAATTCCCTGATCATCCACTCTACTTGTCTTCTGTGGTCTTCCAGGCCACGTGAGTTACTGAACTCGCCAGTGCACTGCATTCCTTCTGCATTCCAAGAATGTACCCAAATTGTTGACTTTGTCACTCCTAATGTTCTGTTATCTGTCTGATAACCCTAGTTTCATTCGCAACACCTCTTTGGACTGCATATTGACAGTTCCAATTGCTACCAATTGCAAATGAAAACATTTTGACAGAACTCCAGAGCAGCTTTTCTGCTTACTGTAAATCATTTGTTAATACATTACTTAAGTATTTTTGTATCATAATTGTAAAGAGTTGAGAGAAAGTGGGATAGAACATTATGTCCAATATTCCAATATATGGTTTAATGTTCTGCATTATGTCCAATATTCCAATATGTGGTTTAATGTTCTGCATTTCTCATTAGTAGGTCACTTTGATACTAAAAGTATGATTCTATGTAATGACTGTATAATATCTGTACTGTCCCTGTGTATATCTGTGTGTGACTATGTATTTAGATAAGCGGGAATATTATGACTTTGCAGTGTTTCACTGTTCTGCATGGCTGCGTCAGTATCTGCTCCGGATTGCCAGGCTGCCACTAATCAAGGTCTGATTCAGTGTAGTCCACGTGAGATGGGATGACCAACGCCATCTCCCGTCAGCCTGGAAGGATACTTAAACCCTATATTTCCTTGTCTAGTTAGAGCAGCTGATGGATCTTTAGGTGAAGTCATGCTGTCTCTCCCTTGATGCGTATCATTGTAAATAAACTCTGTTCCTGATTTTTCATACTATTGGTCTGACTGGGTCTCTTAAATCTATGGTATCTATGGTATGGTAAATTACCATCAGAGTGTTACCATGAATGGTGACTAGCAGAGGGGTTAACATGTGTCCACTCTGGCTGATCTAAGACCAAGCATGCTTGCAACAGCCTGTCATCCACAACAGTTTCACCCCGCATGCTTGCATGCCCGTTAAGATACATGGCGAGTGAGGTCTCGTTTGTGTTCTCTGAGGTCAATTTATAGTCCAAGCGCCAAAAGCTGCTCAAGCAAACTGACCTAAAAGTGACAAATGATCTGCTCAGTGCATACCACGTCACCTGCTTTTGTCGCTCTCTCTGGATGATTTTTGATTAAATGTGATTTATGCTTGGATATAGTCATTAGGCTTGCTTGAATATTCCCCATCAGTGTTCTCAAAGATGACATATTGTGTATGTCTTGTTAAACAGTGAAAAACTGTGAAATATCAAATGATTAAGTATGCCTAAGTAACTTGGAGGTTTGTTACAGTATACATTTTTAAAATGCAAAATGTTTTTAGCACCACTTAAACAGAGACCACCCCCCACCTGAAACACACACACACATAGTTTTTAAAGAGCAAACCCAACACAAAGTAGGTACACACCTGAATGGTCTTTTAATAAACAGTCACATTTGGTGTTGATCACCACTGCTGTCAGATAAAGAAAAAGTAGAGAGAGAGCACAACAGCATGATACACACAGGATGAATGATAAAGGGAAGCTGAGAGCAACAAAAAGGAGAAAGGTTAGAGAATGACTGCTTTCCTCTGTGATATGTTCACGTATTGAGGTTAAAACGACAATAGAACAGGTACTGTACAAAACATTTCAAGTAAGGCAGGGGAGCGTCCTTGGAAGGGCGGGCTGTCTGGATTCGTGCAGCTTCTGTTCACTGTTGGTGAAGTGAAATGTGACAACAGCACAGCTGGTTCGGAAGCTTCAAAGCCAAATGTGCACTACAATAGGCCTTGCTAAGTCAATTCAACACACTCTGCACAACATATGACCAGAAACCTACTCTTAGAAATAAGGCTTTTTGAGACACTTCAATATGATAGAGTAACAAGGTCTTTACAGAACTAATTTAAAGAAGAATCTGCAACACTTCCGTCTAATTTGCCCCCTTTTCAGCCTTCTCTAGACTTTAGACACAGCAAACTCCATTTTGTCCTAGTACTTATCACTAAATATCAAATTGCAGCAATTGTAATATTTCATTGTGCCTATAACCAGATGTCAAAAAAAACTCAGACGTGTGTCCTTGTGTCTCACGGGGGTAGACTTTGTAAAGCCATCTATAATGTTTTTTGACAACACAATAATCACAGTGACGGTCAGAAACTGTCCAAATAAATGTATGAATGATTTCCTTTGCCCATTAATTGCATATGATAACTGGTAATCGTAGCGGTATACCTTTTGGCAGGTCAGAAGGTCTTCGGTAGCTGAGTAACTGCCTCTATGGAGATGCAAATAGCAAATTTCTGCCGTTAAATGCTTGTCTATTTCCTAACACACAGGCTACCCTTGAAGACTAGTTTTTCAAATTTTTTCTGTCTGAACTCCAGTCATAAATTACATTTGTATAATTACCGCACTAATGCATGACATCCTTTCTTTTTTCAATACAATGAGATGGTGTCAATTCCAAAAGATTCAATTGATTTCTTTCATAAGTCAATTTTGTTTGGTTCACAATATAAAAAAGCTAAAGTTGCACCACATGCAAAGTGTAATGCCGATACAGTTGCTTATTTCCACATTCCTTTATAAGACTCACGATAAAGTTATTTCCTTCCGTCAGAATTGGAGATCAAATGTAATATTCCCATTTTTTTCAGCACACTCAACAGCAACCTCTTTCCATTTTAAAGTTGTCAAGAGCATTATGACATGATATGATCACATTTTAAATCACATGCAGTTGTTTAAACAGCACTGGCATGTTTTATTCCATCATCTTGTAATTTGGATGACAAAATGGATACCCCTAGAAACATGTCAGTTTGTGAACGTACTTCTCATCTCATTGAATGCAGCTGAGAGGAAGCAAAATGTGACAACGGGATCAACTCCTTAAGTTCACTAACAACTGAAGTGTGCATAAGATGAAACTAATCCTTGGTAAATAAGCCTGTGGACTGACTAAGACTAAGACTTGGAGATACAGTTTGAATGGAAGGACATAGATGTCTGCATTTGGTTACAGTTCATGCTTGTGACAACACATGGGCATACTATTTCATCACATGACACCGGAAATAACAGCTTCTATCACCAGGGACAGACAAATAGGCCTCCCCAGTTCTCAGAATCAGCCATCATAGAAGCTTAATGTGGCTGCTCTCTGTGTGGCTCTTAGGGTGTGTCTCCGTGTCTTTGAGCCTTTGGTATAAAGCATGAGACTGCACCACTCAGAGCACACAAACGGCCACTTGGGGGAGACAAAAAGACAATGCACACATTGAGGCAGAGAGAATTGACTAAACATTCACTCAATGTTGTTTCTCAGTCTTGTTTCTCACACAAGATCAGCAGGCACACACACACACACACACACACACACACACACACACAGACCGGTAGGCCTATGTACAGAGGAATGAAAACATTAACATATCAATCCCCTCTAAAAATGGAAGAGAAAATAAAGCAGGCGAAGAAGTACAGAGAGCTGCATTTTGATTTCCAAAACAAAACAATAATATTAACACAGTCAGCAGCCAGGGAAAACATAAAGGGTATCAAAAGATCCGTTTAAAGGGGCGGTGTGTGTCTGTCAACCATTTAACCATGTTCCTGTAATTCCTGGGACAACTAAGGGATAGGGCTAACGGGGTAACTTACAGGTGGCATTTTGGTGTTTGCAGGTAAAAGACAGGAGGGTGTTTCTTTATTTTTTGCTTTGTAACAGGAGAGGGGATTGCATGTTCAGCTTTTCACATATATCATACTTTAAGACCTGTTCAGGGTGTAGATTCCAGTGCAGTCATTGAAATTGCGTAGAGACATTCCACACTGACGACAACATTACACAAGAGTTGAGGGAGATCAGTTGGCATTTTCAATGCAAGAATGGGCAACATGGAGACTGCTGGATCCATCTTTTGCAGCCAACACTAATGTCTGAGTTTATAAGGGCATAGGATCAAGAATGAAGGTTTTGAAACCACGGAGGTTTAGCTTTAGCTAAGCGTTAGCGGAGTTAGCTTAGCTTTAGCGTTAGCACTAGCGACCCACACTAATGTTGCACGTCTTGCAGCTTGGGTCCTTCTTGGCGTTGAGAGTGGACAGGCTACTGAGCTGGTGTCCGCTGATCTCGGCTACAGTCCCCTGAGCCAGCTCCACAGGCTCAGTGTAGATGACCTCCAGGATCACGTCCTGGGCATGTTGGAACTCCAGCTGCCCGTCCTCAGTTGCCACACACGTCAGGAAGCGGTTGTCAGCCACGTTGAGCTCTGGCAGCCGGTCCTGGCAGAAGATGTCGCCAGGTGACCCCCTGGGGGCCACCACCAGGATGACATAGTGGTAAGCCGTGTACATACAGTAGAAGTCACCGAAGTAAAGGCGAGTGTGCGGGCCGAACAGGGTCTGGGCGGGAACCGTAAAGCGCAGACGGCCGTAGGGGGAGTCCTGGGGAGGCTGGCCCGTATTGAACTCTGTGTTGCAGCTGAATAAGATGCCCTCCAGCTTGCCACTGATGGGGGAGCCGTGGCTGCCACTGTTGTCCTTCACTGATGGGAGCATACGACTCCCCTGTACCTCCCTGATGACAGGGAAACAATTGAGAATGGGTAAAGAAATGGCATTAGACTGTAGACCTAAGCAATACTATTTGTTTATGAAAATTCAATATTCATTTTGAAACTATAATATGATTATAATGACTCAATATTTAACTACTGCAATGTGCTTGTTGCCTTGGGTTACACACTGTTTTGAAATGGGCTGAGCATAACATACTTAACATGGTCGAAGTACTCTTTGTGTTGGTTCCTGTAGAACACTGAGAATTTAAGCATTCTTCCAGCGATGGCCTCCGCTTTCTGCATCAGCTGATTCAGATGCACTGTGGAATAATCTAGAAACAAGAACAAAGTATCGTACTGTAATTGATTCAGTTAATAAATTGAATGTGTGTCCACCTACAGTACGTGTGTGTGTGTGTGTGTGTGGTTGATTTTGTTTTCGTCTCTGACCAGCAGTACAAAACTCAATGATGTCACTCCACTCTGATACAGCGTAATCCCCATCACTCTGTTTGGAGGCTGTCTGCACGGCAACTGTGTACTCTGTGCGCGGGCTCAGGAACCAATGGCCTCGCACTGTCATTGGCAACGGCACTGCCTTAGCAACCAGTTTGGTGGGGACGTCCTGAAAAAGGGAAGGAGGGGCAAACTTGTTCAACGTACGTGTATGTGTATGTAAAATGACACAGGAAACTATCAGAGCTGAAGAATACACCCACCACAAACTCAAATTATGTTAGTAAAAGTACCCCTTCTGTCCCTCGCAAATAATTCTACAATAAAACACCTGAGGTCAACTGCAACTGTACAAAAGGAAAGGTACTACAAAGTAGCTATTCCCAGTGCAATTGTGCAAGTGCAACACTGTCTCTCCACCTAAACTGTCGTAGGAGTGATACAGATAGGCCTACTATTTATGGTGAGCGTGAAGTGGCAATGGCATGTCATTCCTTGGTTGATTCTACTATACCTTGTGTTTGAACTTATTGGAGTTCTTGTTTTCCTTTTTGTTCAGGTCTATGAAGTAGTGTGTTATTTTTTCCTTGACCCGAGGGTCCATGTCCCAGCAAATCTTGAAGGAGTCGCATGTGATGTTGCTGATCTTAATGTTTTGGGGAACAGGGAGCTCCTCCATCTCTACCATGCCGCTCGCCTCTGGCTTGCCTCCTGTTTACAATCAAAGAGAGGAACAGGCGTTTCATATGCTGCTGAAAGTGCATAGGCAGCTCTGCCTTTGAAGAACAAAACATGACAAGATAAAGTTTTCCCATGGTATTGTAACATCATACTGCTCTTGGGATTGATGTAGTTTAAGAGTGTTCTCCAGTCTCACCCATCTCCACCCATGACAGACAGAAACCATCAAATACATTAAATAAATGTGCCGTGCATTGCACAACAGGTTGTTTTTTTCCAGATAATGATAATGATGATGAATGACTGATAATGAATTGAGTGGTGATGAATGTAATGTGAAAACTGTCCCGGTCATCTTTAGCAGAGGGACATTCTAAAGCCCCAAAACAGCCTTGACAAATACACCAAATTCATACATAGTGGAACACACGCTCAGTGGACACTTGAGAACAAAGGGAACTTCTCGGTCTCGAGCACATGAAAAGGACCTCACTGGCTGAGCAACAAAGCAAGCTCTGTGCTGAGGCAAGAGCATAGAACTGGAGAGAGAGAGAGAGAGAGAGAAAGAGAGAAATTTCCAGAACAATGTGCAGCAGAGTGTAGTAGTTCATGGAGCCTCGTTTCCAAAGGTCTGGTGTCAGATTATTCTGTTGATAGGGTCCAACTCTCTCACAGTGCAGGTCTAGCAGGTGCTGTTTACAAAACATCTCTGTTCAGTGCAATTACTCCCTCAGGGTATACAGTACACACGCACTTTAGAGAGGATACAGCATCAGCACTGCGCTACTGCCGCTGTTATAATAATGGAGCATGACAAACAGTGAGCTCACTACTGGGACACATGAGAGGGAAGCATACACGAGAGAGCAGTAGTACATTCTGGAAGAGCTGATCAACTATGAGGGTTTTAATACACACAGACACACACACACATACACAAACCCAGGCCCGGGGAGGGTAATCGGGGTAATCGGGAGAATTCCCGGTGGGCCGCTTCACTTTTGGGCCGGTCGAGGAAAAAAATATTGACATTTGTCATGATAGTCTAACTTCTCTTAAAGTAGGCTACGTTCCGCATTCTGTGCATGGCACCGTTGCCTCTGCATGGGTTGTAGCCTACCGTGTGAGGGAGTTCTCCCCTCCCAAAAAGAGTCCATATAGCCCGTCTTTTCCAAAAAGTTTTCTCAGATAGGCTACGGATAGCCGGGCCGGCCCTACAGTAGCCAATAAGCCATAAGCGTCAGGAAGGATGGATGGTAGAAAGAGGCCAGGAGGGACTAAAACGGCAGGTAGATGCTGCTATAAGCTTCTAGATTAGGCCTACAGACAAAAGTGGCAACTGGTAAAGAGAGATAGCCTATAGGCAATGATTATTAGCAGTTATTGGGCTAATATTGGACGTTTGTAGCGTTGCCAAGCTATTTTGCAAGCAACATATTACATTTCTTAAAATATTAGCCTTTTGTATCCGATTCATAGACTTTGCAGTATGCAAATATTAATAACAAAATTGAAGTTTGATCTGTGTAGGCCTATATGCGGTAAAAATTGTAGCCTCTGAGCAGCAGATCAAACAGTCGACCACTGAAAATGATGAGCCCGAAATTAGTGAGGAGGAGGCCATGACTACAGGGACAAGTAGAGAGGATAAATTAAAGTTATTTAATGTAAGAAAGAGCAAAATATTTATGCTACATGATGAACCTATATGCCTTGTTTGCTTAGAAGAGGGTGTAGTAAAGGAGGCTAAATCACCAAACAACAATATAGCCTACCCATGCAAAAAACATGTAGCCTAAACATTAGTTCAATATGCCTCTTTGTGGAAGCGTGGGATAGGCTACATTTCAAAGGCTTTCTTTCTTTCTGTTTTTGTTAACTTGTGGAATAGTGGAATATTTTTTGTTAACTTCTCATTTGAAGTGAATTAATATAACCTTTACACATTTGTTGAACCATGGTACTAATAAAAACTACAGGATAGTAAGAGCTGAAATGTTGCTTCATTTATCCAATTTCCGCCACTATGGAAAACGTGGGCCGGTCTTGGGCCTGAAACTCCCGGGCTGAAAAGTGGCCCCACTCCGGCTCTCCACAAACTTGACTAAATCTTTCATCATGCTAGTTTGATTCCTGAGACTGGCATTGTTTGGTACTTGTTTACTATACAGAACAGAATGGCTCAGCATAATCTCGCTGTGTGTGCACACTTCTGCAACACTTCTGAGTAAGAACAGTTTTCGCCACAGTAATCCTGCTTTCACACAAACGTAGCATAAAATAACATGGAAACACTGAAAATTATTAAGACCTGAAAGAATATGCTATTCAGAAAGTGTATTCAAGTATATGCAATATGATTAAGGCCTACATAATTCCTGAAGAAGACATTATTGTAAATATGATTTAGATTTCATGAATTAGTATTCATGACCAGTACTTTAGTGATGAAATTAGTTATAAGACATATCATTATATTATTATTGTATTATCATTATTATGTTATTACACTATGTTTCTCTAACCATCTCCAGGTATTAGGGATATTGTAGTGAAACCTGCATTAGTTCCTTAATTTCTATTCACTGAAATCTATGAATTTGCTTTCTAGAATAACGGTCAAACCAAGGCTAGCCCTGCAATAAGCCAATTTATGGCAGGGAACACCAACGGTTATTAGAGCGAATTACACCACACAAACACCGATCTAATGATGAGCACACGCCAGGTAGGACTGCAGCAACATCTGACTGGCTGCCAATCCCTCTCTGTGTGTCAGCCAAGCCTGAACCTAGCAGAGAGAATGGATCTGTATACACATCTACAGCATGAGATCACAGTTATGACAGCATTGTGGGGGCCCTTAATGAAAGAGACAGATGGTGCAAGGCATGTTCAAATATTTGGTGACAACTTTTGGAAAAATAATTCAATGACTCAAAGTCAACAGGCTCTCTGTCACTTGTTCAATCCAATTATTTTGATCACCACAGTCTTTAGTCCTTCAGACTGCTGGAATGCTGTAGTTTATGGTAATTCTATGATCTATAACTAAATATACTACTGATGGACACTCATGTTGTGTCTGTTTTGTTCCATAACATTATTTAGAAAGCTGTTTCATTCATAATCTAGTGTGCATTGAACTACAGCTACCTATGTACCTTTTATTGATATTGATAGAGTTCTACTGCTACACTTCTCACTTAATACACTAGTGAGTATAAAGTGCCATTATGCCTTCAAAATTCACGTGCATCTTTTGTGCAAAACATGTACTCCTGCATCTGTGTGTGTGTGTTAAAGAGAGGTAGAAAGCAGGCAAATTCCCATTAATCATCCGTACAGTAGGCTGCCTGCCAAAAGGGTTTACTCTACTCCACTTCCTAAAAGACTCCTCCGGGATGGAACTCTCCTCTGTGCTTCATCATACCACAGACAGCTGCAAAAACACATTTCCCAAACACTCATCCAACAGTACATATTTTACCTGACTCAAAAAAAGCATCAACGCAAACTTAAGTGAAACTAATTACCGTGAAAATACAGTTTAGAGATACGCCGGTTTAGTAGGGACACATAATACAGAACGAACAAACAATATAAAAACAGAATCAGCCTACAGACCTACACAAGGCAGCACTGGGATCATTATCTTGTTATTTCCTGCCATCACACAGACACACACACACACACACTGTACGTATATAAATGCACACACACCTGTAACAACCATATTTCTGGTTCATAGGTTAAGCACCCCCTTGAACCCCCGTGTCGAACTGAATAACTGAGAGGATTTATTCCATGACTGTTGCACAAGAACACAGACATGAATCTGTGGGATACTTACACACCAGAGAGCAGCTATAGAACAACAGACAAATGAATGTTAACATTCCAACTCCAAAGGACTTGATAACTGACTCCATGGAAGGCCAGTGAAACCAAACCAATCAGTCATATACTGTACTATATACTATTGGTGAGGTAAAGTAATGTCCATAAACTGCATTTACACATTTTCTTCTCTATAGAATATTCATAGATCTTAAGACTTCACGAATCACATCTAATCTGACCATCAATCAGTTCTGTCCAGACCCTGTCTGGAATCCTCCCTTTTGGAGCAGTTGAGGTCTCAGTGTCTTACAAAGGACATGCGGGCCTGTGGAGCTGGAACAGAACTATTTGATTAGGAAGAGTGCACTAGAGTTCTGAACTCAATGTTCCAAAGCTCTCATTTATGATTTATTAAATGTTCCGGATGACACAACCAATAAACATCACAGCACATCATGCAGAGTTAGTGAAAAATAATTATTATTTTAAGTTAAAGCACCGAGGACATGGACAGAGAGTAAGATATCAAGTTTGCACCTATTTTAGCAAAAGTAAATCTTCAGGGAAACAACAGACCCTTAATCTACTTCTTGTACATTCCATCATCTAAGTAAACACTGAAAGACACAAAAACAGACAGCAATTTTTACTTAGAAGGAAGTAAAACACTATTTCAGACAGACATAGGCCTACCTAAATGTTGAGACTGTAGTCGATTCCCTCCAGTGATCACTTACATCAATACCTTCTGCAGGTCATAAAAGCTGTTACCCTTTCCAGTCTGACTATATTTTGGGGGAATTTATGTGATTAACTTCATAAAAGTATGGTAAAAGTTGAGACACAGCAAAACCAGTTGTACTCCTGTGTGGTACTGTGCTAATCTGGGAAGCTATGCCCTGCATTCTTTATTTTGCCTCAAGCCATTGGCTTAGCATGGTTTAGTGCTCATTTAATAAGCTTCCCCTTGCTAACACACATATACACAAGCACACACACACACACACACACACACACACACACACACACACACACACAAACTTGGATTATGTAACCAGCCAGATGCTGTTGTTTCTGTGTAAAACGAGGAACAGAGTTAAAAGGTATACTCATAAAATATTCTTACAGATTGTTCATACAGAATAAAGCATTGACTCATAAGTAAAAAATATGGATGCAGTGGTTTTCCAATATTAAGTATCAGAATGTTAGCAATGTCCTTTAGTAGAATACTTCATATGAATTTCATGTAGACATGAGTGTATAAAAAAAAGACCTTGGCATATTGCTAAATAAATAACTATGAATTTTGAATGACTTTGAATAACAATATATAGAAATACAGACACAATATATTTGTAATTATTTATTCTCCTTTAAACAGAAAATTGAGGCATCACTCTGTTTTAGACTTCATTATGTGTTAACCAGGCGTGTCGTGTAGGCATCAGCTGCCATTAATGGAAGCTCCAAGGAGCCATGCTAATATATGCGCTAACACAATGACTCAACACTTCTTTGACAAGAGGAGGATATTGTTATCAGCCTCACACTGGGGGCTTTCAAGCCTGAATTCATTTGTGAGCGAAGATGGCTATATTTGTAGAGTCTCTGCATTTGGTTTCCATGTTAAGTGGATGTTACAGTTATGTTATAGCTGTATCACATTAATGATGCATGTTTATGAAGAACACAACTCTGTGTGTGTGCACGTGAATGCACACACGTGGATGTATCTAATATATTAGTCATTTCTACAGTGACATACTCCAACTGTGACTTCATTACTCATTCTCAGCATGGGCCAAATGTCTAACAGAGAGGCACTACAGCCTGCTGTTTTCTTACATCTTACATCTAGACTGTGTGTGCGTGTGTGTGTGTGTGTGCACGCGCGCATGTGTGTGTGTGATACAACAGGAACATATTTTTCCAGTAAAAAATGATGGCCCAGCACTAGCAAACTAGCGTCAGGCTAGCCACTCCTGCATGGCATTCCTTGTCTCAAATGACCCCTAAAGTGCCTCATCTCCTGGAATAGTTTAAGCCCATTTGTGCATGAAATGCTATTCATCGCCAACAGATATTTACCATTGTGACATCATTCACAGTTTGAGAGGATGGAATGGCCTCCCTATGTTCTTGTAGCCTAAATAGGCAAATGGAGTTCATCTGCACAGCACTTTACTCATAGCCCTTCACACTTCACACCTCATATCTCCCTGTCCAACTGTGGCTAAAGCCTAATTGCCTGCATGCCATCATCATTAAAGCAAAGATTCCCTGATAGATTACAACTTCTTTTTACAGTCAATGAAATTCCCTCAGGTACAGGCCTAGGAAAACACCCATACTATTGTCCTTTATGGATCCAAAACACTTTTGTTACGTTTGTGCCTGTCATCTACACTACTCCAGCCTTTTTGAGCTCCTGAAATGGAATGATTTGAAAACACTGTTGGCCCCGTGTTCATTTAAAAACTCTGGCTTTGCGTTTTAATGTGGACAAGTAAGCAGGCTTGCTACGTCAAGTAAATTGCTACTTTAAATCACTGACCAGGCTCAAAATATCATTACACGTCTGTGATACTGTGGAGAGGGTCCCTACAGACAAACCAAAGTCATTTTAATTGTCATCCTCCAAAAAATCACTTGGGTCAGTTTGTATGATATTTACTGTAAAGCTTCTAGATAGACATCCAACTCAAGTGGTCCACAACTTAATTATGTCACTGTTTCACACACATTCATACAGGTTTGTCAAGCTGATGGGGTATTATTACTGTAAACAGAGTATCCCAGTAGCCTAAAAAGTTGTGGGTTCAATTCCCGGCTTCCACTGTTGTGCCCTTGAGCAAGGCACTTCACCCAGAGTTGCTCCGGGGACAATGGCCCTTGTAAAATTAGATAAATCTCCTCTGGACCTTAGGATTCATCAATCATCTGCCATCTCCTTCTTTCACTCATTTAAACCTTTCAGATTATTGCAGGACTCTGTCTGTATGAAATCCCAAGGAAACCTCGCCTGTATTTACTGACAAAACCAGCCTTCCTCTATGGGTCAAACCTGCATGAGGGCTCCCACAATACTGAGCAAATGGAGTGGTCAGTCAATAAACTCCAAATGGACTGTGAGGTGCATCCTCACTTCTTCCTGAAATAACTGCACTGTTTTTGTAATGCTAGACCAACCAGATAATATCTGCTCTTCACAAAAGGAAATAAGCATGGCTCTTGGTACAAACAGATCATTACATCACAAAACCTCATAGAAACTGTTCAACTTAAAACAAGGATACCTTGAGGATGCACTTCTCTCTTAAAGGAGAATTCCGGTGATATTGACCTAAAGTGTATTGAAACATGATACCGAGTGTGAACGTATGTCTCATAGCCCATCTCGGCTTGTCCTCTGCACTCCAAAATCTGGCGCTAGTTAGCCGATGCTACCAACAGCTTTTTCAATAGTGGTGCTTCGGCATCGGGACTAACCATGCAAATAAATCACTGTTTTACACCCATTTACGAGGCTCAATGTATCTCCACACTTCATTGGTAGACTTCCGAGGGTCCTGACATTTAAAACGAGACATTGAGAACTTTGAAAAAGCACTGGTAGTTTACTTACAAGACGATTTATACAGACAGTATCTTCCGAAGTTTAAGCGTTTGCAGCCATCTTGAATTTAGTCACGATAAATTAGCAAACGAGCAAGAATGAACAGCTATGATAAAAAAAAAAATTAAAAAAAATAATTCAGTGGAAATGCATGGATTCCAGTTGCTGCTACTGGAAGAAACTGGAATCCATGCATTTCCTCTGAATTATTTTTGAATCTGATCCCTTATCATACCAGTTCATTCTTACTCGCTTGCTTCGACTTATCGCGGACTAAATTCAAGATGGCTGCAAACGCTTAAACTTCGCGGAAGATACTGTCTGTATAAATCATCTTGTAAGTAAACTACCAGTGCTTTTTCAAAGTTCTCAATGTCTCGCTTTAAAATGTCAGGGCCCCGGAAGTCTACCAATGAAGTGTGGAGATACATTGAGCCTCGTGAAATGGGTGTAAAACAGTGATTTATTTGCATGGCTAGCCCGATGTCGGGCACCACTATTGAAAAAGCTGTTGGTAGCATCGGCTAACTAGCACCAGATTTTGGAGTGCAGGGGACAAGCCGAGATGGGCTATGAGACATACGTTCACACTCGATATCATGTTTCAATACACTTTAGGTCAATATCACACCGGAATTCTCCTTTAAAGAGTCTGTTAATACGATCTCACGCTGGCATGTACACTACACGGATGGGTAAGCAAAAAGAGATTGGCCAGTTTGGAGTGTGTGTTATACATGACCGTATGCGTTTGTGATGAGGTGGGTTAGGCAAGAGTATGGCTGCTCCTGCTCCCACTCTCTGGAGACACCATGCAGCTCACCCTGGCCGCTGTGGGGAGAATAGCACGGGGTGGGGACACAGTGTGCTCGTCTCAGGGCCTGCTGCGACCTCTTCCAAGTGCATCCTTACAGGGACACAGTGATTTGTCTTCTCAAGTGATGATTACCGTACAATATTGCCCAATTCAATTATATTGATGAGAGAACCATGAATGCAAATGCAAAGGAACCATGAATCTTAAGACAGATCTGAGACAAATTCTGCAGTAGCCTATTTCAGAGGCTAGTGAGTTTTTTTTTTTTTACAAGGTCATTTCATGTCAAATCACCAGGCAAGCAAGTCTTCCTAAATAGTTTAGGCACAGTGCAGCAGAACACATTTTGGCAAAAAAGATGTACATTTTCATGACTACTCAAAATGAACAATTAAGAACTGAATTACTCAAGCAATAAGCATTCCTGGATGAAATACTTCTGAAAGACTTCCTATATCATTAACGGGCGGGCCTACTACTTTGAGGAAGGCATGTAATGGGCAAGCCTTTACATAAAGCTGAAAAAAGCAGATGCATTATATTGCAGTTCTACGGGTTGAAAGTCTATAGGGCTGACGACTACGATCTCATAGAGCACAGTCGAGAATAAAAAAAAGAAAGGATGAAAACGTACTGAGTAGGCTATGTTTAGTCATTGCAAAACGTCTGGACAGTCGGTTTTGTGATAGCAAAATAGCGTATGATGTGGGCTATTTTCTGTTGTGGTTGAGGAAACTTGAATTCAACATCGAGCTGTAAAACGAAAAATCTCACTCTATACTACTTCTACTGAATCATCGTGACTGTTGTCCAAAAAACAGGCCTACGTAACATTGTTGCCAATGCATGGCCCATCACGATTGCGCGGTGCCGGTCGCTCGGTAAAGCAATGTCAGCGTTCCGCTGTAGTTCATCAGATTAAAAGCCCTAATGTCCGTCATCTCCTGTCGGTCGTTTGATGTCGAACTGGCTTTCGAGATCAGCATTATCTTTGGGTGCTGCGGGATTCTCTCGATTTTAAATCTGGTATTTTCTCGATGGAAAAAACCCGACAGCTTTAACGACACCGGCAGTGTCCATGGTACTGAAACAGTGAGGCAGAACGGGGGAGGGGCTGTTACAGGTGGCGCCTCTTCCACATCTGCAAAGGAGATTAATTGAAGTTCAAGGGTTGTAAAGGGGAATTAAGTCAAACATCCATCAGAAATTGAAAGATGCAGCTGTAAAGGCGATGCAGCTGATCATATAATTTGTGATGGCACTAGGTTGCTGGGGCAAACCCATAGAAAAAATAACATTGGACCATAACAGCGCTGGTTTTTCGCATTTGAAAATCACCTCAAAATGCACCCATCTCAAGACAAATATCTATGTAAGCCTTTTGAGTAAAGACATGGTCATTTGTCAATGGGAAAACGGGTGAAGCCATGGAGGAATGTCAGCCTTACCGTCTCTCTCGCATAGCTCCAGGCTTTCCAAGCTGAGGTTGTTCACCATGCCTTCACACGGACTTATTGGGCTGGTGATGTTGTGGCCCAGGCTGGGGACCTCCATGTCGCCGGCGTCGGAGAAGCAGGTTTACTGATGCGACTGCGAGCTGGTGAGTTCTGCCGCAGATGTAGCTATCACCCAACAGAGGAGAAGACGTTGTAGGGTCTTCAGCAGTCTCTCTCTGTCTCCCTCACTCTCTCGGGTTATGTGGCGTCAGCGAATCGTCACACGCGCTGCGCGGCGCTGCTTGGGCGGTTTTGCGGCGACCGGAAAGCCATGTTATAATGAGTGAAACAGCCTAGCCACTTACCTCTTCCTCTGTAATCTACATGTAGTTTGGTGGCATCCCCACTGCCTCTCTCCCACGAAAGCTACAAGTGTTTGGTTCCCTTGTCGCAGGACGGCGAATAAACGGATTGGTCAAAAATGCCAAAGCATGCACCAGTTTCTTATATAATAGGATTACCGGTGCCCGCCTCCATTTAAATCTCTGCCTGAAACTATAACATCGCAACCACTGATATTCTGCATTTTGCTTCTGCTGACGTCATCATAGCCGACTATATGAAAGCCCCTGTGCATGTCCTTATTTGGTACCCAAACGGCCTCGCGCCAAAGCACAGGTGCGAGTCTGAAGGGCGCTTGCAGTGATTTTAACATAAAACGCATTTTATATGTCTATACTGTGTAAGCTTTAGCCTAGTGTCTTACAAGGTTTGGGGAAATGTATTAAAGGCAAATTAACACCAAATACTCGTGCCAAAAAGATAGCTGCAGCCTGGTTGCTATTTCTGTTGACGCGGATGAAGTTATGGATATGACTGCATGGCCTATGTGTTTGCTATGTGCCCTGAGCAACAGCCTAATCCTCAACAGATCGTCTCTGCGTTCAGAGGGTCATCATAATCCACAGCTGCCCAATGTTTGTCGCCATAGAATGCGCACATAATAATCTCAGCAGTAGCAATGTGAATATAACATTTACTGTGAAAAGAAATAAAGCGACATATATTGGGATATATTTCCATTCACTGGATAGATGTGTATTGATTTTTGTTTTTATTCTGAATTTATTCGATGAAGTGTCAAATCTACTCTGACAATTGCTTGTTGGGGCTACTCATTTGATATCACTTAAAGTTTTACAATCTAAGAATTCTTTACAATTTAAGAATCAAAAGTTAACAATTTCATGATTAAATGATGAGTTCTTATAATTTAACACGTTACATCTGATATCCTACCTCATTTCAGTGCTGAACAGTGTGATTACACCACAGCTGTTGTGGAGCCCACTGAATTTGTTATAAGATCCCTGCATAGAGAAAGAATTGGAAAAATATTAATTTAAAAACGTAGTGGTTTTGTAGCCTAATGGGCAAATGTAACACGGACAAGTTTAGTGCGAAAAAATGACCGGATAATAACTCAGAAAGATAAACTACATGAGGGAAGCTTTAATCCCTCTGGAGATTAGGGAAAGCCCTCTTCATAAAATTAAAATAAGCAGGCGTGTTGGCATGGTGGCATCACTACACAGGAGAGGGGCAAGTTTATGGAAGAGTTTCATACAAAAGAGTGAGTGCAATTTAATTGTTCACTCTTGTAGAACTGCTTTTGTGTCATAACATCAGATGTTTTGAGTGTATCAATTTGTAACTCCCATACATACATTCCCGCATGCAAGAAATGCGGTCACAGAACCTTTTCCCTAGTTTCCAATTCTCATCCCCATCCCATTTTATTCTCAATAAATACTCATTAACACTTGCACATGGGCATCCTTTGTTTACACCTGGAACAATAGGTGAGTGAAAATGACATCCATACTTACTAATATATCTGACAAGATTACAAGGAGGCTCAATTTGAATACTTAAGGTTTTTATTTTATGTGGCAAACAGTTTCAGAACACTTTTTTTGTTCTTAAATTTGTACCAATATCTGTGGAACTACATTTACATATAGATCAACAATCATCCATAACCCAACAACACTGCAGGTAGTACACCGATTTGGACATTTTTGTGCACTGGGTTTTGTTTTTTGGCAAAAACGTGAACAATGAGTGGGGTTGTTTCCAGTGTTTCCTTTAGTGCAGCCCTTTGTCAGAGTATGGTGCCCGTAAAGGGACGTGAAAAAAATGTTTTCATTTCAAAAGTTTCATAAAAACACTTTTATGCACATTTCCCTTTAGGGGCTCCATATCAGAGAGCCCCTTTACAGGTGGGGATTTTTTCTATTTGGTCTTAGCCAAATGTATTTTTTCCCCTAAAAATCCCTCAATTCTGCTCAGCCGTGTCAGAAGGCCACGTCCAAAAGAAACAACTACATTTCCCAGAATCCCCCCGCTTTTGGGAGGATGACGTAGTAAACACTAAACAGAACAACATAGCTGTTCCTTTAGAGAACATTAAGGCACACAAGCAAGGAAAAGACTGATTGACAGGCAAATTTGGCCAGAATCAGACCTCAAGCAAGACTCACTGAATGAGCCATTTTAGAATGAGTACAGAGACATGAAACAATTCAATGCTTCCACGCTGGAGATATTGCTTTGGTCAACAGCAACTCTGATGACAACAGGTCCCTATTTGTAGTTCAAACTATTACTGTAAACTGGAACTCAGAACCACCTAAACTGATGGCTCTCACACAGACAGAAAGGCAGTCGGCGAGACAAAACCAACTGTTAGTCTTGCTGCTGACCGATCATGGACAACAGCATCAGAAAGAAACCTGGCTGTGGCTGAAGCATAATATCAACTGATTTGTCTGTCAATGAAGACACATTTACAGGTAAAGAGACAAAACTGCATCCCTGTAGGAGTTTTTTCACCAGCCATGGTCAACTGACTTGAATACATTTGGATACAGGTGGAAAAGAGTAAGTATTTTAAAGCATATACTGCTTGTGAAGCACAAAAAGTTAACATTTTACTTTTACAATGATCTACAATGAAGTCACTTTAAGACTGAGAATGCTGGCTTGGTTATGTGACTTCTCCTGTATTGCACTGCATCATTTGGAGAAAAAAAAATGCAACTCTCTTTTGTACCAAAACAGAAACCTGACATTATGAAAAGCTTGTCATGTCCAACACATTGAAAACCAGACAACGTATCTAACCTTTAGTGGTTGACATTCATTATTTTAGATTGTACCACTGACAAGAGTACCACAGATTCTTAAAAAAAAGGATTTAATCAATCAGCCAATGTATTTCAGCTGGAGAATAACCTTGAGTATGTGCTATAATACTACCCATCTGGACTGTGTAAAGTTAAGATGAGTTTAAGTGTGAATACTGCATGTCCCTTCATAAATCCAGACACAAAAATATTTTCACAGCTCAACTCTAAACTGGTGGCTTAAACCTCTCACTGTTGACATGAACTCCTGTAACAGTAAATATGTCACCAACAAAAACAACATAACAATACTGGTTCATATACACAAATACATTGGGGTATATAGAACCTCATCTAATGTATGGCTATCTCCTGTTGTGTGACAGTGACCAGGAAGAACGCCTGGAGGCATTCAGACAGAGAGAGCCTAATGTTTTCACACACATACACTCACACACACAAACTGCTCTCATTTCCACTGCCAGCCAACCGTGGACCTGATCTTAAGGTAACTTCATCTTAATCGTTACAAGATGATTCAGTTAATAGGAAAAATATTGACTGGAGAACAATTTTTTAAAATAATAAATCATCAAAACAAATAATTTTGTATAAAAAAAAAAAAAAATACCTGTAAACCAATATTCCATATTAAAATACATGAATATAACACACAAAACAAAGGAGGCATATCAAAAGAATACACTGAGATTACAAAATAATTAGCTACAAAAGTAAAATAGTGAGGACTAGGTTCGGACGGACGGATGGATTCTGAAGCTCAAAGTCTGCTCATAATTAATTCAACCTCTCCCGCTAGTCCGCTAAAGTCACTGAATCCAGAATGACACTAAAATGTGACCTTTTGACCTTTCAGTCCCCTTCTTCAGTAAGTGCTTACTCTAGGCTTTGGCCCTGCAACCCTGTGCACAGAGAAAATACATGATTGAAAAAAAAAAAAAAAAACATATATGCATATATTTAGCTTCAAGGAGGCAGCTACCCTACAGGCAAAATATCTAAGTAATTTTAAAGTGCATTATACCGATACAACAGCCAAACATGAATGCAAATAGTACTGTGTTACTATTATATTTTATGTTGCATTCTTCCCTTCCCTTTCCTATGTGTTCTGCACAATGGCTGTACCTTTCCTTAATGGCAGTAACATTATCCTTTTATCATTTTTATCATACATACGTACATACATAGAACACGTACAGCACCGTAATAAGGACATCAGAAGATAGAGGCCTTTTTTCTTTCCTTTTCTTCAGGGACCTTGTTTGACACATTAGACCTTTTGTAATGGGCTGAACTGCCCACAAAAGCAAGGCTGGCATACATAGTCCCAGAGAGGCTGAGATGAACTCCGCTGAGGTGGCAAAGGATGGGGGGTGGCGGTGGGTTGGGGTGAGGGTGTTGCAGTACCTGGGGAACTGCCCAAGCGGTGTGGATCTCACCAGCGGCCGCTAACACTCGCCATGTCAGCGTGGAACTGGCGCGGCAGGCGGCCGCTGGCACCCCCCTCTAGGAAGGACGAGCGCATGTTGGGCGGATCAAAGAGTTTTCGACGGTTCTTGTTCAGTTCTGGGAAAACGGAGGAAGGAAAGAGATGGCAGGGGAATGTTTGATATGAAACACATTGCTGTTATCCAGGAAAAAATCCTAATGGGTCCATAAAAAAAATCCATAAATACTCACATCAATTCATAATTCACAGAGCCCTCCTCAATAAATTCAGTCATAAACTGACATCAACACACACACATGTCCATTCACTCTCTATCTCGCTCACACACACACACACACACGCACACACGCACACGCACACGCACACACACACGCACCTGAGATAGCCAGCAGCATTTTCCGGCGCGCTCCAAATGTGGTGATGCCGAGCTCCTTCAGGTCCTGGTCAGTGAGTGTGAGGAACGTCTGCAGATCGATCTGTGTGTGTGTGTGTGAACCATAGAGTGAGAAAGACACTTTTCTGACCTCAACACCCCCCACCACCATCACCCATCCAATCAACAATCAATAAATATGTGGCTCAAATCCCTGTTCATTTTGCTGAGATTGAGAGTAAAACCCGTGCTAAGCCCTCAGTGGAGCGGTCTCTGCCTCAGCTCAATGCTCTGCTTGGCCTGCATGCATTCTAATCTGTGTTAACCCCGCTGGGCTGCGATATGTTGCAACAGATCCCTCTGGTGGGGAAGGCAAACAGCTTTCAGATGAGAGGCATGAGAATGGTCCATACATTTGCATGTAAAACTCCAGTGTCTCAGCATCGAATCTCCTCTAATACTTTGCCAAAGTTACATCAATGATGCTAATGCCTCCACAAAAAAAACAATGTTGAAACTGTCCAACTGGTCTCCAAAAACACATGGAAAGACCGTTTTTCAGCTTTATCTCTTTCCTTTTTCTAAATGGTCCATTTGCTGTCAAGCTATTTCTAGACCTGCCAAGACACGGCGGAGTGCAAGCTCTCAACCCGAGGTTTTCACACCCTTCTCCCAGGAAGCCAATTACCGGCATCCTGGCCATTCTTGCTTGTGGCAAAAGCAGCGGGTGCTCAGGTTGCCGTGCGCCACACGCCTGCATCTTTTTCACCTCCTCCACTTTAAGTACCTCTAAGTGAACATGTCACATGCAGGGAGCCGGGGTGGAGAAAAACAGAGACAGAGAGAGAGAGAGAGAGAGAGAGAGAGAGAAAGAGAAATCCATTTGTTTTTCACTGGCGACAGCTTGTGGCGAGTGCCAGATTGACTCATTGGAGGAGATGGAGAATGACAGGCGGGGCAACTCTGACAAGCTGACTGCTTCTTTCCACAGGAGGAGAGCAGAGTGGAGAGTGAGGCCAGAGTAATATTAATGAGTGAAAGGGAGGAACCAAGACCTGAGGCCAGACAGCACTGAGTTAGAGTAAAGAGCACAACCTTGACCATTACGTAGCTATATCTATGCAGAATTATCCATTACTTAACACCAGATGGTAGCTCAGGGTTCATAAAATCAGCCATCTAGAACCAAAAGGGTTTGTTTGCTATATATCAGACCCATTTTAAAAACATGTTTGCAATTATGGTCCATCATCATTTGAAGATTGCTAGTCTATATGATTTATGCAAATATATCGTATTATAAAGCCTTAAGTAACATGTTAAATCTAAAAAAAAAAAAGATTTAACTGAAAAGGGTTTTGGAACTGCATAAAAAGCTGAGATGGTTACAAGGGGAATTGCGTGGGACAGTGAGCCTCACCTCCTGCTGCTGGAAGACGTCGGTGTATTTGCCCAGGCCCAGTTTGCTGAAAAGCTCCGGCAGTTCCGAGCCCTTGAGGGAGGCGTTCAGAGAGCAGCCATTGGTGCCGTTCATGGAGGAGATGCAGTCCATGTAGTTACTGCTGCTCAGGTAGTGCTCCACTGCAGACCAGCAACAAGCGAGGGTAAGGAGAGAGGGAGAAGAGGAGGGAAAAGAGGAGGGAAAAGATCAAGGGATGAAGATGGAGTGTGGAGGGATGGTGAGCGAAGTCACAGCTCATGCTCGTGAGCAGTTTTGGTATGTAAATACAGTTTAGGTGGGTTTTTCACATGGTTTGTGCTCTGTGCAATAGCTTCATTGTGGGTTGTGGAAAATTGTGTGCACTGATATTCACATTACCAATGTGGTACCTGAATACTAGCAAATTAAAATCATCCTAACCACTTATGACACTCGGTAAATTAAATTAAACTGGTATTTACTTTAATTTTTCACAAATGATTATGGTCTTTCTCTGAGGGAGTTTCCTGTTAGCAGCTCAAACCACAGACACAGATGGACCAGAGGAGCTCTCTAGGCTGCAGCCTTGAAATCCCCTATATCCTATTGATGGTTGCAAGAACATTTTGATGAAATCATGATGCTGTGTTTGTGTGTGTGCACGCACACGTGTGTGTTGGGGTGTATGCGTGTGTGTGTGTGTGTGCGTGTGTGTGTGTGTGTGCGTGTGTATGTGAGTGCATGCTTACGTGCATGACTGAGTGAGCGAGATATGCACTTTTGTGTACCTCATAGGTGGTGCTCATGGTGGGCTTGTACGAGATGTGGTTGGCTCTGCGCAGCTCCTTAATGGTCTCGGCTGGCATGGACTTGGAGAATCCCAGGCCACTCCATGTGTTGGTAGGAGTCCGCACCTCTGTAACCACTGGCTTCTTCAACATGGCTGCAGGGTAAAATATAAACAACAACTGAGAACACATACAAATGGCAGTTTTGTCTTACATAAACACCTAAGTATTCATCAATGAAGAAAGGAGTTACATGTAGCTAAACACTATGGGCAAATATGGGCATTATGGGCATTATGGGGACAAGCAAAAGCTGATGACAAAATACAGTATATCTGGGAAGTAAATTGTTTAGCTTCTTATGAATCAAAAATGTAATTCAATGTAAGAAAATGTAATAGACAATCTGGAATGATCTAAATAACTTGTGCACAAGGCAGACAGGATAGGGCAACTCACCTTTGGTTGCCAACAGCTTCTTCTGCTCATAGTCAAAGGCCTGAAGAGTGATGAGAAAATACAATTAGAAATTGATGAAAAAAAATAAAAAATAGATACTGGATTGCTACTGAACCTTATTACTGTACAGTTGATCCACATTCAAAAGTTTTCATTCAAAACATTGTTTTTTTCTGTAGACCGGGAATTAAGTGGCTGATCCTGTCTCCAAAAACAATGTCAGATCATAAATTGCACTGTGGACGAAGAATGGATATTCTCTTCGGTCAGAAATAATTACCCATCAAAACATTTTATTTGAGTAATACAAACGTAAGTCAAACGCTATCTGAAGGACAAGCATAAAAAAAGATGGCGAAGTCTTGGGAAAATAAAACTGAATCCACCCTAAAACATCATTTCCATTCATAAAAGTAAAATGTGACACTTCTGAATGTGCTGTATGAAGTTTTAAAACAAATAACGAGATGCCAATTGGACGCCAATTTCGATTATATCACGTACATAAAAATCATGACTTGGCTCAGACAAACCAGTTTTCCAGACATTGTAATCCTACAAACACTAGTTTCCCTCCCTTCCGACGTTTGAATATTTGGCATGAAATTTCAATGAAATTTCAAACAGATTTTCTTATTGTTTTTAATACTTTTCTTTCCCGTTCTGCATGGTTACCCTTTCAGACCATTTCAAAGTGAGTAATGTAATAACTCAGTACATGTTTGTGCACTTCACATGATGGAGTCAGTGCCAGTACAGTGCAATTGCTTGAACACTGCCATCAATTCCAGTGTAAAAATATGCAGACAAAAGTGCATTGAGTACAACATGCATATTGTAAAACAAAACGTGCTCTTGCATTATTTATGTAAATGCCATCATAGGAACAAGTCTGCCATTATGGGAAGCAATGAGTTTTTGGGATCTGTGGGACTCAGGGCAAACTGAAATATTTCAGATGTGGCAGAGAGTCCTTGTGGTACCTGCATGTTGGCATAGGTGGCAGACTGTGGTGAGAGTACGATCCGCTCAAAGTTCTGCTGGGCTGCCCTCTCCGCTGCCCGCTCGCTGCCAGGAGCCCGCTTATCTGCCATCGGGCTCTCTGAGGAGCTGGAGTCAGCGTCCGACAGCAGGCAGTCCGAACTGCGCTCACACACACACGCGTGCACACACACATTTAAGAGATAAAGATCTCAAGAAAACTCAGCAACTGTTGGATAACATCAGAAAAATGTGCAGTGGTCTCTTTTGGAGGCACAATATGATTCTCTGCATATTACAAACACACACACACTTAAAAAAATTATATGAACTATCAAGTAAGATGAACAAAACACTAAAATCACACACACACACACACACACACACACACACACACACACACACACACACACACATTTAGTATAAGGCATGAGAAGTCCATATACTGGCTGAAGCAAACAATATACTGCCCTCAAGAGATCATCAGAACATGACAGGATGGTAAATGTTTGTGTTTGGTTGTGTGGAGGTTGCAGCATAACCTACTGCAGGTGAGAGTTCTTGGTGCCTTGCAGCAGTTCCACGGTCTGCCGTTTTCCTGACGACGACTTGCAGGAGGCCACCATCTGCTTCAGGTCGTTGCCATTGGCCGAGTGAGACGGGCTCCTGGGCATGCCCACCTCAACAAACGTGTCTGAACCTGGAGGGAGCCGCAGACAGAAAAGGTATAAATATGACCATAGGCCATATAGTGATTAGAGTTGTTAGTATCTTCTGTGTTTGGAGAGGTCATGTTGACCAACTGGCAGAGCTGCCCTACAAATTAGTTAGCCTATGTAGACCTGTGTGTGTGTGTGTATGTATACCTTCATCAGAGCTGGACTTGCTGGACAGCGGTTCTGCCGGGTTGTGTGTGTTGGATTGAGGGGCAGGGTCACAGTGGGCTGGACTCAGAACCACATCAGCCAGGGAGGCGGAGGATATGCGACTGTACACGGAACCTGGATGCTGTTGTACACACACATACACACACACACACGCACACGCGCAGGCACACGCACACACACACCAAGAGTGAGAGGGAATGCTGAAGAGTGCCTTATAGTCCATGAGCCACAGGGGGTCGTCACTACCACTTGGGGGGGCAAATTCTCACTATATTTTTCTGAAAGCTACATATCTCTGGAGTATAAAATGGTCTTGTAGCTTTGTGGCTGTACAGGCCTTCAAAGTTGACCTCTGATTTGAAAAAAAAGGAAATTCCACCTATTGGCTTTTTTTTGTTAAAACACTCATAAGAGCCCAGAAAATAATCCAAATCTTATTATTACTGATGCATATGTGGTGTTTGATGTTGGCATACATATTTTGACTCATTATGTGATTTTGCTCTTCATTTTGGTTGATAAAATTCAAGATTTATGTGCAAAAAAAAGCTAATTTGAGTTTTCAGAGCAACATGTTATGGCAATACCTGAATGCAGACCTTATTGATCATTACTATTCTACCTTCTTCTTTTATCATATACACCTATATTGGTAGATGTTTTTCCTTGACATGTTTCGACGTATAATGTACTTCCATCTTCATCAGAAGGTTTTTATCAGCTGATGTTGTTACGGAGGTGATCCACCTGTCAGTTTTTTGACAGGTGGACCACACCTCCTGCTGTCAGTCAGCCGCCCCCCAGGACGGCACTCCAGGTATGGGTGAGCATATATGCTCCCTCATCTCTGTTCATCGTCTTTGGGCTCCGCTTTCTTATTTCAATCGCCTCCTTTATCCAGCGGTGGTATCGGTTGTTCTCCTGCTTAGTGACTCTGGCATGCAGGAGGTGTGGTCCACCTGTCAAAAAACTGACAGGTGGATCACACCTCCGTAACAACATCAGCTGATAAAAATGTGTCACACTACTCCACCGTGTGACCTTCTGATGAAGATGGAAGTATACGTCGAAACATGTCAAGGTAAAGAAAAAACATCTACCAATATATGTGTATGTGATAAAAGAAAAACCAAACTTATGGATTCTGGACTTCCTAACCAACAGACCTCAGTCTGTTAGGTTAGATAATCGCACCTCCTCAAACATCGAACACCAGTGTACCACAGGGATGTGTGCTGAGCCCTCTCCTCTACTCCCTCTTCACCTACGACTGCACACCTGTACATGGCTCTAAAACCATTGTCAAGTTTAAAGATGACACTACGGTGATTGGGCTCATCAGCAATAACGATGAGACGGCCTACAGGGAGGAGGTTCAGCACCTAACATCGTGGTGCACTGATAACAACCTGGCTCTCAACACTAAGAAGACCAAAGAGCTCATTGTGGACTTCAGGAAGTCTAAAGCTAGCACACACACATACACACCCATTCTCATCAACAGGACTGAGGTGGAGCATGTCACCAGCTTCAAGTTTCTGGGTGTCCACATCTCTGAGGACTCCTCTTGGACCCTCAACACCTCTACCCTGATCAAAAAGGCTCACCAGCATCTCATTTTTCTGAGGTCCATCTGTCTCCTCAGATCCTGGTGAACGTCTACTGCTGCAACATCAAGAGCATCCTCACCAACTGTATCATAGTTTGGTATGGCAACTGCTCTGCCCACGACCGGAAAGCACTGCAGAGGGTGGTGAAAACTGCCCAACACATCACCGGTTCCTCACTCCCCTCCATCGAGGCCATCCAGGGCAAGCGATGCTTGTGTAAGGTGCGCATCATTAAAGACTGTTCTCACCCCAACCACAGACTGTACACTCCCCTCCCCTCCAGGAGGCGTTACAGGTCTCTCCGCATCCGAACCAGCAGGTTCAGAGGAAGCTTCTTTCCTGCGGCTGTCACCCTACTGAACTCTAGCTCTGCATCCATCAATCCCGGTGACATCCAACAAACTAAGCCCCCATCTCCCCCTGCCCCGCCCCCGCCTGATGCCTCCTTGCCTGTGCCTGTTGAGGTGTCCACGAGCATGGCAACCTTGACAGGGACAACTAGGAGGCGGACATCCCCTAGCCCCCTCCACAACTGCACTACCCTATCCCACCCATCTATCCCATCCATCTATTTATTTACAAATGTACATACTGTAATTACACTTTTTACTGTACATAGCCATATTCCACTGCTTTTCATCCTGCACATACACTATTAATACTATTGTAATGTTACTGTTTCTGCACTACAATGGTACTGTTACCATACTGCACATAGTTGTATATACTGTACATATCTGTCTATATGGTTCATACTAAATATTTAATTTATGCTACTCTAAACCACCTTCTGCAAAACAACTGTATACTACTGTCTACACTGCACTATATTTCTTGTCCTGTCTATGCACCACCTGCCTATACTGTGTACAGTATATCACATTGCACTTTTCTGCTTTTTTGCACTTCTGGTTAGACGCAAACTGCATTTCGTTGTCTCTGTACTTGTTCTCTGCACAATGACAATAAAGCTAAATCTAATCTAATTTAATCTAAAAAAATATCTGCCTCTGCTTTGCCTCTTTATGGATCATGCTATGAATAGCAGCAGCAATGTCTGCATAAGTTGAGACATTGTTATTGACCTTCTGGACCAGAGACATTCCATCAATGATTGTTGCTGTATCTCTTATGAGTGGTTTAACAAAAAAAAGCCAATAGTCGGAATTTCCTTTTTTTCAAATCAGAGGTCAACTTTGAAGGCCTGTACAGCCACAAAGCTACAAGATCCAACTTGCTATCATACCATTTTATACTCCAGAGATATGTAGCTTTCAGAAAAATATAGTGAGAATTTGCCCCCCCCCCCCCCCCCCCCCCCAAGTGGTAGTGACACGCCCCTTTTTGGGCCTGTGGCTCATGGACTATTAGCAAGATTCCAGTGCAAATGATGTCAAACACATTAATTTACACAGAATACAGCAGCATCATGAGGGGAAATGGGAAATAGTAAACTACTATGCACCGTTTATGGTGCCCATATTTAATGACATCTTTTGAAGCGGCCCAGAGGGGATATTACTTTACCCTTTATGTTTCAACATCTACTTGCAAGGGCAGCAGAAACTCGGCACTGGCGCCTAACTTGGCCAGCAGAAATATCATAGAGGAAGTGGTAGACTGTTAGGGTGTGTGTGTTTAAGTGTGTGTGTGTGTGTGTGAAATGAATCATCTTAAATAGTCATTAAGGTGGCAGACTGTGGCCAAGGTATGAGAGTTTGGATGGTGTTAAGTGTACATACAGTATACATGTGTGCTTATACAGTATGTGCATGTTACCTTAACGTGGCCGTTCAGGTGGCAGTCTGCGGCAGATCCGCCGGTGGGCTTGTGGATGGGGGTGAGGCCGGGGTGGGGAGGGGGTGCTCTGGGTGTAGGCCTGCACTCCAGACAGCAGGATGCTGCTCAGAGACGCCTGGGACGCCTGGTGCAGCATCAGGGCAGACGAGAAGCCTGAGGGAGAGAGAGAGAGAGAAACAAAGAAGAAAGAGATAATGCAGGAATGCTTTGACGATACAAAAGAGGGGTTTGTCTTGCAATAAAGCCCATTTGATTTTCAGAGAGAGAGAGACAGAGAGAGACAGAGAGAGAGAGAGAGAGAGACTGATTTAAGGCCAGTCCTCCATCTTACTGGTAAATCTCCCAAACCATTTCTATCGACAAGAAGCTATTTGTTAATATGTGAAACACAAAGGCCTAAAGTATGTGACCTAGCCAAACTGACTTTTCTCAAATAAATCTCAGAGTGTTCACTGTTCTTCCTGAATGTGTCTATTGCAGACCCATGAGCCATGGCTCTGGTCTACTGTTACAGACTAAATTCCATTGGAATCAATTCAACAATTTAGAGCGCCAGTGCTTTGCACATGAGAGTGTGTTTTCAACCTTCAGGTCAATTTTTAAAATGCATAACTGAAGCATACACAAAAACATATTGTTAAACACACCATTACAATCACATCAGAGGAAGAGTAAACTGATTATGTTTCACTCACGGCTACATCTTGCTTGCAGTGTAAATTCTCAGTAAGAGAGAACACCTGCAACATGACTTAAGCTATGGACCACCTAGTGAGTCTTTCCAGACCTGCCCAGTTTCTAACTGTAAGCATAACAATATTTAGACAGGGCTTTGAATGCTGTTGTCCTTTCTGAGTTGTTGGGCTACAAAGACTCACATTCAACACACAACCTGCATGCAAAGACTCACATACAACATTTCCTAAAAAAAGAGGCTGGTGACCTCTAGGATCGCCAACAAGCTTCCAGATCATATTAAAGTTAAAAATGTAACTCAGCAAAAGGTGGAGCCCCCACAGTACAGTGCCCTCTGCTGGAGTTCCAGAGATATATCAGGGGAAAGGATGAGGCCAAGGGAGTGAAAGTGATATTGTGCATGAGTGTGTGTACATGTACTTAATAGTCTGGCACAGTAAACAAGACCATTACAATGCATATCTGATGAGGATACATATGCCAACACACACTCACTCTCTCACACACACACACACACAAATCGGTGTGTTAGCAGGTTTAGTTCCCTCTGACCCATCACGTCATTGAATTATTTATTCTTGAGTCAATCATGAGCAGGATCTGACCAAGGACTATGAGATTCTTGAGCATTTTCCATAATTTTCCATTCGGGAATGTTCCAAGAAGATTCCACACAAAATAATGAGGGAGAAAGAATAATGAGTGGAAAATCAGTGGAAAATGAGCAATGATGGAACATTATGCAACTTGCTATTTAAACGTGATTAGGAAATTACATCTGATGCTCCATCTGCCAAACACACATCTTTTGATAGTCCCTTTGATAGCCCCTATCAAGTTACATAAAGAACCAAGGATTTCATTTCATTTCAGACCACATCACTTGAACTATACTTACTATACTTCAAATCCAATATTATACTATGAATGTGTGTCATTTCTGGTGAACATTATGATGTAGGTACAAATCTTTGTCATATCAAAATCCACGGGATCAAAAGAGTATATATACTGAAAGAACAGCATGAAGGGGTATAATGTCAAGATGCCTTTACTTAATTTCACACTGCAAAAAGCACATATGTGTGAAGACAACCATATTAACCGTATTATTTCTGTGTACACTCCCTTTTGTGCACCTCTTTATCAATGAATACTGTGCTGTTCTATGTGAACAAGATTGTAATCTCCTGGATTTTGAAATTAAGCAAAGGCATCTTGACATTATACCCCTTCATGCTGTTCTTTCAGTATATATACTCTTTTGATCCCGTGAAGGAAATTTGGTCTCCGTATTTATCCCAATCCGTGAATTAGTGAAACACACACAGCACACAACTATAAAAGGGGTCTAACACACTTCTCCAAAACTTTGAAGTGCGGTGGTCTACCACAGGAGCTCCGCACTCACACTGTGTGCTGGACGGGGTGGTGAGGGCGTTGGTCCAGAGGGAGGGGGGGCACGGCCCTGAGGGTGAGCCCACGCCGACGCTGGACCCGTTCAGGGCCGAGTTTGGGGCTGACGCCCCGTTCAGACCGGGGCCCACTGCTGAGCTCAGGAGACCTGGTGGACAAGGGAGTGAATGACCAAGAACACAGAACAATTAAATTAATAAAGTCTTTAAAAACAAAAAAAAATAAATAAAAAAAAACAGATAGACACACAACACAAACTAACATAACAACAGTACTGCAAAATGTTCTTTTAAAACATTTAACTGCTATTGTTGGTTATAAAACTCACAGTTATTACACAAAAAAGTGAAAAAACCTTGTCAGTTGTAATTGAAGTTAGCTATCAATTTGATGCTCTTTCAATGGTAATGTAATAGTCATTGTTGTTAGAATGTAAGTCACTTTGAATGAAAGTGTGCCCTGAAAGTGTAACCATAATTAGATAATGATTACTGTAATGTAATAGACAGCTGACTTGACCATTTCTTTTGCGTTACATTAGTAGTCTTTAAAACAAATAGAGTTTTGACCACGAAAAAAAATAAAATTGAAAGATTTACTGTACTTGTTGGCCCAAATCTCTGTGACATGTTAAGTCGCTCGGGACCATAATAACCAGTGTCTGCAAATCTGGCGAGCTTCATTTTCACTCAGATGTGTCCCAAACATGACTGCCAGGCACACAGTAGGGAGAGAAGAACAGTGGTTTCAGGAGTTTAAAATAGAAGGCTAAAATAAGGTTGGTCTACTTGGCCTCCGTGGCCTGTAATCAGTGAAGGAACCGGTGTGATTGCAGAGGACCTAAGTTCTAAAGATCCGAACGTCATATTGGTCTACCGTTCTTCATTGCTTGTCTTCCTTTTGGCTATAATAACTTTCATTACTTGGAGGGTTTTAAGCAAGGGAGATGGTCATGCTTCCAGGAATGAAAGCTTAAAATTCACTCAAAACCAATATTTATTTTTAATCACTAAGGCATTAAAAAGAACTCATTTGTCATCCCCTGTCAACACCCAGGGAACAAAGATGACCTTGGTGAAAAGTGAGTTATCCAGTAAATATCTGCTCTCAAGTCTAAAGCCAAGGCAAAGAGTCAGCATCAGGAAACTGTAAGCAACAGGAAACTGCTTACAGAACAGCTGGAATGTTGAGGCATATTCTGCATTCCACAACAGTGAGCTATTAGGAACATTCTACAAATAGAACGCACATCGCATTCTGCATCAGCTGCAACACATTAGCAATGTGTTTTCTTGGATGCCATTGCCACATTTCAACTCAGACTTAAAAAAAAAAAAAAAAAACGCTATTGTGTGGTGGAGAACAGATTACCCAGAGTGCTCAGCCCCAGGCCAGCTGAGGCGAGGATGTCCAGGCCGACCGGACAGAGGAGGGTGGGTGAAGAGGTGTGGCCATTGGAGGAGGAGGGAGAGTGGCCGTTGATGCTGGCCGAGGTGGAGTCTCCGCTTTCCAGGCCCAGTAGAACCTTCCGGGCTTCGTACATGTTCCCCGCGTTCCTCTCCACACTCTTCACAATCACAGACTGGAAGGAAGGGAGAGAACATTCATAAAGGTACACAGCGACAGGAAGAAAGCTTGGAATGCATTGATGAGAACTTTTGCTAAATCTTTGCCCTATAGCCATTCATCACCAGGCTTACAAAATAGCACTCATATGTATGGAACCTTCAACAGCCCCTTCAAGTGTCGTCACAAAAGCAAAGGGTTTTACCAGAGCCTGTGAGAGAGTGTGCTGGTGTCTGTGAGACGGCGTACCCTGAATGCTAGAGATAGACCATTACAAGAGGTGGACGTGTTGAGCTTGCAGGCATCTCTTCTGTTGTATCTACACAAGTGGGAATGTTGTGTTGGAAAGAATGAGAAATTCCTGCTGTCTTTGCTTTTTCTTCCTGTTTATGTGAGTGTGTGTATGTGCAGTTCATCTGCATATGTGCAAGTGTTTGTGTGTGTGTGTGTGTGTGTGTGTGTGTTGATGATGTGTGTGTGTGTGTGTATGTGTATATGTTACCTTGCTTGGTTGTCTGGGTTTGGGCTTGATGCTGATGAAGACGTCCAGCTGTTCCATGAGGGCACTGACACACTGGGGCTCCACGTCCTCCTTCACATCAAAAATTAACACCAGGGGCAAACAACCCTGCACCACACACACACACACACACACACATTCATTGATGACATTAAATATCCAGTAGGTCAAATCTGTTTATAAATAGCACAAGTATTAGATAGTCATTATGCTGCCAGGTGCCAGATTTGTCTTGTGTGTGTTTTTGTCATGTCAGCATTTGATTCAAGGGTCCACACATCACAAGCAGGAAATAGTGCAGAGGGTGGAAATTCTGACAGCATAATGACTTTGTTTTCTCGCAGAGGATGTTTAGAGAGAAGATGCATGCTCCCCTGACAGACAGAACTAAACAATCACATTCTCTAAACTACCAATTATACCGTGTGTTTTAAAGTTGGGAAAAAGCCTCATTTAAATAGTGTGTAGCACTCCGGAGACAAAGACAGAGATATCTATGGGCCGACTATCTGTTGTGGTTCTAGGGTGAGACTAACAATTGCGGTGGAGCTACAGCGTGCGGAATTCCACCAATGCTCCTCTCCAATGGGGGTGACCTACAGACTCGCAGCACTAAGGGATTGAGGAGTTCAGACCCAAATACGATCAGAGGATATTTTATGGAACATGTTGACCAAACCACCAGAGAAATGCAGGCTCCTCGCCAGTACCGACATGCAGTAAACACTGGCTGACACAGACAAAGCACCCCCCGCAACCCCCCCCCACATCCGCCTACGCACATGCACATAGTTTCCTCAAATACACACATGGTCCTTCTCTGTTTGTTAACACCCACACACACTAAAAACACAAACACACATGGTCTTTGTCTGTCAGTTTCTCTAACACATAAGTATAAGTATAAGTATAAGTATATATACTTTTTTGATCCCGTGATGGAAATTTGGTCTCTGCATTTAACCCAATCGGTGAATTAGTGAAACACAAACAGCACACAGTGAACACACAGTGAGGTGAAGCACACACTAATCCCGGCGCAGTGAGCTGCCTGCTTCAACGGCGGCGCTCGGGGAGCAGTGAGGGGTTAGGTGCCTTGCTCAAGGGCACTTCAGCCACGGCCCACTGGTCGGGGGTTGGAACCGGCAACCCTCCGGTTACAAGTTCAGAGTGCTAACCAGTGGGCCACGGCTGCCCCAATGCTGCCCATGCGCATGCGCATACACAAGGACACACGCACACAGACACACACAGACAGACACAGACAGACACACGCCTCTCACTCCTCAGAGTTGGTGTTTGCCCAGTACCATGAGGTGCTGCCTGGCGAGGCAGACGGCGTCGACGGAACCCTGGATGTAGATGGTGGACTTGCGGTGGGCGAGCGGCGCGGCTGTGCTCAGGTCGGGGAAGTGGATCTGCGCGCCGGTGCGCTGGCTGATGTGCTTGACGTTGCTGCCGTTGCGGCCCATCATGAAGAGGTGGTGCTGCGGCGCGATGTCCAGCTGCGTGCTCACGGCCACCGCGCTCGCCAGCGAGCCCGCCAGGTGCTCCAGCAGCAGGGCCGTGCCTCTCTGGTGCACGTGCACACACACACACACATGGACACGCACACACATGCACACACACACACACAAACAGACACACATGCACACGCACACACACACACACACACACACACACACATAGTGAGACACACATACACACACAGCAAGAGTGACATACACACACACACACACACACACACACACACACACACACAGACAGACAGACACACACACACAACAAGAGTGGTGCACACACAGCAAGAGTGACATACACACACACACGCACACACACACACAGACACACAAACCCACACAGTCAGACACATATACACACACAAGGTAAGAGTGACACACACGCACACGTACAATAAATTAATACATGCCAACAGCAACAAATACACACAAACATGAACAGTCACACCAACCAAAAAAAGCATCCAAAATACACACACACACACACACACACACACAAACAGGAAGGCATATACACACAAACAGTTGACATGGCTACCAGATGATCCAACTGGGCAGCTAAAACCTTTTGGGCTGCTTTCCCAGACAGGGATTACACATTTTTGAATGGGTAGTCTCCATTATAAAAAGGCTTCTTTGTAATAATCCATGCCCAGGAAACCAGCCCTAGAAGAGCATCAGAGAAACGCTTGCAGTCTTCTGGTGCGTCGGGCGATCAAATATCGGACTGCGGTGCGTTATCCTTCATTACTGCACACACCACAGTCAAGCAGAGTTTCCCTCTGCAGCCTTGCCAGACCACAGCATGGCCTAGTTTTCGGCCTGTCTTTTTGCCCAGCTCCCCCTCCAAACCATATGGAATGATGAGAGATTTTCATGAAGTCTGTACTATGCACTGCCACGCTGGAACTGATCAATGTGTATTTGTTTATATATATATTTATAATAATAATAATAATAATACGTTTTATTTATATAGCGCCTTTCTCAGACTCAAGGTCACTTTACCAAGTAAATTGAACAAATATAATGTCCACAACACTGCTTTTGACTACCATATATTTAATGCACAACAGGCAACAGTCTTCTTCAGGCAAAAGCAGTGTTGCGGACCTTATATTTCTTCAATTGAGTACGTTTTCTTTTGTCCTGCACCTGCCAGAAGGTGGGATGTGCACTCAATAACTGTTTACTGAACACTTTGCCAAGTCAACACAAACAAAGCAAGACAAGCAATATGTGTGTGTGTGTGTTAGAATGTCAGCATGTATAGTGGGTGTGTTTGTGATTGCTCAGGACACAGATTTGCAGATGCTTATTGGATGTTGGTTAGAAAGAGAGCCATACTGCAATTGTTCTTTGTCTTTCTAGCTTATCTTTTACTGTGTGTGTGTGTGTGTGTGTGTGTGTGTGTGTGTGTGAAATATGGGTCAGTGTGCATTTCTTTTTTTTTGTATATATTTTGGGGTTTTTTATGCCTTTAATTATAGGACAGTGGAGAGTGACAGGAAGTGAATGGGAGAGAGAGCTGGGGTGGGATCCGGAAAGGACCAAGGGGCGGGAATCGAACCCGGGTCGCCGGCGTACGGTGCAGGTGCCCCAGCCAGTTGCGCCACAGCTGGGGCCCAGTGTGCATTTCTGTCTACTGTATATGTGTATTATAACTGGCTATATGTGTATTATACGTGAGACAAAGGCCATGTGTTTTGAGAGTGTGTGTTTTGTGTGTACTGTATTATGGATGCCTATTTCGTATGTGTGACTGTTCATGCGGTTCATTGTGTGTTTGTGTGTATTTTTCTTATGTGTGTGCATGTGTCACACTCTTGCTGTGTGTGTGTGTGTGTGTGTGTGTGTGTGTGTGTGTGTCATTTTTGTTTCATTCATTCACACATTTATTACCCATTTTTTTGTATGTTCTCATACACACACAACCCAGGTGTGCTTAAGCTCTCCATGGATTCGTTCACACTCCCGGCCCCGTGGCTCACCTGCACAGCAGAGGCATTGTTCTGGGAGCCGCGCACCACCCCGGTGGCCCCGTAGAGGCGCGAGGGGGGCTTGAAGGAGACGGTGAAGCTGTAGGTCTGACAGAGGTGCTGCACCGCGGGGGAGCTGGGGTCGGCCTGCACCAGCGCAGGCAGCTCAAACATCAGCACCAGAGGAAGCAGCTCCTGCAGTAGAGACGGAGGGATAGAGAAAAAGGAGAGAGGAAGAGAAGAGTCAACCAGAAACCAAAATAGAAAAGTAAGGACAGAAAGGACAGAAAAGAAAAGAAAGGAAGAAAGGCCCATTTCAACCCTTTAGAATGATGACCCTTTATGAGAGCGCATTGAGTAGTAGAGAGAGGGCAGCACAATCCATCATTGAGGTCTTGGGTTGCTCCCGTGCTGGAAATGGGACTAAATGTTCCCAGCAGTCTGGAAGGGAGAGGCAGCTCTTGGCCACCATCTCTGCTCACCTATACACAGCTGTACCAACCATTCACTGGAACCACATTCAGTACAGGTAGTACATCCAACACCTAATCAGATTTCATTAAACCACCATTAACACACACACACACACACTCAAACACACTCACACAAGCAGATCCACACACACACACACATAATTTTGACATGGTCCACTGGCAGACTCATAAATATTCATAAGCACCCGGTGCAGCAGAGTAGCAGGCCAGATGAAATCAACTTATCAATCACCATTCATTACTGGGGCCATTCACAACAATGGCCTCAAGAGGGCTGTGGTGGGTGGGTGGGGGAGGCTGACTTGCTGACTTGCTAACCACTTTGCTTCATAAGGTAACAATAACAAAAACAAAAACAAATACACAAATGGCCTCTGAACTCCTCGGCTTCTTACACACACACACACACACACACACACAAAAATACAGGCGAGGTGCCAAGGCTCTTGGTTGACTGAGAACTACAAACAGTATAAATTACCAGACAAAAATGCTCAGTGATCAGTCCCATATGTTCACACAGCTAACATTTAGATCAAGTTTCCTTAATACAGCAAAAGCAAGAAAATAGAAGGGAAGGCACAGACTATGTATGGGGTGTAGGAGTAAGAGAATGCTGTGTCGCCTGTGTGTGTGTGTGTGTGTGTGTGTGTGTGTGTGTGTGTGTGTGATAAATAGATAGATAGATACTTTATTGATCCCCAAGGGGAAATTCAAGTCTGTATGTGAGAGTGTGTGAGCGAGAAAAAGGGGGAAAATGTTTAAAGTCATCTTATAACCAAAAACTTGTAACATTCTGCCATTGAACAAATATGTGGTTTAAATGACAATCACACAGAAGAGTCTCAAAGAGGACAGACGCCCATCATGAACGGATTAAGGAGGTGTGATGCGCAAGTGCAAATTCCCTCCCCTATTTCTGATACACGCTTTAAACACCGAGCGCAAACCTCCTTAGGGGCTAACTCAAAGTGACCTGCTTAAAACAGCTTGTTAATTAAACGAACAGATTCACAGCCATGTGCTGGAATCTGCTGATCCCTGGGACTCTGTCTACTGAGACTAGAACATATGGGTGCTTAATCTTCTAAATGAGCAAATATGCATGAGACATTACCAGTAAGCCTCAGTAAATATGGAAAATCCCTTTGCCTATTACCTCATTCTCCTTCAAGTAAGACAGCAGGGACATGAAAGGAACTACAGCACTTACACTGGGACTTACTTAGAAAGAGCAGATTCTGTCATATTAAAACAGAAAAAACCCTGATCATTGTGGTTTACCATGATTGTACTGCAATTCTATCCTGAACTCTCTCTGATGCTTCATTTTCCCTGAGAATTTTCACAGTGTATTTTGGACAAAGCAAGAACAAGGATCATTCTTTTCAGATGATTTCAACAAAGAAGTGTAGTACTCTCTAGTTTAGAAAATAAAGATTTTCAAAAGTATGTTTGTGAACAGTAATGGTAGCTTTTAGTTTGTCAGTACGATATTGGCAGAAGTTTCCTAGAAGTCTGCAAGTGTGGTCACTGAGGCCTCACCAAAACAATAACAACATGATTTTTTTAACTGTTGAGGTTTAAAGCAGAATTCATTTAATTTCAGGAATTCTCTTTTTTGTGTTAAAAGGGGTTTTAAAGCAGAATTCATTTAATTTCAGGAATTTTCTTTTTTGTGTTAAAAAGGGTTTTAAAGCCAACTTTAAAAATTTATATTGATAGTGGTTTAAATTTGGTTCCAAGTGGTTTAAAATGTCATAAAATGTCATTGAAAAGCAGACTAATTCCTTACCTCGGTACTATTTCTTACCTAAAACTCTAGTCTTTTAGTGGCTTGACTATTTACTTCTAGGCATGACCTTGTAGCACCAAAAGTATAAATTTCAATGACCTCTTTCCATAAAATCATTGTCTTTGGTTTCACTGCTCACCAGTTTGCAAAATGACAGGTGAACCTGGCAAACGGAGTTCAGTAAAAACCCATCACTGAAATTGTGGCAAAGCAATCAGTCCAAAGACATCATCGGCAAACATAATCTTTTTGGCCGGATGAGCACAAGTGTACGGCTGAGCGTTTCTGTGGTCCTGTGCTCTGCAGGCATGGGGTTTTTTCTGAGGCCCTAATCACACACATGTGTGTGTACACACATAACCGTGAGCTGCTAAAATATGGCTGCAGGCTTGGGGAAAGACTGGAGGCCTGATTGTCATTGGAGGGGAAAGGAGGAGGCATTTTTTCCAGCGCCGAGTGTTTGGTTTTGTCTGAGTGGTGATCTGTGGTAAGGGGAAGGTTACTGACCTACATATAGCAGAGTAGCCCAAAATCACATGTTCGCAAACACTGATATTGCATGCTCATGGAGGCAGCCGTGGCCTACTGGTTAGCGCTTCGGACTTGTAACCGGAGGGTTGCCGGTTCGAACCCTGACCAGTAGGCACGGCTGAAGTGCCTGAGCAAGGCACCTAACCCCTCACTGCTCCCCGAGCGCCGCTGTTGTTGCAGGCAGCTCACTGCGCCGGGATTAGTGTGTGCTTCACCTCACTGAGTGTTCACTGTGTGCTGAGTGTGTTTCACTAATTCACGGATTGGGATTGGGATAAATGCAGAGACCAAATTTCCCTCACGGGATCAAAAGAGTATATATACATACTTATACTTATCAGCCTTGTCAGCCTCGGGAATTGAGAGCCCTGATGACCAACACAAACACTCATCCAGTTACATATTTCCACCCCGAAGAGCGGAGAAACGCAGAAGGGAAGGGAGAGTCTGAGGCTCTCCGCTGGACACAGTCTGAGTTATGTGCCAGTGGTCACGGGAAGGAATTCACTTCAAGAAAGGGGGAAGTTTGGTGTGTTCACTGTGTGCTGAGTGTGTTTCACTAATTCACAGATTGGGATGAATGCACAGAACATTTCCCTCACGGGATCAAAAGAGTATATATACTTATATACTAAAAAAGGAGGGGGAAAAAAACAATCAAACGACCACCTCATTCCTCCTTGTTCGGTCAGCCAGCCCCACCTTGGCGTTACCCAGGCATCAGGGGGAGAGAGTGGGGCAGCAGACCCTGTAGCTGGTGGGCAGTTGCTGCGTAGGTGATGGGGCTGTGGCGGGTTCTGTGGCCTGGGTGTGCACTGAAGGAGGAGAGCTGAGCTCTGTTCCCATGGGCCTGGCAGCACAGCATGGCTCAAGGTTACAGAGCCTGCACAGTCACACCGAGCTCAGATGCATCCAGGAGCAGACATGCCGGCAAGACACATACACACACATACACACACGCACGCTCACGCACACTCACACACACATCTTCTTCTAGATATGAGCATGCAGAAAAAGTAATGAATATTAAGTAAGGAAGTAACAGAGTGTAATGAATTCTGATGTCACTGAAACCAAAACAAGGGCCGACCTACACCGAATCTGATGAAGAAAATGGTCCACACCCTCTCACACCAAACACACACACACACACACACACAGTAGATTTACTGCGCCAAGACAGAGGACCCCAACGTTCCGCAGTAAACCCCCTGATGAAGAGCGGCTCCAACATCTCACACAAAAACACAAACACCAAGTCTGACAAAAAGCCAAAACACACATTCTCAGAACAATGTTCGAGCTACACGCATGCGCACTACCGATCCACCCACACACACACACACACGCGGAGCAAAACACTTGATGTCAGATGGCATGGAGATTCAGAGGCAAGAGTACAAACTGACATCTGACAGCTGATGCAATGGATGATTATGTAAGGGGACAGAGACAACAACAGCAGAGCCTCAGAACCGCATGGTCTGTTGATGGCTAATGGAAAACCTGTGCTGAACAGAACACAAATGCTCATTGAGTGTGACAGCCTTCAATTCACCTGTTGTTAATTCGTAGTAAAGGCCTGCAATGGTCTGCATAGCATTACTGAATGTACTTGCACACTACGGACAGATAGGAGTTGTTTAAGATTAATCCAAAATGAAGACTAATATCTGAATGTTCCTTTGGAGAGACTGGAGAGTTAATTAAAGAGAAAATCATAAAATGAAGCAGTTCTAGCAAAAGATTCACTTTTAAAAAAAGAAATGAAGGTACTTTTAAAAGCATCTTAAACAACCAATTCAGGCCTTTTAAAACAGTGCGGTATGAACCCTGAAGTGCTAAGTTTAATTGTACCATGTGTCTCCCTCTCTCTCTCACACACACACACACACACACTACTTCTGCCACTCATTTCTACATTCAGGAAATGTGGAAATATTACTATTAAAACAACATTAAAAAAATCAACCCCACCTCTTTTGCGCTGATGGTGCTGATATATTGAAAGCAATGAGAAAGAGCTATAAAAGAGAAATAAAAAGCTAATTGTGTAAACACTGACTCTGTGTTATTTGGCCTGGTGCACATACATGAGTCAGTGCAGTGGTCGCGGTGAGCTCTACGTGGTGTTAAATTATGTGTGAGAGAGCAGAGAAGCCATTCACTTCAGTCACACAGACATTGTTTTTTTAAACTTGCTGAAAGCATTACTATCCAGCGAGGAGTTTGGCGAAAACTTCTACAGTGGCCAGCTTCAGCCGTTAAGCTTCCCGATAAAGGCCTCTGTTCAGAATCTTCTGGGCAGAATCTTCTGTTCCACACTCAAGGTGGAACCTTTCAGCTTTTCTGTCTGAGGATGAACCAAAAAGCACCCTTTATTTTTTCTTCTTCATAAGACTCTCACGAGTGCGAGAATAGGAAGAGACTAGAGGCAGGTGGTTTCCTTGAGTTCTCACTGCCATGCTCAGGGGAAACAGAGGAGCTGGCTCCTGCCTGTAGCAACGCCGCTCCAGGTAAGCTTACCCTTATTTTGGCCCTGGCAGCCTCAACTCCTGCGGGCTGGCCTGCTATGGACACCTACAGATGGGCAGATAGAAAGAACGACAGGAAGAGATAGAATGAGAGGATTAATTCACTGATAAAGCTCTAGGAAAACACCAGTAGCACAAATCTGCATTTGGATTTACACAGCATAAATCTGCAGTGATTACTCTGTTGACTCAAGCGGTCCGCTTTCAGGATATATTTTCAGGAGAATTAATCAGTGTAGGTGAACGTCCAGCCAACACACACTTTCACATACATACCTTCTGAGTGTGAGTTACACTTTTCCCTGAAATACGCTAACACAATTCATACATTAAATATACTGAAATTCACAGTAATTATTACAAATGCAAACCAGTTACACACTCTTTATTCAGGATGAAACAATACACTGCATTAACTACCGGTACTTTCTTTAAAAGCTATTCCCTTCAGCAGGGGAGAGCCCTAGAGAGAGATCTATCTATAAGTCTCTGAATGAACCCATATATTCTTCAGAACATTAAATTTCCAACATTCCCGTTGTACCGGCTAAAGGGGTTAAAACTTCCACCCAAAGCACCCTTGTATGTTTACGACTCCTACAGCTAAATTTCCATGGGCACAAACTGGTGCATTCAAAAACAAACTGTCCTCATTAAACCGGAGACGAGGTGATGACACAGCATAGGCAGTGTTCCTCTCCTCTTCATACCTCTGATTCAACCCTTTCATCACCACATCTCAGAATAATCCTTTTGACCACACTCTGGCGCAACACACACACATGCACAAACACACACACGCACACCAATTTTCATAAGCACTTTTGGGCTGAACAACTCGAAGTGGCTGGGACCAGCTGGTACCAAAAAGTCCTGGCTTTCCATCTGGTGTTGTTCACAGAATTGTGTGTGTATACATGGAGGGCCAGTTGTTTGTGATGAGCAGGAATTCTCTACTGTCATCTCCTTAGAGCGAGCCAGGAGCCAAAAGCCCCAAAGCTGGCCCATGCAAATAGATGTTCACATCAACCGAGGCACCAGGGAACATACCAAATAATTCAACTTACTTTATTTTGCACACTAAATGTGCAATACCAGTGTAACCGTCTGTATTCCATCTTCGGCCTATCAGATCTCAGCTACAGTGATAAATGTATGTGCTTTTCCTTTGAGTCATAGTTGGAACAACTTAAACAAGTACTCTATGAGGTCAAGTCACGTCAAGTCAAGTGTTCTCTACGAGTGTTACGAGGTCAGATAGTGGTTAAGGTCAGATACTGATATTAACATGCCACCAGGAGAAGGACCTGGCGAATGGGTGGGCGTGACCTGGTCTGCCCCGCAGCTGGTTACAGGTGTGTGGGTATTAAGGGGTCATGTGATCTGATTTGGAGGGAGAGATTTAGGCCTAGTCCACACGTACCAAACAGACCTTTTTTTCCTTCGTCTTCCCTGGAACCGTATCAAGAATATTTGCGTCCAAACGGATCCATCTCAGCACGGCTCAACACGTTACTTCATATCCCAGGCCTATAGGTGGCACTGTTTGTTACAGAAACTGACCAAAGCTTGCGCGCTGTGTAGGCCATACAACAGACAGAGTAGGCTACAAAACTGGCTAGTGCAAGGAAACCAGAATTGTTTGTGTGGATTTATAGTGAACTGTCAACTGTAGTCAACTGTAAAACTAATAAACTTAATTTTGAACGGTTTGTGAAGGGTGCAGTCCCGTCCTTTATTCGTCCTAAATAATCTCCTTTACTTTCTTTGGTTGTAGGATAGTCCGCGATTCACAAGTTTGGGAAGTGCAAAGGCTAGGCGTACCAAAGTTCTAGGCTATTCCGTTGCCACATTTATAATATTGCTATAATACCTTTGTTAGTAACAGTCGATACTTTTGCTTGCATCAAATCGCGCATTTGCATTTAGTGCGCATCTATAGGCTTAACATGAGTTCTAAGCGTCTTTGTATGCTTATATCTGACTTCACTATGAATGCATTTATTTATGTTGTAAGACATGTAAAATAAATTAATACCGGCACTACGCACAAATTAATGTAAACTTACACCGCACTTCCCTAATAACTTAAGTTCTCTCATGTCACTGACAGTAGCTAGAATTCATAAAAAAACATGGGGAAAAACAGTGTTCAGTCCACCAAGTCGTAAGCTATCGGTACTGCGCAGCACCAGTTGTGATATTTATCCTACGGAGTGTAATCGTAGGTAATGTCATGTATGAAAACTAGTATTGTTAGGCATCCAGGGCAGCTGAGGTGTGGCGATGACATCATCGATACGCAAGTAGGATGTGCGGTTTCGCTGTCCAAACGAATTCAAAAGGGCTACGGTTTCAGATTTTTACACTCTGGGACCAGGTTTCAAAAAAGTGCGGTTTCGGGCAGTGCATTTACAGGATTCGTTTGGACGCTCGGCCAAGATGAAGCAAAACCTCTGCATTTAACCCAAAAAGCGTCTCCGTGTGTACGAGCCCTTAGGGAGAAAGGTTTGGTGCTAGAGGTGGTTTCTCCCCCTGAAACAATTCCCCGATCTAGTCTGTTTTCTCTGCACAGTAAGCATCGACCCTGTTTCTGTTTTGCTGGCAATGGTTGATATCGTCGGTAGCCCAACTCGTGATAACGAGGTAATGAAGAGTAAAGCTACAGGAACCATCGGTGATTTAGGACTCTGTCCTACCTGGTTGCTCTTCTCGGCCTGGTTGTTGCGGTTGGAGTCGGGGAAGTGGATGTGGCAGCCCGTCTCCTCCATCACCTTCTTGATGTTGTTGCCGCCCTTCCCGATGACATGAGAGTGCTCAGTGTGGGACACGTCCATCTTCAGGGTAACCCGGTTACTCTGGAGGGGTCAAAGGTGAGATGTTAAGAGGTCAAAGAACTTTGTCACACGACACTGGAACAGACAAAAACAAGTTTATTCGTTTAGCAGACACTTGACATATATGACAAGGGCCAATGTCCCCGGAGCAACTTGGGGTTAAGTGCCTTGTTTAAGGACACAACGGTGGAAGCTGGTAATTGAACCCACAACTTTCAGGCTACTACATGCTAGCCCAGCTCCTTAACTACTACGCCACCACCACCTCCGTGACAGAGGAACTGTATGGCTGGCTGTTCAAGGACGTATTTTGACCCACTTTTACATGTCCACATTTACATACTTTTACTACTTCATGAGACCCGTTAGATTATGATGAAAATCTCCAGGATTTTGTCAAATCCGCAGCGTCTCATCCAGGGTAGGAATTTCACGGCGCGTTGGCCTTCTTTTAACACATGACAAACCATTTATCAGAATAAACAGGAGACCTTACCGAACACAAAGGTGTAAAGCAGTCCCCTGTACAGTTAGCCGTTCCAGAGTAATCCATTGAATCCAATGAATTTACAGTAAAGTTCGACATACATGGATGTCTTCAAATTTGGGCTTTAAGTTTTACAATGTGTTTAAATTGTTCCACATGATTTCATAACGGGCCAAATACAAAATAAATGTTACAAATATCGCCTAGATATTGGTAAATCAGAGGACAGCTAAGAGTTTGTGAAAGTAGCCTTAATGATCACAAAATGCTAAGCATGCATCTAGGCTATTTGAGTTTCTTAAAGCTGAGCTGTGCTTAAATTGTTCAATACATGATTTCATAACAGGCCAAATATAAAATAAATGTTATATATAGCTTAGATATCTGTAAATATTAGATGATCAGATGATTTACAGTTCTATGTTATGTCATGTTTCATGTTTTTGTAATGTTTCATACAGTGATGCAGGTCTACTGCAGTGAATAGGCTAAATACAACTTTGATCATTTTTATAGCCTACTACTGTATAGTTAACTTTGGCCTTGGTGCCCTGACATGTGGCCTTTGTGCCCCCCACCAAATTTGCCCAACTGAAGGCCAAGTGGCCTTGCCCCCAGAATGGTGAAATTCCAAGCCTGGTCTCATCCCATGAACACCAAAATGCCATGCTGAAGCCAGAGATGCTCGCTAAATGCACACCAGACTCGCTGGCATGGACGGCGCCACCTTGGCACCCTCGGCCTCGACTATTAGCCTCGGTTGACGTGGAACCGTGGAGCCGAACTCCAGAACAGCAAATCCACAGTCATATCCAATTAATTCCTTCTATCCCACTCCACAAAAAAATACATCAGTGTAGGCAAGCAACAGAGAACAGGTTGGCCCATGACACAGAGGAGACACTTTAACACTAATAGATTAGTGCAGGTGAGTCATGTGGAGGCATAACCTAATGGAGACTTTTAGATGTCTAGCTCACAACCACTGAGTCACACAGAAAGTTGTTCTCTGACAAGTAAAAGGGAATTATAAAGACCAGAGAGGAAAGCCAAAGATGTGAATAAGAAGAGAAGACTGATGACAAATGACTACGACAGAAGAAGAAGAAGAAGAAGAAGAAGAATTTTTCCATGATGGGAGGGCAGACACGGCGAGGTTGCAATACAGACGGTAACCGTGGTAACCGCAGGTTTGCTTTCTTTCACTGACCTTGGTGTCGAGGACTGACATGATTCTCTCTTTCGCCTCATTCACATTGTCTCTCTTTCCACAGACCTTGATGTGAGGATCTGGAACAGAAACAGAAAAAGAAATTGAGGGAAGAAGGGAGGGAGGGAGGGAGAAAGAGAGAGAGAAAAAATGAGGTGAAATGAGTAAGAGGAACAGCTGCACGCTCCTCTTCCCTTCCCACCCAGAGTTAGAATTTAGGTGTTGGAATGAGACAAAACGCTTCAGGAAACATTAAAAGTAATTTTGTTTATCAATCAACCATCTCCTTCAGCAATTACAGTCAACCGCATAACCACTTTACAAACTAAAAGACGTTCACACAATAGTTTTACATCTCTCCGTTTCCTTAATTTGCCCCTGTTCATACTTTCCCCTTAGTGTACCCCAATGCCCCAACTCTACCCCCCTCCTCGTCATCTCTCTTGTTCTCCCTCTTTTGCTGTCACATAAATGGACTACTTATGGCATCCACACATTTACACACAAACACAATTAACCGTACAGAGCCGAGCACTGTGTCTTTGAATGTCAGAGCATGGCCTCACATCCTGTCTCTAAAAAAAATCACACCAGCTTGTCTGGCGCCTGCCACCAAGCCCTGTCAAAGCTGCTTAACTTTCACTTAACCACCATGCCAATTTCCCCCCTGAACCATGTCCATGCACACTTATACAAACAGACACACACACACACACACACACACACACACACACACACGCCTGCCCTAACCCGTGTATATACCATATAAAATGGCATATCGGTTTAATATCTCATGCTCACAAAGCCTTAGGTAAACACAGTCGTTCTATTTCAGGAAGACATTCAGAGGTACTGTAAAGAATTCAATGCAAAGCCTCTGGCCTTTACTTGCACCTGGAGGCTAGTGTAGCCACAAATCTAGGTCAAATGCACACTGTGCAACATAACTAAGAAAACAGACCCCAGAAAATCTGGGATAAAGTCTTTGTGCAGGCCAACCCAAAGGACGGCTCTGCAGACAGTCATATCCCAGTAGGGTTTATCAGAAATCATGTGATCCTGCCGGGCCCCAGTCGGTTATGGGTATTTAGGGAGGGCACTTCCAGGAAGTGGTTTCATGAAAGTACACCTTCCAAAATCCCTATACAAAAGCTTCAGTCTCCACTTTCCAGAATATTCCCCAAGCACGAGTGGTCATGAGGAATCTACATTTACATTAATGGCCTATGAATAGCTCCTTTCCTGTTAAGTTTAAATGTACCTGGCAGGTCTCCCATTCTCTCTCTCTCTCTCTCTCTCTCTCTCTCTCTCTCCAAAATACATAAAAGTCCTCTAACTCCAAATCACGTTTTACATCTCCTTATATTAAGTTTATGTATGCAAACATTTCCATGTCATTGTTTGTTTTACTCCATTCTCACACATTCTTTTCCCCTCTCACATCAGTGCACACTGCAGTGAAGGAGAACAACTGATTCACTCTTACACACACACACACACACACAGAAATTGCACAAACCCTAAAGCAACAAGGACTGATGTCAGTGACCCACATCTCTTGGCTCTGTACAGTTCAGATGCTGTGTGTACTGAATACAAACACAACACATACTGTACACATACAGACATAGTGAGAGAGAGAGACAGAGAGAGACAGACAGACAGAGAGAGAGAGAGAGAGAGAGAGAGACAGACAGAGAAAGAGAGAGAGAGAGAAACACACACACACACACACCCACACACACACACACCTGTGTTAAAGGGGCTACCAGATTTCACCTCTAGTGAGTAACTGCAGGAGGAGGCGCCTTGACTCCCCCAGCCCAATCAAATCGGGACCCGCCATATGGAAGTCATTAACAGCGTCTGTGTCTGTGTGTGTGTGTGTGTGTGTACGTGCATGTGTGTGTGTGTGTGTGTGTGCGCATGTGTGCATATATGCACGTGTGTGTGTGTGTGTGCGTGCATGTGCTCGTGTGTGTATGCCTACGACCGTACAGTATATGCCTGCTGTTGTTGTTTTTACAAACGCTCACAGAACTCCATCAGTGCTCCACTCTGGCTCCGGCCAGTGGTAGCTATCCCTAGCATCTCTCCTGATGAGCGAACCGCACTTTAAATTGATAATTGACAAACACAGAAGAGACAACATCATGGAGAGCAGGGCCAGAACTGCTTCAACTGAGTTGTTGATCTTGACAGCAATGAACCATTTGACCTCCTATTTAAAAAAAAAAAAAAACCTTGGCAACAAAAGAGCCATTTGCAGTATGGCTCCTGTCCTAATGTTAAAGAGAAGTCTCAGACATGGCAGGTTCATCAGCGTGAAACGAGCCCATTGGATCACAACGTCTCTTTCACAAAACCTCACATCTGGGCTGGCCGCTGGATGAAAGGCAGAGTGGGAGATGGAGGGAGGGAGGCAGAGAAGGAGAGAAAGATGGAGTGAGAGCAGGAGAGAGAGAGGGCGGGAGGGAGAGAGAGAGAGAGGGGGGATGAAAAGAGGGCACAGGAAGGGAAAAATACTGGGAACGGTGCACATGGTTTTGCATTTCTTTAACGGACAAGAAACAAACACTAGTCGAATTTACACAGTTGGACTGTTGACGAAATTAAGAAGAAAGAGAAAGGCAGAATGGAACGATAAGCAAGCGGAAATACCGGAAAAGAAAATGGGACATTGAAACAGAAAACATACAAAATTGAGAAATATTTTTTTCCCCTTAGTTACACATTCTCTTTCAAAAACGTATCTAAAGGTTGACAGCCAAAAATCTGTTTACTGTCAGCAGAGCTTGAAACAATTTGCTTTAATGAAGGTGTATTATTACCCTTGGCCTCTGTTTGTGTTTGTGTGTGTGTGTGTGTGTGTGTGTGTGTGTGTGTGTGTGTGTGTGTGTGTGTGTGTGTGTGTGTGTGTGTGTGTGTGTGTGTGTGTGTGTGTGCGAGAGAGTGAGACAGAGAGAGGGGCAGCCGTTGCCTACTGGTTAGGGCTACGGACTGTTCGAACCTCGACCAGTAGGAACGGCTGAAGTGCCCTTGAGCTAGGCACCTAACCCCTTCACTGCTCCCCGAGCGGCGCTGTAGCAGGCAGCTCACTGCGTCGGGATTAGTGTGTGCTTCACCTCACTGACAGAGGAAGAGGAAGGATGGGAGAGGAAGATGTGAGCAATGGCATGGCACAAATGCAAACACAAAACTTGGATGAATCATGCACACTTACAGGCATTTGAACATTTGAACATGAACATAAGCATAAAGCCAGACAGATGGACACGCTTTGGGGTGAACGCTTATCATTCCCAGCCCTGGCGGCATGGATTAGATGCCGAGACATGTAGCTGGACATCCATGTCCCCTTCCAACCCACCAAGAGTTGCATGAATGCCCAGGCATGATTGGGAGGGAGTCTGTAATAGGGGTGACGTAAGACATAGTATGATGCAAGGATACAGACGCCACACACACACACACACACACACACACACACACACACACACACACACACACACAAACACACACACACACACACACACACAGACTATTCACCACTCTTCCCTGTGGTATTGGCCTTGCTGTCTCTCACTGACACCATGAGAATGGGGAGACCAGGGGATCAGATGAAAGGCTGATGTGTACAGCAAGTCCCTTTCCACATCTGTTGGCCAAGATAACTCAAAGGCATGTCCACTTCTGGACATTGTAATGACTGTAAAAAAGGCACTGAAGTGTGTTTTGCAACTTCAACTGTGTGGTGATGGATTCATGATGCTGTTAAAGCACATGTGCCTATAGCTCTTAATCTTATGTAACAACTTTTCTTTGGCTTGATTTATTCTTTTCAATGGAACGGTGTGTCATCACATTGTTATGGTCAGTCTAGGAATTCTGTGTGGCGTTCTATCCCTTTTTATTCCATAAAGATTCACACAAGATCCTGATTAATATATTAGCATTCTAAAAATTAATTCTAAAAAAGTGTGGGTGCGTGTGCGTGTGTGTGTGTGTGTGTGTGTGTGTGTGTGTGTGTGTGCTCTTGTAGGCATGTCTGTCTGTCTGATGAGAGTTTAGTCACAGAGGAGATAATGGCCAGTGATGGGCAGACTTGTTTTCCCCCATGTTTTCTGCGTTTACGCAACATGTTCAGCGGTATGAGCCAACTAATCGCGTGTCTGAACTCCAGCTATGAACTCCTCACTCCCTCTGGATGCCTGACAGCTTTTCTGAATGGACAACAGCTGAGATTAGGTCCAGCGCTCTCGCTCTCTCTCTTTAAACTCTCCCTAGCCCCTTCTTTCAATCCTTACTTGTTTGAAAATGTTCCTTGATTCAAAATGTCCACTCTAGCTTTTTTTTAGCACTTCAAAGGATGTATACTAAATGGTTGCCATGTCGTGTGCGATTCCATATACCAAGCATCATATGGGGAAATTACCTTATGGTACCCTGCTTGACCCACTAGACCTAGAATGGATGGCCAACCCATTTCAGGAAACAGCATCTGTATCTTGTAGACTTATCGTCGTTTTACTGATATGTCACTTTTTCCTCAACTTTTTGCTTTCTTGATCTTTCCTTTCTTCTTTCCATTTCTCTCTCTTTCTGAAAAGTCCTGATTTTCTTCAAGGCTATAGTCAGGATGTTACGTAATGTTGTTGGATTCCACATCTGGCATGATGGCAATGCACTGCCCCTCTCTCTAGAGGGGGAGGAACGCGGGGTCACATCACACAGGACATCCATAAAACACACACACACACACACACACACACACACACACACACACAGAACAAGAGAGCAAGAAAGAAGAGAGAGAGAGAGAGAGTTTCTTTTTACACACGGACGCACACACACACACACACACACACGCACACACCATTATGCATATAAACTCCCTTGTAAAGACAGTGACACACTCAAGGCGGTCAAAGTTACCCACTTTGGCTGAATAAGAGATTATCTGCTAATAGATAACTAGATATCTACACTCCCATACTGTGTCACAAAATAAAGAACTCACTCTTGACAATTTAATAAAGAACCACACTAGCAAACCTAAGACTGCTGAGTCAGTTGGCTATGTTTACCTTTTTTGGACTTGGCTCCTATCTTGAGTTTGGAGGGCCAGGCAATCTGTGTGTCTGTCTCATCCATCACCTGAAAGTCAAACACATAATTGCGGACACAAATAAGAAAATCAGACAGCATAGCGTGATATTAAATAAAAAAAGACTGCAAATACACAAATACAAACATCACACACTTGCAGTCTACCGGTGCAGACGTAAACACCTGCTGACTGCAGACTAAGTTTCACTGGTAGTATCTCTGGTTATGCATGAAGCAGACAGCATGTGCCATGGCTTGCACACGCCTCCAGCAGTCCCAAGCCCCTGCAATAGGGGTCTGTGTGTAGAGCGGCTCTGTGGGGCGTTTCAGAAGTCTGTAGAGGAATTCTGCTGCGTTCTCGTGGGAGACATGTGTCCCATAATCAGATCAGTCTGAGCCATGTGGATCTCCTCAGCCTCCTCGAATAACCTGCCCGCCTGTTTCCCTGACCACAGCACTCATTCACACGCAAACATGGGTCTCGGTGGCACAGGCCACAGGAAGTCTTCTCTCTCTCTCTCTCTCTCGCTCTCTACACACATAGGCATGCACACGCCCACAGAGACACACGCTCACGTGTTCCGACACTTATGGCCAGAAACACACACACCAGCAACACTCACTGCACTCAACACGCACAGACCCACACACAAATGACTCAAATTCCCCCTGACAAGCACACTCTCACTCTCACTCTCACACACACACACACACACACACACACACACACACACACACACACACACACACACACACACACACGACAAAGATATGCAGCATTAGAGACAGGCTTGTTCTGGAAAAAGTGTCTAAATGGCTGCCGTGAGCAGGGGGCTGATCCCATTCCCAGTCATTGGCAAAGGACTCCGCTGTTGGCACGGTCACTCCCCCCAACACACCGTCCACAGCAGCCGCCTGCCTGGTCACGGCCTCAGATCATGCATATCCCACTTAAACGATAGCAGATGGAGAGAGTGAGGGGGGGGAGAAGGAAGACAGTTAGAGAGAAACAGGAAAAAGAACGACAGAATCGAAAGAATGCAAGGCAAGAAGAGAGGGAGAAAAAGATGGAGAGAGAGAGAGAGGTGAGAGAAGAGGGAGAAAAGGAAAGAAAGGAAGGAAGAAAAAAAGAAAGGACGATGGAGAGATTGCACAGCGGCAGCAGGTATGTACGCAAACAGGCCTTGCGCTCCTTCCGAAACATGGAGGCAATCCATCAGCGATTTCCTAAAGCACAGTGATCTGATCACAGGTGTAGCATTTAACTATAACTAACTATCTCTGTCAACACTTCAGCATCAGAGGTGTTCTCCAGCACACTGCTGGTAGCATATGCACACACAGCAGCCAAGACAGGCTTCAGATGCAGCAGGCTGCTAAGGCTCCTCTTAATGAAAGATGGCGTCTCATTGGGTAAAAGAGCCTACCACCTGTGCACACATACACACACACACACAGACACAGACACAGACTCTTTTGCGCTCTCGCTCTCATTCTCTCTCTCGCTCTCTCACACACACACACACACACACACACACACACGCACAAACACACACACACAGCTGGGAGTGCTTTGACATTCATCCTATGAGACTGGAGACTGGAGTGCCTGCTGATGGTCCAGTGGAACATAAGTCTTGCTCACCAAATTTCTTAATCTCTAAATCATGGTTTCATTCTCTTCTCTCCCTCCCCTCTCTCTCTTTCTCTCTCTCTCTGCCACACACACATGTACACACAAGCACACTTTGCTGGACTGCTTTCCTGTCGGTCATCCTGTTATTAAAATGCATACTCATTCAAGCACTGTTTTGAATATGTTTAGGCCAGAAGATAGTTCTCCCTGGACTTTTCAACACTCATTTTTCTCCAAATCACTCAGGGATGTTTTCAGCTTTTCCATATTCCACCAAAATAAAAGCACAAAACTTCACAACAAGCCACAAGTGTGTGTGTGTGTGTGTGTCACATACCTAGATATATACACATAAAAAGGGGGGGGGGTAGATCTAGCTAAATTGTGTATCCTTTCTAAGGCTGAACAGCTGCTTTATCCATAACTTGCTAAATTATCCCTTTTTCAATACACCACCAAACACCAGCTCATTAACACTGCCTGACAAACCACAGATGGGTTAACCTTAGAGACGCCGCAAGAACCTCCCACGTGTTGACAAAACCAGACACACACGCGTGCACATCCACACACACATGCACACACACACACACACACACACACACACACATATACAAAAGATATGCTGCATGTATTAACTCCCCAGTGCTGCATGTTGGAGCGCACATTGCTGGAACATTTTGTTCTGGGTGTCATTAAAGAATTTATTTTTCCGCTTTTCCGCACTTTTATCAGTCTCAGGGGCATAACTAGGAGTGGGAGTGTGTGTCTGTTTGTATGATTGTGTGTGTGTGAGAGGGAGGAGAGAGAGATTGTGTGTGTGTATGTGTGTGTGTGTGTTTACACCTCTGTCCGTCAACCTTGACTTCACTTATGCATGAGTCAGTAACCAAACAGCACAGTCCATCAATCCAACTCTTTCCATCTTCCCCCAGAATGTCCCCGTCAGGAAATGTCTAATTCTCAGGTGGCGGCACTCCAGCATCCAGCGGTGAGGAAATAATCAGAGTGGCACGTGAACTAACAGACGCAATGCAACGCAGTCCAGGGAGTGCCCACCCTTTCGTCCAGGGGCTCAGACAATGGGAGCGTGGCCAGGTATAACAAGAACTCCATCAGTGTAATTCTCTCCGATGCGGGCAGCGAGCGAGCGAGCGATCGAGCCAGCAAGCTTTTGTTCTTCTAAGTCTGCATTCATGAACTTCTGTCTTCTCCTTCTCCCCACAGCTGCTGTTTTTGGCAGCCTGGGGCACATGCGAGCGATTTCTGTGGGACCACACACTGTTTTTTAAGAGTTTGTTGTTTATTTTTACTGAGGGGGCCAGCGAATACTTCTCCAATGGGTCAGATGGGGTTTTTTCGGGAAAATTAGGTTAGCTATATACGTTGAAGGTTGAAAAAAGCTCTGGGACACTCACCACTGTTACAGGTTAAGGTATACTGTACGTCTCAGATTTAACTAGCGCTAATACATCCCTACTACGAAGGACCTAAATTCAGTGAGCACAAAAAGCAAACCCTGTTTGTGGATGTGGTTATGCATGTGCATCTGTGTGATTATTTTAGTGTTTGTGATTACATACAGTGTGTGTGTGTAAGTGTGTGTGGATAATGATGATCTTAAGTGTGGAAAACGTAATGTTCTTATTGAATCACACATCACTTGAGAGCGCCATTTCTAATCAATATATTGCAACAAACTTAATTAACACTTTTAAACAGTTTTTAAGATAGATGGATAAGCTAGAGGCTTAAAAACTAAAGCCTGATTTCACTGTCCCCTTGATGCTGTTGATGTCATGATTAGAGCCTATCCCCCAACGTTCTATAACAACATTCAGATTTCCACACATGGCTACATTCAATGACAACATTCTCTGTCCACCAGTTCTCTGCAGGCACCGGGAGGCATTCTTTAAACGTTTCTCATGTGGAAAAATAAAATTAATCCAAAGCAGAAAAGAGTCGAACAGCAAACTAATCGAAGAGTCGAACAGAAGAGTCGAACAGAAAACTTCCACATCTTGTTCTGTTTCATACTCATCTTAAAATGGATTAAATTCTTTTTTTTTTTTATCAATCTACACACCATGATCCAATACTCTTTCTACCAAAGAGCACCTTCACAAACACTTCAAGCTACCAGAGGAATTACACCGCAGCCCTCCAAACTCGTTCCATTACTCCAATTTGTCAATTTATAAAAATAAAAGACTGAAATGTATAGTACTATTTACTTAAGCATTCGGACCCCTTGTTACACCACTTGCAATTATCAAACTGAGGTGCATTCTACTTCTATCAATGATCCTTGAGATGCTTCTACAACTTGATTGGAGTCCATTGGAATCCTGTCTCACAATTCTACGGACAATTCTCTCGATCTCGTGGCTTGGTTTTCACTCTGGCATACATGATCAACTGTGAGACCTTATGTAGACAGATGTGTGCCTTTTCTAAGAATGTCCAATGAATTAATTTAGGCACAGCTGGACTCCAATCAAGCATCTCAAGGACCATTGATAGAAGAAGGATGCACCAGAGCTCAATTGCAAGCATCATAACAGAGGATCTGAATATTTCAGTATTGGATTTTTTATCCATTTTAAGATGAGTCTGAAACATAGCAAAATGTGGAAAACTTGAAAGGGTATGAAAACTTTCCAGTTGCACTGTATGTCTGTCTGTTTGTGTTTACAAACGTGTGTGTGTGTACTGTACGTGTGTGTGTGTGTGTGTGTGTGTGTGTGTGTGTGTGTGTGTGTGTGTGTGTGTGTGTGTGTGTGTGTGTGTGTGTGTTATGTTCAGTGTATGTACAACTACGTATGTCTGTGTATGGCTGTGTTTGTGTTGTGTTGTGTTCTGTTCTGTGTGTGTGTGTGTGTGTGTGTGTGTGTGTGTGTGTGTGTGTGTGTGTGTGTGTGTGTGTGTGTGTGTGTGTGTGTGTGTGTGTTCAGTGTGTGTTTTTGTGTGTGTGTTTATGTGTGTGTGTGTGTGTGAGAAAGAGAAACTGCAATAATCACCCCAGAAGCAAAGGGGATATGCTTCTCCCTTCCTGTGTTGACTCAGCTGAGGACCCTTTGAAGAGAGCAGGGAGGAAGAGAGAATGAGTGGGAGGACAGGAGGAGAGAGGAGGATGACAGAGAGGAAGAGGGGAGAGGGGAAGAGAAGGAGAGAACGGGGGAGAGAGGACAGAGCTGGGAGATAGATAGAAAGATGGAAAGAGAGAGAGGGAGAGAGAGAGAGAGAGAGAGGGGAGAGAGAGAGAGAGGGAGAGGGAGAGAGAGAGAGAGATGTCCAACTCGTCTGCCGCGGTGGACATCATGAGCCTCAGAGCTGGCTCAGACCTGATGTTGTTTCTCTCGTCATGGACAATAACTCCTCCAACATCCACAGACTCCCGTGCGAGAACACATACACCACCAAACTCAACACCAAACTGCTGCACACTACCACAGAGTATTTGGAAATCATTAATGCGAAGTCCATGACTCATGTAGACAGTCAATTATCTTAAGAGGACATATCTCTCTCCGTCTCTCTCTGTCTTTCCTTCTCTCCTTCTTCTCCTCTCCATCTCTTCCTCTCTCCATCCCTCTTTCTTTCCTTCTCCCCTCCATCTCTCCCTCCCTCTGTCTTCTCGTCCCCATCTCTCCGTCTGTGGGCTATCTGAATGGCACATGATATGGCTGCTGTGCTCTCCCACACCTGCTGAAGTGAAAAGGAGCTGGCAACAAAACGATCGCTTTGCAGACTTGTGTTCACCCATGGCGCATTTTATATCCCGACTGCTTTTAAACTCCACCGACTTGTTTACTGGTGTGCAGCTGAGAGCTTGGCCACGTGCACCCGCACAGCACACACACACACACAAACAATGTACACCACAGAGAGGCCCTCTATCCAACTATCCAGTCTACCCAGTAGTGCCAGGATGCCAGAAACAGCAAGAGAGAGAAACAGAAGGAACTAAGAAAGATGGAGAAGAGTAAACAAGACACAAGAGTGTTTGTGTTGTTAGATGAAGACTGACAGATTAAAAAAAAAAACAGACAGGGAATTACACAGAGGAAGGAGAAAAGGAGAAGAGGAGAGAGGGAGAGAGTAGCAGGGAGGGGAGGGAGGTTGGTGACATCACTGGCCAGAGCGGAAGACACGCAGACAGTAAGTGAGACACTGGGAGCGCTGTTTGAAGAAGCACAGTGTTCTGGGATACACCCCCACATACTCTATGGAGCCCAAAACAAAGACATTATGGCCAGATCACTTCAGCCTGCGGTGCTGTGTGTTTGCCTCTGTATGAGTGTGTGTGTGTGTGAGAGGAAGAGTGTCTATCCGCCTGCCTGCCTCTCTCTCTCTCTCTCTCTCTCTCTCTCTCTCTCTCTCTGTGTGTATGTGTGTGTGTGTGTGTGACCAAGATATCATATGCCATCATAAGTATGCCGACGGATTAAACTGTACTGTACATCTGTAAAACTTTAGGCAAATTCCATGTGTGTGTTCTATGTAGATCTCCTAGCTACTATGTCCACTCCCGTGCCAGCAACTGTGTCAACACTGTAGACTTCCATTTTGAATGATGGAACATCGGGCTGCTGGAAAAGTATCTAAAACAAGCAAGAAGGAGCCTACATACTCAGGGCCCTTTGGAACATTTGTCAAAAAGAAAGAGTCTTGTCCATACCCTCTGGGTGTTAGTCCACACCTTGTCAAACATCTGACATTTTATTTAGGTACTATGAGTATGAGTTATGCACATTCGTGCCATGTCCCCATAACAATCCCTAAATATTCCACCACCCCAGTCGCATTGCTGCCTTTCATGTAGGAGTTCATATAGCATTTCAGGACTAAGTGATGACAGTAAACTCCCGATGTCCAAATCATTAGAACTGAGCATGCATGCATTCTCTCTTTCACACTTACTCACAGACACAGACACAGACACAGACACACTTTATGTAAGGGGACTCTGCAAAGTTTAGACTATGGACAAACAGGTGTGGTTCCACAGAGCTAGATGTGCGTGTTCTGTATGGCATGCCGGTGCAGTGACCTAATTCCCATGTGAAATGTAAAAAGTAAATGTCTGCAGCACAGTACAGCACTGTTGTTTCTGCTCTAATTAGGCTCAGGGCTGGATACAGACAAGCGGCCAACTAGGGTCCTATCTACTTAAGAAATCACACACACACACCCCAAAAATATTTAGTTATAGAGGTGGAAGTAAAGCTGAAATCAGAGAGTAAAACCATTTTAGGTATTAATTTTATAGTTTGTAACTAAATGATTATTCGATTAATTGTTGCAGCACTAACACTTACTCACACACACGCACACACACACGCACAAACTCACCTTCTGAAAGAAGTCTTCACCTCCATTAATCCTCCCTTCACTGGCAGCTGTTAAAAGATCGAGACACAGTCCACCATTATGAAAAGGTCATAAAAAATGTGATTGCACACACACACCAGCTAAGCAACTGAGACTTCTTGATAAAGTTGTGATGACGTGGATAATAAGCCAGATATGAAGAAAAATGCACACAAATGTCCTACAAATTGCAATGTTGGCAAGGGTAAAGAAATAATGGAGATTAACCGATAAAAATGTTTGACATCGAATCCTCCCCTGGAGCTTGATATCTCCTCACCTCTCTTCTTGAAAACATGAAAGTTGAGCTCTGATGTTTTCATCAGTGAGTATCAGCAATGTCAACACAGCATTCCTTATTTAAGAGGGAGGGAGTCTCAGCAAACGCATAAGAAGGCAGTACAGTCCCAATTCCTGGGCAGTGTGTTCCTTTTAACAGAACTGTCCATGTAAAGAATTACCAGAACATGGCACAGTGGGCATTTATGTTTGACTTTTTTGGTTGTACATGAAATGTGTGTGCTGAGCCTGTCAATCAGAGCACTGAAGCACTACACTGAGGGGTAGAGTGCATTTTGAAAGATATTAGTTCATATATTTTGCCAAATATCACTTTACGAGATCATCCATGTATAACCCCCAGCCCCTCCTGGGCTACACACACACACACACACACACACACACATTATAAATGACCAAACGCCATTCCAAACGCTCAAACTTTCAGCCATCTGCTGAGAATGCCTGCCGAGTTTACCTGGGCGGTTTGCCCAAACTCCTTTTAAGCTGCATGCGCAACCTGAGACGTTATCGCGCACACAGACATATATATTGTTCATATACCTCAATAAATTCACTACAAGATAAGTGGTGAACTGTAACCGACCACCAACGTCCAGGGGAGAGAGACACAGGCGCTGAGCTATGTTTGTGTGAGAAGGCGGCGGCCATCATGGTTGTGCTGTGATTAGCACGCCGTGCGAGAGGTGTGAGTGTGTGATAGGCCCATTAAAAAAAGTCTGCGCTTGTTCCTCGGCTGCTGTGGATAAATCTCAGACAGACTGCCAAAGCCTGGAGGGCACTGCAGGCACTAAGCGGTCCCACGTGTTTGACGAGTGGGGAGGAATACACACACACACACACACACACACACACACACACACACAAGTACAGATGTCCATGGACTGCATACACCATGTACAGGAAGTAATGTGCCCCATAAATTTAATAACTTTTATTCTCTGCTCCATGGTGGAGGAACAATAACATGGTAAAATGGGAAGTTTTAATGTGTGTGTGTGTGTGTGTGTGTGTGTGTGTGTGTGTGTGTGTAGTACTCCAGTCTTCATTCAATTGATTTGTCAAAAGGGATATTTTTTGTCACAATAGAAAAAATGAGAAGCTACCAGATGGGAGCGTCTAGCTATTGAACAGTGCAAAACTCACTTTGGGACATCTCAAAATGTCAGCCTTGGCGCCAACCATAGCTGGACCTTGCCATGTGCTGAGAAGCAAGTGAGACCACATTATTTGGTCAGAAGAGGCAGTCAGGAAACCACAGGCTTCTGGTGAGACCTTTACATTTAACTGGGGTCAAGCCTGTTCCGCTTGTCAGTGTATAGGTCAAACTACAGTAAAGGATGATGAAACTGTTTGAAAAATGAGAAAACACTCAACACTGTTTTACACTCAGCTCAGCTCAGCCACAGAGCTGCTAGTCGGAAATAAGAAGAGAGGACAATGATGAGTATATATATAAGTATAAGTATAAGTATAAGTATATATACTGTTTTGATCCTGTGAGGGAAATTTGGTCTCTGCATTTATCCCAATCCGTGAATTAGTGAAACACACTAAGCACACAGTGAGGTGAAGCACACACTAATCCCGGCGCAGTGAGCTGCCTGCAACAACAGCGGCACTCGGGGAGCAGTGAGGGGTTAGGTGCCTTGCTCAAGGGCACTTCAGCCGTGCCTACTGGCCGGGGTTCGAACCGGCAACCCTCCGTTTACAAGTCCGAAGCACTAACCCGTAGGTCACGGCTGCCTAACAATCCCTTCACGTGAGCCATGTGTGTAAGAAAGACTCTGAGCTCATATCGCCAGTGGTGAAAAGGGGAATTTAACTGTGGAGGTCAGAGCGGTTGACCCTGTTAGTAAAACCTACTGTTAGAGCTAAACATGGTGAAGCAGCTTCTAGCTGCCATGCGGCTCAGCTCTGGAACCAACTTTCGGATGACATCAAAAAGGCCTCAACTGTAGCCAGTTTTAAATCTAGACTTAAGATCAAACTGCTTTCATATGCTTTCTGCTTAATGCGCTGAGTTACAAATTCTGAATCCGCTTTGACTATATTGCCCTTCTGTGCTTTTATTTGTTATTATTGTTTGGTTTTGTTTATGTAAAGCACATTGAATGACCTCTGTGTATGAAATGCGCTATATAAATAAACTTGACTTGACCAAACCAAAACAAATCCAAAATCCTAAATCACTGTGACTGTAAATCAACCCAAAGTCCGATATCGCCCATCCTGGTATGCGTGTGCCTGCCAAAGGACAGATTGGAAACAGAGTCGGCAATCAAACACAAGTTCCGGACCGAATATGGCGGCAATATGCTGCATTAAAATCTGAATCAATATACATTTTATATATAAATATACATCAATATAATTTTTTTACAGTGACCTTGGTTTGTATAAACCTACAGAACGCTCATGCTTTCATTTAACTTTATTTCAACTGTTAGATGCAACTTGGCAACAACTTACACGTACACTTGGCAACAACGTAAAGAAAGGGATCGCTTGATTAATACGCACATGCACATCCATATCCTAATAATCAACTACCGCATGATGCAGTAAACACAACAATCACAGCCTTCATTAAGTGAGATGGCAAGTTTTCAATCACAAACTATGTTGACATATCCTACAAGCCAATAGCAAACCCATGGTGCTTGAGGATAGTAATCGATATGGCGGTGTGCTAGCCAGGATGGCAAGCTTTCTACATGAATACTGTGGCGTTACTAAGCAGTATAATTGGCTCTCTGCTGTGGTCTCCTAACACCAGTTCTCAGCAAAGAGCCACTGGCTGGCTCCTGTTTGACAATCTCTTCAGATTAGAGGTCCCCAGGAGACAAGCTCCAGCTAAAACAGCAGCCAATGGCGCTGGCATAAGCCAGTAGGCTATCCCTGAAGTGCTCTTTCAATATCCTGTTGAGTTAATGATGCAAACAGCTGAGACTGTAAAAGCTATAGTACTGGACTGACTGGCCTACTCATGTGGCCACTCATATGTATGTTGTTTGCTGCAGGAAGTCTTCCTGACACATAGGAAAGAATCTCAAGCTGCAATGTGCATGTCTGTTGCTCCTGCTGTTAACAGAGCTTGCGTAGTCCAGAGAGGTAACTGACTTGTTCTGTCAGCATACATTTACATGATAACCATCAGAAGGTAACTAAAGCCCAATGGATTTGGCAGTCAGTGCTTGAAGAAGTTTTATTGTGTATACGTTGCACACTAGAGAATACAAGGTCACATAATCTCTGGAATGTTCCAGGTAAGATTTAGCCATTCATCTCATGATTTGTCCATGAAAAGAAGTAGACACTGTTCCAAATCATCACAGGAAAGGTGCAACCCGTGGAGAGTGGGTTAGATCAGGACAGTGCACTTCCAATCTCAGCTCCAGAGAGAAAGAAATGTTAGACACGCCAGTATTGAGAAACTCCAAGAGAACACACATGTTGCAATTGGTAAAAATTGATATCTGAAAAAAATCTGATTTCCTTGCAGACACCAGTTTAACTGAAACTTTTAAGATTTACCACTGGATGTTAGAAATGATTAATGTCAGTTTAATATTTTATTGCTTACGTGATTTCAGAAGTGCACTTTACAAGCAAAAAATAAGATGTCAGGGAGGATAATAGTTACACACTAACTTGTGAAGAATGTGAAAAACATTTAAACTGACAAAAATATATGCTACATGGAAAAGCATGTAAAAAAACACATAGGAATCATAAAGACAGTCATATATTTTTTTTAATCTATGTTACTGCATATGAAAGGGGATTGTTGTCATAAAATTAGGGATCCTTCCATATCCAATAACATACTGTATAACATATGACCTACCTTTATGTCAATAGGATATAGAAATGAGCATTATATAAATCTTACAGTCCTTTTCCATATGGAATAGTATAATGACTAGGACTAGCGTAACAATAACAAATGCTGGAAAACCATGGAATGAGTTTGGAGGGCTGCGGCGTAATACTATTGGTAATTTAAAGTATTTGTGAAGGTGCTCTTTGGTAGAAAAAATATATGTAAAAGTCACTCTTAAAAAAAAGATGCTTTAATAGATCGTTGATCATGCTAAAATTGCCAACATGTTTCGGCCTTGGCTAGGCCTTCATCAGGGCAAAATCCATTACAGGCAAGGTGTTCAGACAGGTAAGATAAATCAGCTGCTGTTCGACTAACACCAGCTGACGTGGGCGGAGTTAGATAATTAGCCTACAATCAGGTCTAGACCTTAACACTTTATCACATATACATACAAGCAGGCACTGGGTGGGGTCCATATCAATTCATCAACATAGTAATATAATAAAAATAGATAAATAATCACAAAAACATGGCTCATCGCATCTACAAGAAAGCCAACATTTCAATAGAGTCATTCAATCCCGGGGCTGTCATAGCATTCAGTTTGTATATCCAACGACTTTCTTTTTGGTTTAATATTTTTTGTCCATCACCTCTCCTAGACGTAAAAGGCACATGATAAATTCCTATGGCAGTAAATACAATGGTTTTATCTTTATGCGTCTCTTTGAAGTGTTTAGTCATTGCATAGTCACAATTTCCTGTTTTTGCGGCATATCTGTGCTCAGCTAAGCGGTCCTGTAGCCGTGTTTTTGTGCGCCCCACATAGAAAGCGTCGCATAGAGAACATTGTAAAATATAAACGTCAAATGTGGTTAGTAACAAATGTGTGTAGTGTTACCGGGTGGGTGAACCCTTTAGACTTAAGATACCAAATGACAAATTTTGCAATGCCCACAATTAAATGTAACCAAGTGGATTTCTCCTTAGCTGGCAAGTAACTGCGCACCAGTCTATCACCCAATGAAGGTGCTCTTCTGAAGGAGAAAATAGGGGGCTCTTCGAAGATATTATTCAACGAGTCATCACATTTTAGGAGATTCAAATTCTTTTTAATTACATTGCGTATGGAATACGCGTCTGTGCTGTAGCGCGTCGAGAAGAAAACCCTATCATTTTTAGCAGAAGTAGGCCTCCTAAAGAGCAGAGAGTTTCGTTCAATCGAGCTGGCCCTCTCCAGGGCTATGTCTAAAGCTTTAGAGGAGTAGCCCCTTTGTCTGAAGCGATTGTACATCTCTACACTCTTCCTGTCAAAATCATGTGCATTATCACAGATGCTGGAAAACCAATTGGAAATATAGCTGCAAGCAGCAATGTGGGGGCCAAGCAGAGGGTTCAGCAGTCCAGATTTGGCATGAAACTCAATGCCGTGGCATCAGGCAAATAGCATTAAGCAGTCACAGCAAGTTCCATGTCAAACAATCCAAGATTGGCTGAGTTACAAGGTCAAGTTTCACATCAAAACATAACTGATTTTGTGGGGCTGAACCAGGGCTGAGTGTCGCCGCCCCCTCACCCAGCCAATTCACCGCCGCAATCGCCCCTGCCCGTCCCACCCCGCCCCACCCTTGCACGCACGCATTAGAATGAACTGGATGGAACTCAGTTTCACATCAAAAATAAAAGATCGATTGAGATATGATCATGCTTGCTGTAATTTCAATGCCCCCATAGAGGTCAAAGTTCACCAACTTATTTGTGCATCATCAGGATGAACCAGACGGTTCTAAGGGCTGCCATTGACCTCCATTGCAGAAGAATGCAGCAACTACAGGCCAAAATACATTTTTGCTAATTACAGAGCCCCCTAGAGGTCAAAGGTCACCAAATTTCTTGAGCGTCCTCCTGGTGGGTCCTGAGGACCATGTACTAAGTTTGGTTTTGATACATGAAAGCATTGCTGAGATATGAGCTCACTTCCTATTTGGCGGCTTCGCCGCAAATTTTGATTGGCTGTTACAGGCAAACGCTTCTGTCAATTGTTCCAGAAAAAAATACACTTATACGGCATGGTCTGAAAATGGTCTCTGCCAATTTTGGTGAGGATCAGCTGAAATTTGTGACTTGCGAATACTTATTCATGTTTTTGATTAAATCCAATATGGCGGCCGAATCAATTACGATGACATCACAAGTTGGCTTGGGTCGGCCTAAGGACCTTCCACAGTATTGTCAGACACCACTAGTGCGTTTTAATTCTAAGCAAAACAGCAGCTACAGGCCAATAGGCATATTTCTTAATTACAGCACCCCCTAGAGGTCAAAGGTCACCAGATTTTTTGAGTGTCCTACTGATGGGGTTATAAGTCCATGTACTAAGTTTGGTTATGACAGATGAAAGGGTTGCTGAGATATGAGCTCACTTCCTGTTTGGCGTTTCACCAAGATATTTCGCTTGGCTGTTACGGGCAAACAGTTTTAGTTCCGAAGATGAAAATTGATAACTTTTGTGCGGCTTGGTCTGAAGGTGTTATGTGGCAAGTTTCTTGAAAATCGGACAAACTATGTGAGGCGTGAAACTTTTTAAAGGTTTTTTAGAAAATCCAAAATGGCGGAAAATCCATCATGGCGGAAATTGACGTCATAGGGTGCGTTGAACTCGGCTTGGTCCAAGGATTCCAAAGATACCTCATTTTTGGCAATTGGGCATACGAGTCAAAAGTTACGTGCGTGAACGCACGTCCAAATTTGGCCTGTTGGTGGCGCTAGAGCGCTGGAGGTGCCGGCATGAAACTTGATGCAATTAATTATTGGCCTGTCCCCAATCAGTGTACCAAATTTCACAACTTTTCACCAGTCGGTTCTATAGGCTGCCATAGACTTCAATGGCGGAAGCGTAATAATAATAGGGAAGAAAAGATAGAATCACTAAGGGTTGCCCTGCAGCTTCGCTGCTTGGCCCCCAATAATTACCAGTAAGTGTAGAGTGTAGAGAGAAGGATTATCAGTCACACAACAGCAGCACTGCACACACAAACTTAAGAGTAGCGGTACTGTACTCAGGAGAAGTTAGTTATGCAGAAGATGTATTTCACAGGCTCCCCCAAACGCTCCTGTGGGCATCCTCTTACCCCTGTCCAGCAGCCAGGGGGTTCAAGCAACGCCAGATCCTGCTGCACTGACCTCATTTCTCGCTCCCACTCTCGGTGAGAGCTTCGGCATTCTGGCAACTCTGCCCAGATCTTTGGGAAAAGTTGTCTAAGCCAGCTTTGCGGGGAGAAAAGACAGACAGCTGCAGACATTAAGAAGCCGACAGGACTGGCAGCCTTGTGTATATATACCAATCTAACGTGTTATCGCCTTCCTTCAATGGCTTTCCCTTTCTTTCTTTCCCTTTCTTTTTCTCTCCATCTCGCCTTTAACCACTCATAATCACAGTTCATTACTGACACAGACGCAGAGGCTGCACTCTCACACAGTAATCAAATCAAACACACATTTGCGATCTGAGCCACTGGGTCGTCCGCTGTGTTGAGTCTGTAGCATTAATGTGGCAGTCATCTGAAGAAGCCTAATGTACTTGCTTGGTCCAGGGCCAGTGTGAACTCACAACCCTGTCGCAGCAGACACAGATCAGACTGAATATACTACTCTGTTCTCTTGTAAAAACGGGATTGACTCAAATATACCTTTCTTCATTTTAAGGGTAAAAGGTCAACTACAAACATCTAAGACAACTTGAAGACAAAAAAATATAACAACCTCACAAGCAGTCCAGGGGGGTATTCCAAGTACATGGTTTAGTGACAAACCTGGGTAAGTTAACTCAGAGTAAGTGGTAAACCTCCTAATAGAACAGCTGTATGGCTTCATTTGCCTAACAAACAATGTCATAGGGCTCTTGTTGTAGGAGGTTTACCACTTACTCGGAGTTAACTTACCCAGGTTTATAACTAAACCACATACTTGGAATACCCCCCTGGTGCCTTCATTTATGACAAGAGATAACACCCACACCGGAAACCATTAATCAGGCTTTATCTTAGCTTTAGTGGTTCATAAAATGTCCCTAGGTGCAGACACACAACAGGTGCACTAAATTTATTACTGAAAGATCTTATTTTTACAATTTTTACAATCTCTCTCTCTCTCTCTCTCTCTCTCTCTCTCTCTCTCTCTCTCTCTCTCTCTCTCTCTCTCTCTCTCTCTCTCTCTCTCTCTCTCTCTCTCTCTCTCTCTCTCTCTCTCTCTCTCTCTCTCTCTCTCTCTCTATATATATACACACACACACAATACAATACACACACACACAGAGAGAGACACACACACAGAGGGAAGCCTGCATGAGAGAAAAAGGTTCTATTATTTTCCTCTGCACAACAGGCATGTTACATTAAGACATCTAAAACCACGGACGTTGAAACCTGGATAGAATTTCCCCTTTGGTTCACACTGCACCAGATAATGGGCCCACTCCAGACACCGAGTCACTGCTAACATCCGCGACTTTCAAACACAAACATCCTGTGCGGACAAGAAAGACTCGTTCCCTTCCCAGATCTTCCATCAGAACGTCCCATCATCACACAGGAGTGGAAGTCATGCTTGGCTGATGGGAAATGGGCTTTAATTGGATTACGCTTGTTAATAACAACCCCCCTCAACACACACACACACACAATCTCGTCATGAAATCCAAACCAAAACAAGCACAGTGAGGGTTTGTGTGCTTTGGTTTTTGCTTCCAGTCGTACTATGTGCCTTCATATTCCTGTGAAAACACCTAGGGCCTCGATACAAGGTCACTGATATCAGGGTAGCACGCAGCTTGCATGGAAAAAAACAAGTGCCATTACTATGTGCATGACATGGTAAATTAAGAAAACATGCAGCTGATCTATGGTGCAAGTTAACAACAAAACACACTCTACAATTAAAAAGCTAAAGCATGTGAAAAGAAATGGATAAAGCGAGGGAGAAACCTCTAAAAATGAGCATGCATGGGCAGTGTGTATATACAGTGAATATAGCCTACACACACACTTACTCAGAAACAAAACATAGAAATGGCAAACCGCAAAACCAGCCAAAATGTAAATGTGCACTTTGAGAGGGGTACCAAGACAGCGTATAAAAATAAACTCGGGGTATAATAACAGGTATTAATTTCTCCACTTTACAACCAGAAGTGGGTCATGCACTTCTGTAACATATGTGTGCCTGTGCAATTACACACACACAAGCTTTCAAACAGTCAATCCATCTTTCTCCTACCCCCAGTCTCATAAGGACCAGGGTTCCCTTCATCTCTCTTCCTCCATTTTCTCTCTCTCTCACACACACACACACACACACACACATAGGAGAAAGCCTGTTGGTACTCTCGACCCAGAGGAATGTGTGGTGTAAGCAGCTAAGCGTGTGGCAAGCTCTCTCTTTCCTCCTTCTCTCTTCCCTCTCTCTCTTCCCTCTCTCTCTTCCCCCTCTCTCTTCCCCCTCTCTCTTCCCCCTCTCTCTCCCTCTTTCTGTTTCCTTCCTCTGAGCTGCTGGCTCCCCTGAGCCAGAGGTGCCACACAGCATAGCGTCATACGGCAGACAAGACATCCCCACGATGACAGAACAGATGTCTCCTCCTTGTGCTAACTTTTCTTTGCACCAGCCTCCTCTACACAGTCTCACTTAAACACACATACAGTAAATACACAGATATTTTGAAAAAACATTTCAAGAATTTATTGGTGAAGACATTCTACACAGTTCCTCCATTTAAGAAAAAAAACTGGCATCCTTATTTGGCTTGCCTAACACAGCATCGGCGAATCCTGCTGTTGAATTAAAATATATAATCACCCTGATGGTTTGACGTTGACAAAAACACTAAATAAGTCTATATGATATATTTCTCTCCCTAATGCACATACACAGAAACACTTCCACATCTGTGTTTCTATAGCAACAATCCATGAGAGTGTGTGAATGAGGGTAATCTGCCACACATTGGGCCAGACGTTACTATCTGTAAGGACTAAATGTAAACACAACTTCATCCTTTATCACTATAACAGCTTTGAAGTGCTGGCATGTTGTCTCAGTCTAAGCAGATCACAGGACCCCTGTTCCTTACTGGTCATCTGACTGGCATCCACTTAGAGCTCCATCTTGTTCAGATATTGTCCATGAGTATGGGACTATGGGGTATGCTGCAGAAATGATGGCTATTTTTACAGAAATAAATTCAAAACAGCACTCTAGTCTACTGATCTGTATACAAATGAAACATTTAGTGATGGACATTAATCTAATGTTTTGTACGTCTAATAGGCAACATATCATAGAGTCTCTTGACTTAGCACAAACTTCACTGATGTTTAATACAACCAAAAGGAATTCTGTCACCACCAGTATATGCTACTAGCCTGGAAAATCCAGACCCTGGTAATCTAGAAAGATTAAGGGTCTGGCCACGAACATGGCCCAACTCGAGGGGCGGCAACAAGCATGCATTTAAAAATATCACTGCACGCAATTGGATAACACTAGACCATGTGTAGGCTACTGTCCTCCAACGTTGCAGCGCTGTCTTCATCAGTTTAGCTGGTTCTCCGAGATATCGGGGTAAAAGTAACGTGCATCATTGCTCATTGCCAGAGTGTCTCGCAGAGACAATTCAATTGTGCTCTTGCGAGAACTCTGGATTTCCAGGGTAATATGCTACGGATTTGAGTCAGCAAAAATAGTTGTCTGCTCTTCAGTTGACCTTTTAATGATTTCATTACATTCTGTGTGTGTGGGTGTATGTGTATTTAAAAGAGTGTGTGTACGTGAATATGAGTAAATCAGACACAGAAAGACTTTTGAAAGCTGATGAAGCTCTGACTAACTGAATCAGCTCAGACCCACACAATTCCGCCAGGAAAGCAAGTGGAGAAACAGCTGTAGCCAACACAAAAAAATGACTCCTAATCGAAAACACCCAAGAATGTAGCTCTAATAGTCACGATGGCAATCAGAACTGGTGATAAATTCCTGATGTTTTTATTATGTTGAATTTTTAAACTTGGCTTTTTATTGCAAGAACAGTTTTACTTTATATGTAAGGTTCAGGCCACAGACAGACCTGTTATCATTGGACAAGATCAGTGACCTTAACTTAATACCACATCTTGTGTCCGTCCCATCACAAGCTTCCAGGACAGGAAGAAGAGGCCAGATGTGCCCGTCACGTACAATAAAACTTAGAGTATATAAATACACACACACACACACACACAGAGAAAACACACACGAATACACAGAGAGAAAGAGAGAGAGAGAGAGAGAGAGAGAGAGAGAGAGAGAGAGAGAGAAAGAAAGAAACACATACACACACAAACACACACACACACACACACACACACACAAAAGATCCATTATCAGCCTCTGCTGAACTAGTCCACCCACAAATGCACCAATCCATGTCAACAGCAGCTCTTGAGCCAATCAAAACAAATCCAGATGTTAGACTGCCTGGCAAACCATAGGCAACTACAGGGAGCTGAGGTGCTAAGCAGCTGATATATACCTACAGTAATGAGAGAGGGGAGAAAGCAACCTCCACAAACTCCTCCGCCACCTGGCACCCTGTGCACTGACCATGAAGATCTGCTCGCTCATGCTGGGACTCCGTGTTGGTGCGGTTTCAAGGTTCACTGGCAACAGTCACTCATCCCCATTTGCATCCCATTTGGCAGTGGGGAGAAAGGGGCAAACAAGCCCACTAACCAGTAGCATGTCCGTCTAACCATCTTACCGTTCAGCCACCACAAACAACCATGTGATGGAGAGTTTACCCATGGCCAAAAATGGGCTATAGTTGTCATTAGACTAAGGACCAAAACACGTGCACACACACACAGACACACAGACACAGTGACGTGGCAAACACGGCCTGGAAGATGGCCTTTGCTTGTGTGGTTTTCCAGGAAAAGGCGACGATTACATGCAGCTTTGAGGAATGTTCAGCACTGAGAAGGCTGACTGAAAACCCCAGGGGATACTTATCTATGACCAATTCCACATACTTAAAAACCACCAATGGAACGCTCACACCAGCTGTACCAACCAATAGGCTATTATTTCAGTGTAAAGGATACTCCATTATTCCCTCAATTTGAACATTTTCACCTGAATCACAGAATCTACAGTAACAACCATGGCTGATTTCTAGCAGGTCTGTAGAGGTCTCAAGCTGTTTTTTATACCACAACTGAAAGGTTCATTTAAATTTAAAATGTTATAATTCTTGTCTTTTGCACATAAGGTTAAAAACTATACATACTTCAATTGACAGACCCATAATAACCATCACCTCAAGGATGATTTAGCATGTATTCAAATCTCTCTATGGATCCTTTCAAGAGAGTTCCAATATCAGCATCATAGTTGGCCCCACAAGACTTCCTTTTTAACATTCCATATGTTATCTTAATGCAGAGGAAGTAGATTGGGGCCCAAATAGAACGTTCAGGCATTGTTTTTGTTTTTATTGTTGAAAGGGTCTATTGACATTTTCCACAGACTTTTCACAAGTCAGTGGTATGATGGGAGCCCTATTATTCTTCACATCTTGGTTGTGTCTGTTTGAATACGAGTGAACCAGTGAATAAGAGTGAATAAAAGTTATTTTAACAGACTAAAGTCAAAACAATAGAACTGTGTTAGAAGGTATGAGATGATGATCTCTTTTAAAAAAAAATCTGTCTAATTACAGGAACTTCAGGATTCAGGTAAAACGGGGCTCAATCGTGACCTCTGCCGATCAAGCTGTGCTACTTCATCTATCCGTGGAAAAACTATAGCTACCATGACATGCCAGGCACAATTACATGTCCCATGAAGACTACACAGTGCTAAGAAATGGCTGAAACACTGGTTATCTCATTTGCTTGTTAGTCTTGACAACTGGCAAGTGTATCAATATCCTAGCCTAAAACAAAACATGGACACAGCCCAACTGATAAACACATTGTAACATATACAGCACTGCTACTTCTTACTGCCAACATAGTAGCCTAACATTTTGTCGCTTTAAAAAGTAACATTTAGGCTACATTTCAAATTAGCCGATGTCAATATGTGGTCATGTGACAGTTTTAGAATAAATTTGGGGGAAATTGTCATGAGGCAATCTGAAATGCTATAGCCTGTAAGGTCATTATTGGCATGGCGCAGAGTCTAAGTGGCAACAAGTTTAGGCTATAGCCTGTGTGACTTGATACAAAAAAAAAATTACATATATTCTTAAATGTTGTAGCCTATTGTAGAAACAACGTGTTTCATTCAGGAGCCACATCATCAGGACTTTCTGTTAGACTACTTGAAGGAACGACTCCAGACAAAGGAAAACGGTCAAATGCAAATATCTCCAATTAATAATTGTAGGCTATTTACTGATGAAAGCTAACAGTTACCTAGAAGCATGATCTCAAGTTTCTTGCGGTCCACACGGAACCTCTCCTCGGTCCACTCCGGGTCTGGCGGGGAAAGTGGCCCACTTGAGTCATCCTCCGAGAGGGGTAAGGGTGAGTCTGTACTCCGCTCACTGTTGGAACCAGGATCCGAGTGCTGCAAGTATCCGCTCAAAGTGTCGCACTGAGCGGCCATGGCGCGTGCAACCAATTCCTGCGGCCACGGTGTTCCAAACTGATATTGCTGATAAATCCCAAGTTTTAGCCGCGCAGAAGTACTTTACTCATTTCCCCAGAAAACCAATTCGCGAATCATGATAAAATGCCGAGGGGTTGTTTACCGTTTCCTGGTGCAGCCCACGGTCTTCACAATCATGTGCCGACTTAAATCAACCTCCTGTCCTTTACGCTGCTCTTTACCAAACCCAGAAACTGGCGGACTCAAGTTTTTACGTGTCAAGTTAACTACCTCTCTTTCCCTCTCTCCTCCCTTCCAGCTCTATATCCAATCCAGTGTCTAAGTTTTCAGACCGATGACTGAGAAACTAAGAAAAGATGCCATGTCCTTGTAAAACTTAAAACATGGGAAACCAATTGGTTTAAGCCTAATGTTACTTTTGTTTTCTTTTGGCAGAACACGCCAGGGGTGAGTGAAACAGTCCCTCTGTCTATCCATTTCCAAGTCTTAATTTTGCAACTGGGCCCATAAAGGCCTACATTTTTGGAAGTAAGTTTTAAAATCTACATAGACACTATTTTAACCCTTGTAAGTTCGAGTCTATGGGACCTGTTTTCAATGTTTGCTAAAATAAACTTTATTCTATTTATTTTTCTTCAAACTCACTCATTGGCCTTATTTTCAATGACTGCACACAGTAGGCCTACATTCCCCCTACACATAACTATTAGGCTACATATGTGGTATTCGGACCTACTGGACCCGAGTGTAATAACTGTGTCCTCCTCTGAACTGGGCCTGCTTTGCTCTGTCTGTCTGTCTGTCTGTGTGTGTGTGTGTGTCCACACAAAGTTACAAAATTGAGACAGAATTCCACAAAATGAAATGTTTTTATTTAAGCACAGAGGATGGGGAACAAATTAAGAGAAACTTAGACTGGAAGGGAATAGCTGTAACCCAAGACTAAGAAAATATTAATTTATTATTAAAATGTACAACTTTGTAGGGTGGGAAGGTAACAAAAACATGACAAGACAATATTAGACAGGAGGAAGGGGGCTTACCATACAGTAGGGAGGCAGGCTATCCTGAAGAGAGGGATGTCAGGATCACACGTGGATATAGGAGACAGCAACCACCGCAACCCACACAGGTGAACAGTACTGGAAACACACAGTGAACCCACACATGCACTACAAACTAAAGACTCCCACCAACACCAGGTGACCAGCCTCCCATGCAGCATCCCCTACTCCTGCAAAACAAACCACAACAGACAACGAAAAGTATAGACAACAACCAAGTAATCACACCAGTAGGCCCGGATGACACAGTCTGACGCTTATAGAGCCGACTGACTTCCCTGTTACCACAATGAATACAAATAGAGACTAAATCAAAGACATACACATAATAAGGGAGTGGATGGCCATCCATACGACAAATTCAAATAGACAACAGACATACACAACTGCTCTGAGAAGCCCAGCATCAATAATAGGCCTACTAGGCTGTAGCATTACACAGCGGGCAGGCCTAACTAGGCCTGCATATGTGCCTACTTCAAGCTTCCCAAAATAATGCAAAAGAAATTACATGAAGACAACAGAACATGAAAACAAAAGACTTTTACACTATTAACCAAATAAATCAGAAGATACAATGACAATAGACGCATAAATAAATGACGAAAGACAAACAGAGGCAAAACAGCAGTAAGGAAAGGATGGTGACCCTGACGATAAACATCATACAACCACATTGAAGGGTTAGACGACACACTGTAGCTCCAAAGTGTTTGGAGGGGACGGCCACGAACAATGCGAGGTAGACATTTGTCAGCCCACAGGAGGGTCTGCTGTTACAATGATCAGGACACAACTCAGGGGCACAAAGCCCTTAAACGCAAACAGCCCACAACACAAACTAGACGCCACGCCGAGCAATCAATATTGAGCCTTCCAGTATGTGAGAGAATCTCAAAACCGGCTGCCACCCGGAAGACCACCACACAGCCTTCCTGAGACTGCGCTGAGAGCCAAACAAACCAGCCTCACCTCTGCTGCATCCCTAACCCACGTGCAAGTCAACTTATGAAGAAACCAACCAGCTGTATCCACTGATTTACTAATGAACGGCCTTAAAGCCACAGGTGCGCTATTCTAACCTGCTACATTTCCAGTATAACACACTTCCGGTGCCATGCGTCTTATGTCGATCAAAGATCTAACTCCTACTGCTTTATGACACACTAATGGACTGATGCCTGAATTGGCCCACCTGGGCTGTGATTGGTCGAAATATAGATCCAGAGCAGAAATCCTCAGTCATCACCTTTGACTGAAAGCATGCAGCGTTGCACAGATTTGGCTAAATGTGATGCTATTCCACTCATGATATGTCCAGTAAAATGCAGACCTCATATGGACATGTTAATAAGATGGTAAAAAAATGATGTTCACCTGAGGTGATCTTGGGTGAATACAGCAAATTTGAATTTGCTCTGCAGGTTGGTCTGGAAAGGAGCTCATTGATGTCCATTTTTGACTCACCAAAAACCCAATGTGAATTTTCTTTGGAATTGAGTAAACAACTGCATTTTAAATCTTTTTTACAAGGAAAATATGTTTGCTGAACATCTGAAACAATTTGGTAAGACTTAAATGCGTAAATTTAAGTTTAATTTCTCTGCTGGTTGCGCCTGGCATGTGGAAATAATAAAACGGAAGTTCGAAAGCGGGTGTCAATGGGCTCCTTTCCAGACAGACCTGCAGAGCAAATTCAAGGTTCATCTGGCTTCACCCAGGCTACTTATAGTTACTGCAAGCTATCAGTGGCGGACATTACTTATACATTTACTCAATTACTGTACTTAAGACGCTTTTTTGTGTATCTGTACTTTACTTGAGTATTTACATTTTGTTAAACTTTTTACCTTCACTCCAGTACATTTCTAGACCAAATATCTTACTTTTTACTCCACTACATATTGTGACAGCTGAAGTACAGCTGAAGTTCCTTTTGGAAAAAAGACTGTCCAAATACATGTGTATTTTCTGTTACCTGAGCTAGGCTTTAGATAATGGTGTTGCCTAACCTATGTTATTGTTATATCCACTATTTACTGTACCTTGTTGACCCCACAATATTGATGTTACCATAACTAGCCTCATGACACCATCGAACAAATGATGATAGACAATGATAGACAATGACAGATAGAATGATAGACAATCTGACACTATCTAACTATCTAACACAAAAGGGAACGTCTTGATTTCGTCCGAACGTGCAAAGCCTTCAAAAAAGCAAAAAGTGGTTACTTTGAAGTATCTAAGATAAGATATCATATTGGTTTGTTTTTAGGTCTTTCTACATACAACAATTCTCAGTTGATTTTTGTTTGTCAGTTTGTCTTTGAATGAAGGAGAAAGGCTCAATGAGCCTATGTCTGTGCCGAATCATTTCAACAATAGTAAATTAAACTGTATTAGTCATAATACATTTCGGGACATTTACTTTCGATATTTAAGTACATTTGAAGGCAAGTACTTTTGTATTTCCACTCAAGTGGAAATGTAAAAAGAGGACTTCTACTTTTACTGGAGTAACATTTGCCCATGTGTATCTCTACTTTCACTCAAGTAGGCTACAGGATTTGTGTACTTTGTCCAGGTTGTCTTCGTCCACCACTGCAAGCTATTCTGGTGAAAGGTTGTTGAATTTTAATTTGAGTCCAACAGACAATCAAATGAAATCCTTCCCTTCAAAATTCCTGAATAAAACTTTTGATTTGCTGGCCTATGACCTTGGTTTCCAATTTACAGAGACAGAACTGAGAGAAAAAGTTTCTTTGGCCACACACAGCATGGCAGCAGTATTGCAATGAGAACGTGTTTTAGGAGGAAAATGATGGATCATACCTTTATTATGTAGAGGTATGCAATACTAATATAATTGTCTGGGTGTCTCTAATAGGCCTACTAAGAGCATTTTTATTCATCAAATCAAACCATGTTTTCACTATGGCTTCTTCCAGTGTAAAAGAGACATTCTAGGTTTTGTTGTCAGAAAGCGTCCTTTTGTCGCTTGATAAAGTAATATAAAGATAGTTTATTTTTGTTGTAGGCTATTTATTTATTCATTAATTCACTAGCCTATTTATTCAGAAGATTTTCAAACTAAATTTCAGGCCAAAACAGAACCCCAATCCGCAGCCAATCCTAAATCAGCTTCTCACAAAAGTTCCTCCAAGACTTTAAATTTGATACAATTCGGAAGCTGTAATGTTGACAGTCATTGCCCAGTTTACGTCGCATAATAACAAGTCACTGCTACTGCTGAAGGGGAGTTGAACAGTTGTTATGGCTCTGAAGAGAATACAGAAGGTAGGCTGTGGGAGGCTAACAAGCTAGCACTCGTGATTTGAACCGTTCATGCTACTTAGTATATTGACAGCTTGTATAAAAACCTCCTAGTTCTCAGTGTCTTCTCCACGATGCGATAGCCGTCACGCTAGGTGTCTTTTCTACCGGTAAGGTTAGATGGTTAGCATCGCAAGCTAGGAGGCTATCATAGTTAGGTAGATAGCATACAGGCTTGGGCTGTAATGTTACTTCCCGTATGAACTGTAGTAGCAAATTAACCAGCTGGTCAGCCAACGATACTTTCTTTAATCGTTGTTTTAAGTGCTTATAACAGAGATACTGCTTTGTCGCGTAGCGTGACTATCTATTTTGCCATGGTAGAAGCTAGAAGTTAACGGATGCTTAGCTAACGTTAGCGAAGTGACGTTAACATCAACGTCTCCTCGCTCGATAGCGATCACTAAGCTATATTTGCTTTTAAAGGTGGCTAACGTTAACGTTAACGATAGGTAGTAACCTCACAAAGACCTTAGGTAGTAACGTTAACGTAGACGTTAAATATTTTCAAAACTGTTATCGTTTAATGTCAAAGACCTTAACAAGCTGTCAAGTTTGCTGACCCAGGTACATTGGAACGTGCTAACGTTAACGCTACTAAAGATCCTTGAATACTGACCGCTTCAACCCTGTCTGGCGCTAACTTACGTGATTGCAAATAACGAATCTCATCGATAATGTTGACACGAACTTTTTGCTAACACTTGTTAAACCATTTAAATAAAACATAGTCTCTATATATTTTTATTTCAAATAAGCAGCCAGTGTTTCCTGTTTGTGTTAACAAACGTAACGTAGTCCTTTAATCGGCAACGCTCTGTTGCCATTGTTCTCTTGTTTGTGATAATGTTGCCGTTGTTTGTCAGACGTCATTTCAGCAGTGTCTGCCAGATCCAAACTATGGGGTTTCTAGAATTGCCACGATTTCGAGAAAGCAGTGTATTTTTAGAGAACCTGCTATTGGGTACGCTTAAAAAGACAGGAAATATAATAACTTGGATCTTACATACCACCAGGTACATTGGTGTAAATGTTTGACTGAAACTAAAACAGATATGTTTTGTTAGAAATGGTTGTTTGTGATAGGCCTTTATTACTTGGCATTTGAAATATCAGTGCCTTCTACACACATAGCCTTTTCTGTCGATGATGTAACACAGATTCGTTGGAGTCTCTCCAAGAAAACATGGGTGTAGTTCATCAAGTCTAACCCGCTTGAGAGGCTTTTGAAAACATTATCAGCTGTACCGGTGGACACGAATTGACATGCGTTCTGGTGTCCTGTGTTTGCGTAGGAACTCCATGACCTCCAGAGGGACCCTCCATCGCAGTGTTCAGCTGGACCTGTGGGAGAGGACTGTAGGTTTCCCTTGCACTTCTCTGCTGTCTTTTTGTTTTGTTTTGTTTTCACCTCTATCAGTACACTTCACAGTCCACAGTCTCTTTCACTTTCAATTTGTTTAAGGACATTTAGTTAGCATTTGAGCCTATTCACCCTAGTAATTAGTAATCCTGCTTCCAAATGTTAGGGACTTTCTGTTTGCCCCAAACTCCTTCAATGAGATTTTGTGTTAAAGGGAAAGGGTACTAGTGACTTCCAGGAAGTTGACCAGTGCAAAGATTGGATTATGCTGCCAGTATATATTCAAACATTATATCTGGATGAATAATCAGGGCTGTGCTGGTCATATAATCAAACATGTGATAGATTCTTTATTGTTATTGCATATTAAAACTCTACAACATTCAGTTCAATGGCAATCCCAACTTAAAAATGAATAGCTTATTGGGTTGTAATGTGTGCGTGGAGATCTGTTGAATGAACTTTAAGTCAAACTTGGAAATTATTTATTAGATCGTAGGCCTAGTACATGGATGAAAAAACACATCACAAGTATTGTAGATCTATGTAAGTTCCCACTGCAATTTCATTTCTCTCTCTCTCTCTCTGCAGTGTTTCATTGGCAAGCAACAATTATGGGCCCAGTAAGTCTTCAACTTTGTTCTTGATCAACCCTTCTAATTAGTTTATCAATGTTGATAATTGATTAACTAACATGTAACTTATCATTTATTGGGGAAGGGGTAGTGTTAGTTATTTGTTTTGATTTGCTGGTCTTCCTTCCGCCTGTGTTTCCTCAACCTAAACTCTTTTTCTTCTTTCTGTTAGGGTGACAGTCCATACCAGGGTGGTGTGTTCTTCCTCACAATCCACTTTCCTACAGACTACCCCTTTAAACCGCCAAAGGTGAGGGGGACTACACCTATTGAGAAACCAGAAACCACAAAACACTGGTTTTGTTGTTCTTTTGAATGTTTTTGTTTGTTTTTTGTTTTACTTTTTGGTTTGTTTTGTACATTTTTTACATGTGCAATTAGTAAATGAAATCAAATTAGCTGAAGTAAATTGCCCTACTTCTGAATCTGATGCGGTTTATATTGTAGCCATTATTGTTGTAGTTGTTAAAGGTGTCCTTGTCAGATGTCAGAACTTGTTCTACTCTCTCAACAGCTAGCCTTCACAACTAAAATATACCATCCCAACATAAACAGCAATGGTAGCATATGTCTGGACATCCTGAGATCACAGTGGTCTCCTGCCCTCACTGTATCGAAAGGTAGGTGAAAACTAGTGTTTACCACACAAAAATGTGTTTCCGCTAAGAAATAACTCCTACAATTCTACTTAATAAAACCAGTCATGTAAGGCTGGAAGACCAAACTAATGTAAATAAGCTGTTTTCCCTGCACTTTGCCATGGTATGTTTTGTATACCTCCAGTGAAGATTTGTTTTGTTGCTTTGACACGGGTTCTTCTTTTTCTTTTTTTTTTTTTTTTTTTTTTTTCAGTTTTATTGTCCATATGTTCTCTGTTATGTGACCCAAACCCAGATGACCCTTTAGTACCCGATATTGCTCACATCTACAAATCAGACAAAGACAAGTAAGTGGTTTATTATGTCATCATGTTATGATGATGATGAAATACGTGTACCTGTTCAGGCAGGTAGGCAGATACATGTGGACAGCAGAATATTCTACCTCCCTGTTTCCAAAAATGTTGGGATGCTGTGTAAAATGTGATTGTGAGTTGCAAATTGTATAAACCCTATATTTAAGATAAAATAGTGCAAAGACGACATATAAATGGTCAAAACAGAGGAATTCGATTTTTGGAAAATGTATGTTCATTTTGAATTTGATGCCTTGCCAGCAACATGTGTTAAAAAGAAACATGTTGCTGGTATCAAATGTTCAATGAGCTTGATATAGTCAAAAGTTCTCTTTTTCAACATTTGATATTTTGTCTATGTCTGTTTTGCAACTAAATAAGGTTTGACGAGATTTGCAGATTATCTCATTCTGTTTTTATTTACATTTTTAAAAAATAATTGAAGATACAACAACAAAGACTGACAATCCCTCTTCTTGACACTGTTGGTTTTACACTGTCCTTTTCTCTTCCAGATACAACAGACTAGCAAGGGAATGGACTCAGAAGTATGCCATGTGAAGCTTTGCCATAGGGTTGCAGGATAGCATTTGCCCTGGGTTGACATATTACAAATCCCAAAGTACTGTACACATTTGAAGTTAATGCTGAAGCAAAAAGTCTTTTTATACATAAGCAATCTGCCTGGGGAGGGGGGGGGGGCACTGGTGTTCTTTAAAGAAATTGTTTTGTAACACTAACAATCACTTCTCATTGAACTGCTGAGTTGAGCCATCAGGTAGAGGAAAATTATTTCATATTCCTCATGATTATAGGTACTTTTCTTCTTTTATTTTTTTTTTTTTTTTTTTTTTTTTTTTTTTTTTTTTCAAAAAGAAACTTTTAATGTATAGTTTATAAAGCTATACTGTATCTATTTGTATTATTTTGCATTAAAAGCTTAGGGGAGGATTTGAAATAGTTTTTGTTGTACAGGGTACTCATTTGCAAACCATCACATTTTGAGCTGCGATATTATGTTTTCCTCTAGAGGGGGGCACTGCACCAGTATTATAAGTACAAGCATCAAGCACATTTTAATGTCAGATCTGCAAAAATCTACCCATTGACTGCTGTGAGTAGAAACAGTTTGCTTGTAAAGTTTACTTGGAAAAAAGTTACTTAATATCTTCATTGACAGTTGAAAAGATGCACCTTGCTTCCAAATTTTACCACTCCAGAAAGACTTCTAACCTGAATGAATGAATTGCATTATTCCATTCAGGTAAAATCTTAAAATTATGTGTAAAACCCAATTTACATTAAATGTTATATAGTACGTATTTTCACTGTCAATCTCATTTACTGATTAGGCTACATGAGCATAATAGGTGGATGCTTCGTGTAGTGGCTGAACATCTAATTAATTATCAAACATACATTTATTTAGAATTTTCTTAAGGTGTAGTGTGCAGAAAATACTGTGACCTTGCTCATCCAAACATCTGATAATGTCTATGACAATGTCATGATGCTAAGTATGGATTGGATACTTATTAGTAACAACGTTCTGTCAACCATCAGTGCAGATCATTCTCTTAAACACTTGAACTCTCAGCTTAGACCAAGCTTCCTCTTGGAGGTCTTGGGCAGAGCTGGATAGGTAAGCCTTAACCAGCCTTCTTGTTTGCAAATTAAGAGAAGTCACATTTGGGACCCACGTGTAAGTGTCCACTTTTAAAGGTGTCTTGTGCCTGGTTACTCACAGTTGACTTAGTGCACAAGTGTGAATGAGTACATCCTAACCAAAGATTCTACAGTGCTATGCTCAAGTATGCAATCTTTGAGCTAAACAAAATGATTTTAGTTTGAGTTTTGAGTTGTATAATCTGGATTTAATGTCCAGTGTAGCTTACTACACACACAATTTAAGCAACTGAGGGAGAATTTGTGTGTCATTCAAGGTAAACTTGCAGATCACTTGCAATAAAAAAAGTTTTTTTTTCCTTCACAGTAAACGTTCAAAGTTGAATTACTTGAATTGATGTGGTCTTTATGACATGCATTTATTTTTGTTTAAGTGGCAATTTCAGCTTCAATTCATGAGTATATAAAGGTAGACATATGGATACTGCAAAAGCCTATGGTTTATTTGTTTAATTCCATGGTAAAGAAAATGCAGATGTTTTGCGTGTGTTTTCATAATGTAACCATCCACATTACAACTCACCTTAGTTTCTTTGTGGTTGGCAATGCTTAGTGTAATGCAGTGCCAAGTGATTTGCAGAAATACAGTATTTTTATTTTAAATACATTTAAATGGTATTTAATTGGTAAATTATTTAAATTAGAACAAACACATAGCTGCAGAGCAATACCAACATAACGTGTTAAACATGCACAAAAGTGACTCCCTCAAACTGCATGAATGGGGCACAATCTGTCTCAGTTATGTTTTCAAACAAGCCATTACTGCTATAGAAAGTGGTAGTGCAGGAAAGTAGTAGAGTGGCTTCTTAAGAAATGTTTAGGCTTTAAACTAGAGAGACCTGCCATGCACCATGTTGAAGAGTTCAAAAGATAGCTCAGCAAGCATACACACACACACACACAAAATAGTTTCAATTTAAGAATCTTTGTAAGATAATTGCTTGATCCCGTATACACTCACTGAACGAACACCCTGGTGTTCAGCCCTTTGAAATTGTGTTAGTCCGAAATGTAACTACATTTCACTCCAACGGCTTCCTTTTAAGACTGAGTGTCTAATGAGGTTTGAAAACTTAAATTAGGTTACTTTAGTACATAAACACTTTCCATTGCACAGTAAACACCACCCTGTTTGTGAGTCATGAATACAAGACAAGAGACAGTGCTCACTTGACAGGCATTAGACCTGGCCAAAGCCACAATATGAAGATGGTCCAAATGTAGCTCAGCTGTATTAAAAAGGCAACAAGATTAGGGCAAGGAAATCCAAAGTGCTTTACAAATAAGCAGAAAGAAAGAACATTAAATATTGGTTCAAAGGCAGAGCAGCATAGCAGCTAAAAGCTTCTTCACCATGTTCTAACAGTAGCTATTAGCAACAGATTTTTCTGATGTGATCTAATTGTATGTAGCTGATACACCTGAGAGGTCATTGGGTCTTGTCCCATTTAGTGCCAAAGTCAGTTCTGTGATTTACTGGAAGGCAGTGTAGACTCTTAAGCATTGGCGCCAGTGTAGTGAGTTTGTTTCGGTTTCATAAGCTGCATTTTGTACAGTTTCAAAAAGAGGGTAAAACGTGTTTGATCAGCTTAAGAATGAATCATCACCAGTTCAAGAGAGGTTATAGACAATGTGCATTGTTATAGATAGATAGATAGATAGATACTTTATTGACATTTTTCTTGAATTACAGTTAAACTACTCTCTTTATAGAATGACTTAGTTATCGGAACTCCCCCTATTACCGTCGGTCCCGTTGTTGCACCAAATTCTGTGACCTGTCGAATTTTGTGACTCTAGAGGGCGCTGTTTTATTAGAGTCTATGAATGTACTGAGCTGTACTGACACACTGATGAGGCAATTCTGTTATGTGTATAATTCTTCTAATAAACTTTGTACATTTTTGAAACATGGAACATTGACTGGGTGTGGGTGTATTATTCTAGAGTAGAGCTAAAGCCTACCCCTCACCACTCCTGTGAACAGATGGACTTCAGCAGGACAGATCACATATTTTGATAGGCTACTGTCAAATTATGTCACTGTAACTGCAGAAAAAAAATGCTGTGGAGGTCACTAACTGCCTCCTTAAGTTTGTATATCAGTTTGAGGTGCCAAAAAGTAAATTAACGGACAATGACAAGAAGTTTGTCAATAATGTAAATAAAGTGTTTGCTGATGTCAATGACAATGTACAACATCAGTCCATTTCTGCAGAGTTATAGTGGGGTAATAGTGAATATAGTGGGCTACTGTCAAACATAATTTGACAGTAGGCTTATCATCATATGTGACCTGTCCAGCTGAAGTCCACCTCTTCGCTGGAGTGGTGGGGTAGGCCTTAGCTGTACTCTATAGAGATAGTATAGAGAGGAAGATACACATGCAGGCCTGTGGAGTAATACACCCACACCCAGACAATGTTCCATGTTTCAAAAATGTACAAAGTTTATTAGAAGAATTATACACATAACAGAATTGCCTCATCAGTGTGTCAGTACAGCTCAGTACATTCATAGACTCCAATAAAACAGCGCCCTCTAGAGTCACAAAATTCGACAGGTCACAGAATTTGGTGCAACACCGTATTTCCGCCGTCTTGCGTGTAGGCCTGTCACTTAAAATGCATTTCTATACAAACCAAGACGGCGGATTCCTAAATAAACCCAATCACCCACACTATAGGTGTATCTAAATTAGCTAGGTACCAAAAATGACATTTTACCGTGACTCGAAGAGCTGTAAACAGCATAGCTGCCAACTCTCACGCATTGACCGTGAGACACACGCATTTGATTAGTTTCACACACTCACAATCCACACCCCCGATTTCTCACGCTGAAGTGTCAACCTGGTCGGTCAGATGCCTGAAAAATGAGTATAGCCTATCTATAGATCTACCTGTTGAGCCACGGTTATGCTTTCAGAGACGGTGAGAGGGTTCAAGAGCACCCCCTGCCTGGAATTTTCTAAATTTTGTCTCATTTACGATGCTACTTCAGAAGCCATCCCAGGATCATTCCCCCCGCATTTCCCCGGCTTCAGGTATGCTTTGAGTATTATTGAGTATTTTTCACGCTGAAGTGTCAACCTGGTAGGTCATGCCTGACAGATGAGGTTCAACTAAACTAAACCTATACATATGATATCACATATCATGTGAACAAGCGGAATCTAAGCTTTCCAATGATATTAGCGATCCAAGTTGCTGTGATAAATGGTTCGCGAGAAAATTATGATTGAACCGACGTGCAATTTAGGCTAATCATATTTGGGTGGTTTCATTCAAGCTGATTGGACTGCAAGTAGCGTCTTTTTACGCACAGAGTGATTTAGTCTAGGCTACAAATTCTAAATGAATAATCTGCTAAAATAAACTGCGCCTGATATTGACAGACACAGACACACCAGCATAACCTGCATTTCCATTCAAGGAATAAATGAGGTAGTCTATAACCTACAATAATAATGATCACAATCTCAATTTTCTGTCCTGTGCACGCAGCCAAGCCTTGTCAAAGACTGTGATGAAAAGATCTGCACGTAACCTACTTGCTACATTTTGAAGGTTAGTGTAAAAGGTCCCCCGGTAACCTGTCACTGTTTATCCCCGTAAGAAAACGACACTAGAATTAGTTACCCAACTGTGCCTTTGTGTTTGACTGTAATCATGTTATACATTAATTAGTGATTAAAAATGACCTTTCTGCGCTCCATATCTGTAACACGAACTGATCTGACCTGACTTGACCCGAGTTTAGCCTACGTTTAAATCTGTGTATGCCTGTCAGCACTCATGATTCTACAACTTTTTACTGCATTGCCATGAACAAAGTTATTACGGAGCCCTAGAGGGGTCATCGCAAAATGTTTTGCATGTTGAGAGAATGTGCGCTCGTTTTACTAAATTGTGCTCTTGTTTAACTAAATTGTGCCCTCGTTTAACTATATTGTGCACTCGTTTTACTAAATCGTACGCTCGTTTTACTAAATTGTGCGCTCGGTTTACATGAGCTCTCATTTTAAGCATAGTAAAACGAGGGCACAATTTATTAAACGAGTGCACTATTACTAAAACGAGCGCACGATTTACTAAAACGAGGGCACGATTTATTAAAACGAGAGCACAATTTGTGAACATGGTTATAGAACATTGTGTGCACAATCTACTTAAACGTGGCCACAATTTGTAAAACGTGCACTCAATATTGTCTTGACACATGTAAACATGAGCACGTTATAGTAGGCTATATTCGAGATCTCCATCTACTAAAACGCATGTTCAAGTAGTCAATTTAGGCCTACAACAGGGTCACGTTTTATTAATTCGAGGGCTCAATTAAAGGAAAATTTGTGAGCACGTTATCACGACCAGAAAAAAATATCACTTAAAGTGAGCTTTAAGTGATATTTTTTTTTGAGCTCTCGAAATATGGATTTCGTGCTCACATTTAGTAATTCCCGACATTTTCTCACCGCTCGCTGTGCTGTGGTGGCAACTTCGTGTTACCTTGACATGGACTAGGCCTACAGCTGTCTGTAACAGTTCATATTGGTAATGTGATGATAACCGTAAGCAGCTAATTAAAGACTTTAGGTGGTCATGTTTTATAGCGGACTTCTACTCTTTGTAGCAGGGGCACTGTGGTGTCAACCGCCAGCTATGGAGACCCATAATGGGGAAATTCTACTAGGCTACAAAGGCTACTCGCGGGCTCTGTTGTAGCCTAATGACCGGTTTCCACTATCTCCTGGATTGTTGACTTAACTGTGAGGTCTAGAAGTCAATCGAAGCACATCACAGCGACAAGCTCCCAAACAATTACAACACGTAGACCTACTGTTGGTACAAATAGGCTACTGCGTATTAGTAGTATCGCCTAATACCCACCCAATACAATAAGGTTGCCTCTAGCGCCCGATGGGCCTCACCATATAACCCACGCGCACACCAATGATGCACACAACGAGTTAAGCTTTGATACGGACTATGAAACGGGAGACATAAACAGTGTCGTTCACGATGCTCAGCTTCTCAGGCTATGTAGCCCAGCTCACACCGTTCGCGATAAACACCACAGCTCTGCATACACGTGGACCTCAACAAACACTCAAAACTTCGCCAAACATTCAGCTGGACGATGTTGGCAAGGGGCCTGTACAAACACACACAATCATCTGCTCTCCCACCTACAGCCTACCCTCTACGTCACTACAAGCGACACACCTCCCGACGTCATTCCCGGGGATACCCCTTGACACCACACTATGTTTTTGTGCACACAATTTAATTTCTACGGAGCCCGGGAGAGCTCACTTTAAGTGATATTTTTTCTGGCCGTGATCATTTGTGAGCACGTTTTCCTTTAAGCCCTCGAATTAATGAAACGTGAGCACGTTTTCCTTTAATTGAGCCTTCGAATTAATACAACGTGACCCCGTTGTAAGCCTAAATTGAGCTCTCGAAATATGTATTTCGTGCTCACATTTAGTAATTCCCGACTTTTCACCGCTCGCTGTGCTGTGGTGGCAACTTCGTGTACCTTGACATGGACTAGGCCTACAGCTGTCTGTAACAGTTCATATTGGTAATGTGATGATAACCGTAGGCAGCTAATTAAAGACTTTAGGTGGTCATGGTTTATAGCGGACTTCTACTCTTTGTAGTAGGGGTACTGTGGTGTCAACCGCCAGCTATGGAGACCCATAATGGGGAAATTCTAGCTACAAAGGCTACTCGGGCTCTGTTGTAATGACCGGTTTCCACTATCTCCTGGATTGTTGACTTAACTGTGAGGTCTAGAAGTCAATCGAAGCACATCACAGGGACAAGCTGTTGGTACAAATAGGCTACTGCGTATTAGTAGTATAGCCTAATACCCACCCAATACAATAGGGTCACCGTTCGCGATAAACACCACAGCTCTGCATACACTTGGACCTCAACAAACACTCAAAACTTCGGCAAACATTCAGCTGGACGATGATGGCAAGGGGCCTGTACAAACACACACAATCATCTGCTCTCCCCCACCTACAGCCTACCTAACGGGGCTATATCCAGGTGCACTGCAATCAATGAGATTCCCTCTACGCCTCCCTCTACGTCACTACAAGCGACACACCTCCCCACGTCATTCCCGGGATACCCCTTGACACCACACTATGTTTTTGTGCACACAATTTAATTTCTTCGAGCCCACGTTTTAATTATTTTTTTCTGTGGGTTTTCAGTAGATCGAGATCTCCTTTATAGCCTACTATAAACGTGCTCATGTTTACATGTGTCAAGACAATATTGAGTGCACGTTTTTTACAAATTGTTTCCCGACCACGTTTAGAGTGCTGATAGATTCGTGCACACAATGTTCTATAACCATGTTCATATTGGTAATTGTGCTCACGCTTTAATAAATTTAGGTGGTCATGGTTTATAGCGGACTCGTTTTAGTAAATCTGTGGTGTCAACCGCCAGTTTTAGTAAATAGTGCACTAAGGTTTAATAAATTGTGCCCTGACCGGTTTTACTATGCTTAAAACGAGAGGTCAATTTAGTAAAATGAGCTCACACTATAGTAAAACGAGAGTTAAGCGCAATATAGTAAATTGTGCACCCGATTTAGTAAAATAGGGTCACCGTTTTAGTAAAACCACAGCTCTGCATACATTTAGACCTCAAAAACGAGTGCAAATATTCAGTTAAACGAGATGGCACAAATTACTTCAACAAATCAGCACAATTTAGTAAAACGAAGGGGCATATCAATGTAAAACGAGCACAGATTCCTCTCTCACTACAAGCAACATGCAAAACATTTTGGGGATGACCCCTCTAGGGTCCGTGAATTTCTTTCGAGCCCACGTTTTAATTATTCGTGGGTGTGTTTTTAGTAGATGGAGATCTCGAATATACTATATACGTGCTCATGTTTACATGTGTCAAGATAATATTGAGTGCACGTTTTACAAATTGTGGCCACGTTTAAGTAGATCGTGCACACAATGTTCTATAACCATGTTCACAAATTGTGCTCCGTTTTTAATAAATCGTGCCCTCGTTTTTTGTAAATCGCGGCGCTTCGTTTTAGTAAATAGTGCACTTTCGTTTAATAAATTGTGCCCTCTTTTACTATGCTTAAAATGAGAGCTCAATTTAGTAAAATGAGCTCACACTATAGTAAAACGAGCACAATATAGTAAATTGTGCACACGATTTAGTAAACCGGCGCACAATTTAGTAAAACGAGCGCGATTTAGTAAAACGAAAAGCACAATATAGTTAAACGAGGCACAAATTACTTCAACAAGAGCACAATTTAGTAAAACGAAAGCACAATGTAGTAAAAAAGCGGCGCACATTCTCTCAACATGCAAAACATTTTGCGATGACCCCTCTAGGGCTCCGTAAATTTCTTGAGCCGCGTTTTAATTATTAGTGGGTGTGTTTTGGTAGATGGAGATCTCAATATACTATAACGTGCTCATGTTTACATGTGTCAAGATAATATTGAGTGCACGTTTTACAAATTGTGGCCACGTTTAAGTAGATCGTGCACACAATGTTCTATAACCATGTTCACAAATTGTGCTTTTCGTTTTAATAAATCGTGCCCTTCGTTTTTGTAAATCGTCGGCGTTTTAGTAAATAGTGCACTCGTTTAATAAATTATTGCCCTCGTTTTACTATGCTTAAAATGAGAGCTCAATTTAGTAAAATGAGCTCACACTATAGTAAAACGAGAGCACAATATAGTAAATTGTTCACACGATTTAGTAAACCGAAAGCACAATTTAGTATCTGACGTCTGGATTTAGTAAAACGAGTGCACAATATAGTTAAGCGAGGGCACAATTTAGTTAAACAAGAGCACAATTTAGTAAAAGCGAGCTTTAATGTAGTAAAACGAGCGCACATTCTCTCAACATGCAAAACATTTTGCAATGACCCCTCTAGGGCTCCGTAGGATAGCTCTTGTAGCTACATATTCTTCTACTGATGATGATGGTGATTATGATGTTGATCTAAGTGAAACAGTCGTAAGGGATCATTGTCACTGCCGAAGTCCACACTGGTGCTGTTGGTGCTGCTACGGACACCATTTCAGTAGCAGAAGCTTTGGGTGAAAACGAGTACGTGAGTAGCCGTAACACAATACCTAGCACTAGGCTACAGTTATCAGTGACGACCCTGCGTTATGGCCAGGCACCGTAAGAGATGCAGAGCGAGTTGAAATCGTTAAAAAAAAAGGCCCTGTGCAAATTAAGAACTTTGAATTCGCCAAAAATGCAGATAAACCACCCAGAAGATTCACGGTTGAACATTATTACATGACCATGAAAAATGGAGAAAAAATAAACAGAAAATGGCTAGTTTATTCGGTCAGTGCAGACGCTGTTTATTGTTTTGGATGTTGGCTTTTTGGAAGATCGAACACCTCAGTTTGCACGCACACACTCACTCTCACTCTCTCTCTCTCTCCCTCTCTTCTACACATAGCCTACACAGACAGACTCTCATACATAGCTACAAAGAGTATATTCACACACAGAGACCCCAGACCCCTAGCCTACTCTCTCTCATCTCTCTCTCTCTCACACACACACACAGACCATGCATAATTGTAATACTTTCAAAGGTTTTTACTAATGTTTTTTGATTGTCATCTATGGCAATAAATATTTGTTGTATTTGAGTATGCCTCAGCGTCCCATTATTACAGAAAAAAGTGTGTTTTAGTTTTAGGGTTGTGGTGTGTGTGTGTGTGTGTGTGTTGGGGGGGGTTGGGAGGGGCCGGGAGGGGCCGGGAGGGGCCGGGCCTCAAAGTGTCCAGGTCCGCCCCTGACGGCACACTAACATCCTGTGTGAAGAAAAAATAAACATAGGCCTACCATAGCCTAAAATTTCAAATAAAACACAGATATGGCCTTATGGCTTCTATGCAAGACCTGCTCAAACAAGCGCCCTCTGTTTCATTTGTAGGTGACTATATCTAATTTAATTGTTGTTATGAACTGGATAGGCTATGTAATGATTCTATGAATACTGGATATGGGGCCTCCGTTGTACAATGCCTACATACCACAAATAGTGCAATCATACAATCAATGAGAGCATGTGGTTGTAAATTCTTTGATGCAACGGTTGCTTTTCTGGACCAGTGAGTGACATTTGGGTAATTTTCTGCGGCACACCTGATCTCTCACGGCACACTACAGTGGTTGAAAAACACTGGTCTAACCGTTCATGTGCTGTTGAAACGGCGTAAATAGGCGACCCACGTGGCCAGCACTAACCTCAGAGCGTGGTAAACAAAATCGGATATTTCAGGCAGTAAATGCTCAATGCTTGTTCAAATCTACACACCTATGGCTACTGAAAAATGTAAGGTTCATTTATCAAATGCTATTTTGAAGTATTGAACGAAAGTGGTGATAATTGGAGGCGTTACGATACACATGCACACAGCTCAGAGATGTGTGGCCCGTTTTCTTTTCATTTTCTTTTAATTACTGTACAACAGGTTACATTCACCACACTGATGGGGAAAGGGGTGGGGGTGGGGGGGCACTCATGGCTACCAGACCCTATTCGTCTTGCATGGGTTATTCTGATATCTAATGAAGACTGCACTGGTCATCTTATGCGTATGGCTGAGTCTCAGCTGTTGCTCTAATTGAATCTGACCCAATCAGTCTGTGCTATGGCATGCTATAGGATGGTCTACACCTACAGAGAGAGCTGAGCAAAGGGTAGGGGACCCTCTTGACGAGTTTGAATTTGCACCAGGGTGATTAACGTAAATAATCCGGGGGAAAGGCCGCCTGGGCAACAGTTCCCTTAGTGGAAGGGACCTGGTTGATACAGTGTGGAAACAGTTGTATCAGCTCTGGACCCCAACTGAAATAAACCATCATCAATATAAAATTACAATGAAGCTTTTAAACACATTTCTTAGCTATTATAGTATTCTATTATTATTATTATTATTATTAGCTTATTATATTCATAATTGAAATTAACCTAAGAAGACAATAATGAAATGTAAATTCCTGAAGTGGAGGCCATTTTCAATCTACGTGCCTGTGTTTTTGTCATCCATAACAGAATGAAAAAGGAAGTTTAGTGTAACTTTGTAAGATTTATAATCTTATTCTTAATACTCTGGATGATTTATTTAGAATAGTATGGACAGACATCAACTTTATATGTTTGCAAACACGTACGATGCATGGCCACCTGACGGACCTTACATGGTAAAGGAGATGACAGACGCCAGCCACTGACCATGGTGCCCCAAAAGGTATGCCATCTGAATATATGTTCCAAGAGGTATGTTTGACTGCCCTCTGGTTGGGCATAACATCTTTAAAGCAAGCTATGAGAGCTGATGTATACCTTGGGGGAAATATATTCTCTGTAAAGTCTTGGCATGGCCACACACCATCCTTTTATACAAACTGTTATTACAGATAAATATTTATTCTAGGAACACTGGCCATGCACTTCAGCTGTCATCACAAGGACAGTCCCGTTTGAAGAAGGGGTCCTCTCTGTTCTACAGTTAGAATGCAGTCATGTGACTTGCCTTGCAACATCTTCTTATATGGGGCTGTCAAGGTTCAGATTTTATTTACCTTAGAGCAGCCATTTCCCAGCTAAAAGTTAACTCTTCTCAATAAATTATGCTAAAGGCATACAAACTTCTTAGGTTTTTTGGACCAAATCACAGGAAACAGATTCATCATCTCTGATTGAATTCGATCTATAGCCTAGGTCTAACAATAGCCTATGATTAGCCTATTAAAACAAACGTCGAATAGACCGATGAACCTACAGTAATACCGTGTCCCGACCGGGAGCAACTGTCGAATGGGAGAAGTGATGAGGATGATTATGATAACAGGTTGGGTCAATAACACATAACACTAGTGGTCTCTAGGAAGTGAACCCAAGTGGTGGTGAAGATTCAGCGAAACGCGCTTGTCGCGCTCTACTGGGTGTGCGCGTGTGGATGCTGCTGGTATGCGGGAACACATGTGCCACGAGCAGTGTATTTCCTTTCTGCTCTTCGTACTATAAACATGTCCGTGCCTACAAACGGAAATCCGCGTGAAAGACGAAGATGCTACACTATCTTCTGGAGACTTTTCCCGCACGTTTTCTTGATTTTGTCTCTCATCGCGTATGCCGCGTTGGGAGCTGTGGTGTTTTGGAAAATTGAAGGAGGAAGAGAATTGACTGACCAACAGGAATACAGGGAATTCGTCTTGAAATTAATGGCTCAAGCAAACGCATCAGGTATAAAGTCTGTTAACTCTAAATTCAGAGTAGTTATCTAGCCATCTTTTTAGGCCCATCTCTTTATCAAACTACACTTTATTCTATAGTTAGCTATTGCTCAGACCTCAGAGGTCTTGTTCACTTACTTTGGTATTTTCATCAGAGCTGTGTTTGCCTACAGTAAGTGCGAGTTTTTGTTCCATCTCATTTAATTACACCAGATACACTGTTTTAAGCCGTTGACAGGGTGCTAAGGGAGGAGCTGAAAGCTATCTGGCTTCAGCATCCAGACAACTGGTCGTTTTATGGATCTCTTTTCTTCTGCTGCACTGTATTCACAACAGTGGGTAAGTGTCACATTTGCACAACTCCCATTCTGGTTTACTCAGAAAGTAAATATCATCTATTCAAAAATGAATGACATTTCCTAACCAGTGACAAGCTCAGCTCAAATGAAGAAGCCTAATAGCAGATGGTGTGTTTGTGTGTGTGTGTGTGTTGTCTGTCTCTTTCTGTGTGTGTGTGTTGTCTGTGTGCTCTCCTGAAGATAGTTGGGTTGTTTCTGAATTAATCGGTCAGACTAGAACAGCATAGTGTTTGCGTAGGGCGCTTGTTCATTATGCACTGTGGTCACTGGCCAGAGAGCTTTCCTTTCAAGGTTACTCATGGCAACCAGGCAGTTAAGAGGATGTCTATGTGCATTTAGCCTGTATGAAGTGAAACCTAGCATTAAATGCTCATGTTGACACAACGAAAGGAGAGGGAAGTCATTTTATTCATAGGAACAGTTGCGCTCAACTACAAAAATGCATGTCCTCTTTGGGTGCAAGTTAAAAAAAATTTTAATAAGTCTTAATTCAACCGTTAACTTCAACTTTCGGCCCTAGGCCATCATCATCATCATCATGGAGTATGTCATGTTGTAATCATTTTTTATTTTCATGTGATAATATGAGAATGATCTTTTCAGTTGACTCCCATCCAGTCTGCCCTCAGTTTTCAACTTCATCTGCATGTTATCATTCTGTAACAGAAGAAAGTTGCCATGACTACGCTCATCCTCTGATAACTCAGAATGCATCATGCAAATAAGCACAAGTTTCTTAAAGGGCTCTAGGCCAGTATTTTAATGGTCACTGCCCAGAGCTAATTCTGTTAATTGCTAAAATTGCTTTTATATTACAAATGAAAGGAGGATGGTAAAATATCTGATCCTTGGAGTGAATGACTAAATTATTGTTGGGCTTGGCAAAGCTATAAAACTTCTATGTGGTTGAATGTCCAATCTGCACCACAGCTATCAACAGCTGTACCAATTCAGCTGTGCATAAATGAAAGTAATGTAATGTTACTAAACAAGTAATGTTACTTTCAAAGTAACGAAATGAAAGTATCACAAGGTTCACGCCGTCCTGAGCATAGGAATGGCAGTGGTTAACCAAAGTAATTGGTTAATTGAAGTAGTTGTGTATGTTCTCAATTACTCAGGTGTGGGATGACCTGTGCATCTTTAAACACCTTTTCTCGAGGAATTGGCTGGGTGTCAGCACACATTCAGCCACGAGTTAAGCAGTAAGATATTTCCTGTTAACAGGGCGTCTGTGTGAACTGTGTGAAACATCAAAAGTGTGACATCATGCCTGAGAGCACTCACTGTGTGTGTGTGTGTGTGTGTGTGTGTGTGTGTGTGTGTGTGTGTGCGTGTGTGTGCGAGCGCGCGCATGTGCGTGTACATGTGTGTGTGTGTGTAACGTTGCTGTGCCAGCCCACAGGAAGCAGACTCTCAGCTGGAGCGCAGCACCTTCCCAATTCTAATGTGATCAGTGCCAGTGATCCATTTCCTCTCGGCTGATGATCTCATAAGAATCTTGGAGTATAATGGTGCAGAGTGGTGGTGGTGGCAGTGGTGAGGCTAATGGGTGATGTGTGTGTGTTTACTTTGTGGGTTCACTTTAAAGTAAGCCAAAGAACCCAGAGAGGGTATGTCACTGAAGAGAGAGGAATGTTGAGGAAAGGTCATTGATGAATCATACATATTATGGATACTGACTGTTGTTAGTTTCTGACGATCGACAAATGTTTCTAATGAGAGAGAGAGACAGGGTGATGTTGCAGAGTTGCATTTGAATGATGTAGTCTAGTAAAAGTCATATTGAAAAGTTTCACAGACTTGTCAAACAGCGTGCCTAACAGCTACAGACAACTTTCAGTCTGGTTTCTAGCACTCAAATAGTTCTCATTAAGGTTTTAAATTACATACACCTCAAAAACTAACCAACTAGACATCAGTCCTAGTGTTATTGAACCTCGGTGCATCCGTTGACACTGTTCACTGTTGATCATAATATATTACTACACAGATGGTAAAAATGTGTTGGATTGTTAGGTACTTATTCAAAGATTTCTTTAGTGATGACATCCATCCTTTAGCTCTCATACCTAAAAACAATAGCATCTAATTCCCCCTAATGACCCTTAGAATCTCTCTGTCAATCATCAAACATGCGCTTACCATGCACTTCCCTTATTCCCTCCCTCTCTACTTCCTTCTACCTGCATTTCCTTAACACTTACAGTAAATACTTTGACTATACATGGATTTCTGTACTCCCACCCTTTGGTAGTAATATTTATTAAAGTAGCATTTATAATTACCTAGGTCTCCTTTGCATTGTAGCTTGACTGTTATTCCTAATGTTGTACGTTGTTTTGAATAAAAGCAGTTGCTAAAAGAATAAATGTCAAATGTAAATAATTGATGTCTCAAAACTGGCATGGTCAATATAGTCAGTATTAGTTGCCGAATTATATGTTTATTACACATAAACTATAAATATAGGCATGTAATAATTGCTGGATGATATTGTTATTCAATGTCAAGTCTCTATTTGATCATGTGACAAGACAATAGACTATAGCTAGATTATTTCTGGTCTGAATGTCTGGGAAAGTCTCTTGTGACATTATGTACACCCGGACAGTAAAAAAACGGCCTAGGTTGGGGACAGGACCGGGAAGTGAAAGGGTGGAATGAACATCATGCTGGTAATGAGAGGTGGAGTATCTGGCATAATATCCCTCCCAACCGTCTTGATACATTTCCCTCCGGTTGTGGGAGCTGAAAATCTCTTTAAACTCTTCCAAGGAAACTGCAAGATTTAGTGGAGCCTCCTTTCAATCTGTCCATTATCCCCCTCCCCACACACACAGTTAGTGGTTTTGCGGAGATGGTAATTTAGCTAGCAATCCCGGATCAATGATAGATGACAAAGAACAGCAAAGAGCTGCACTGATTTTTACACATATACCTAGACCAATGCTAGTGTAAATTGCATTTATCATGGGATGAAAGTCCTCCTTGGAATATAAATTCCAACTGGTTCTAAAGATATATAAGTAAGGGATAATGGACGACACGGTGGTTATTGCACGGTCGAGGTTGTAAAACGGCCCCGACGCGAAGCGGAGGGCCGTTTAAACCTCATAAGTGCATTAACTTCTGTGAATAGACCACCGTGGAGAGGATGTTTAGACTCAAAAAGAATGTAATTGCGCCGATCAATACAGTAGGCATTGCATTGAGTGCATTAAGTGACGGCTAAAACTGCATCAGCATGTCATCCACCTTTTTGAAGAAGAAAGATGTATAGCTACAGTATGGCTTTATTGCAAGCCTTACAATTGCATAATGCAAGATAACCATACTCTCATATGACTTAAGGATTTATAGCTATGGCTTTATTGGAAGGCACCATGCAGTAAAGGATAGTGCCAAGGCTTTTAACAAACAACTGAAAGGTGTAGAATATCACAATTCACAGAAACCATTGTTGTTTGTCTCTGAAGCACAGGTGTGCAAAATGTATCTTTAGATTAAGACTGACGGATCCCAGAACTTCCCTTTACTTGAATTCAAATTAATTTACTGATTCAGGACAACACTCAAGTTCAGGCTGTGGCCTTTCTTTCGGTGGCTCAGGAGGTAGAGGACTATCCCAGTAATAGAGCCCGACCAATATGGGATTTTTAAGGCCGATAACGATTTCAATATTTGACGGTTTCAAAAACCGATAAACAATAAATCAGACAATATTCATTTTTAACAAACACAATGTAAAAATGTACTCTGATATTTAGCGTATTGAAAAGTTCTATCTGGTATTCTGCTCTTATTCAATAAATTATGAAATTATTTTTATGAATAATAGCGTCAGGTCTTTGTTTGTATCTGTGGTAAACGCCATTGCCACGATTACTTTCAAGGTATTTACATTATTTGTGTTTTTATTTGCTTTTTTTGTGTTTTTTACACACTATTTACCTGATGAAGGTCTGAGACCGAAACGTTGTGTTTTATTCAAATAAATGTTTGCATGTGGAATGGACAGTGTGCTAGCCTAGAAATCTAGACACACCCTAGCCAGGGCCTACATCTTGATGTGGGTCTGGCTCGTCTGGCTAGGGGGGGGAACGCAGTAAATATATTCTTTCATACCAATGATATAGCGTGATGATATTGTTAAATTAAATGGTGAGTTAATTTTTCGCATGTACAGAGGTGACCAAGAAGCTAGCAAAGCTAGTATTGCTACACCACGATACTCAATATGTTGTCCAACAGTGAGTCATTTTTCGCCATTGCACCAGTGGTGGACATTACTTGAGTACATTTACTCAATTACTGTACTTAAGTTGCTTTTTCATGTATCTGTACTCTACTTGAGTATTTCAATTTTGTTAAACTTTTTACTTTTACTCCAGTACATTTCGAGGCCAAATATCTTACTTTTTACTCCACTACATTTTGTGACAGCTGAAGTACAGCTGAAGTTCCTTTTGGAAAAAAGACTGTACAAAAACATGTGTAAATGTATATTTTCTATTAAAAGCGAAAGCTAGGGCGTCAAATAATGGTGTTGCCTAACCTATGTTATTGTCATATGCACTATTTACTGTACCTTGTTGACCCCTTTTCACAATATTGATGTTACCATAACTAGCCTCTTGACGCCATCAAGCAAATGATAGACAATCTGACACTATCAAAAACAAAAGGGAACATCTTGATTTGGTCCGAAAGTGTAAAGCATTTAACAAAGAAAAATGTGGTTACTTTGAAGTATCTAAGATAAGATATCACATTAGTTTGTTTTTAGTTATTTCTACATACAACAAGTATTAACTGATTTTGTCCTTGAATGGAGGAGAAAGGCTCTATGAATGCCTATGTCTGTGCCGAATCATTTCAACAATGCAACTGTATTAGGCATAATACATTTCAGGACTTTTACTTTTGATACTTAAGTACATTTGAAGGCAAGTACTTTTGTACTTCCACTCAAGTTGAAATGTAAAAGGAGGACTTCTACTTTTACTGGAGTAACATTTGACCATGTGTATCTCTACTTTCACTCAAGTACAGGATTTGTGTACTTCGTCCACCACTGCATTGCACCGACACTGGATTTTAGGGTTCCCCCACCTGCCAAATCCCACTTTAACCACTGATTATAAATACACTGCCATATGAATGCTTTTATATTAATGGGAAAGCTTTAACTCATGTTTTTATGAGCATACCTTATAAATGGTAGGTAGGTACAGCAATTACTCTAATTGTCATACTTCTGTAAATATAAAGTTGGCAGCAGGTAGGGTAGTCGAGTGATGGTGTATCCTTGGAGATTGTGTTTGCTGTTAAAACAGTAATAATCTCCATGGCTGTAGTACTTTTTACCTTAGCTCATGTGCATAGCGAAGGATTCCATTTGAAAACATGGGGGAGGGGGTGCTTTAGGCTGTTAGAAATTGGTACAATAATTCTGTGAAAAATGCTGTCAGTTTGAGTGTCTTCAAACATGTGTTTGCACATACAATAGTCATTCGACAATGAAGGATTTATTCACAAGAGATGGCATATATTGATAAAAGAGGCAGATTATTGATTATGTAGATGAGAGGCACACAATCAATAGTAATGTTTTTTCGCTTTAGGCTTGATTGCTGTGACAGAAATATGTGTTCATGGTGGTGGCCTTCAGTGACCACTTTAAGCTCTCTGTATGTCAATAACTGTCTTCTTGTGTGTATTCGGATCCAGACATGATTACATAAACCTGTGGTTCTAATCCACCTAGTAACTGACTCCAGAACCAAACTGGTTGTGATCAGGCAGGCAACCAGCCTAGGACATCCTAGGGGACATATTACCTCAAGCCTTGGCCGTCTGCAGCATGTTCGCATGTCTTTTATGAGCACCAGACGCTAATTACTCACAGCTCTACTCAAGCACATGGGGTCAGTTAATGTTCACTCCTGGCAAGACTCATTAGCAATAGGATATTTAAACATTTTTTTTCTATGTTATATTAATGATGTGTGTTTATTTTATGTAAGAATGTGAAAGGGTATGAACAGAGAGTCTATGAATCCCACCTGTAGACAGCACACAATAATTTCCAGCAGAGGCTGTCTTCACTAGCTCAAACTACTGTGTAATTTGCTAGCAACAAATACGAGTAACAAAGTATATGCAGTGGTTTTGCAATGCCATTTCATCACTCTGTCTCCTGTGTGTTTTTCTCTGCTGGAACTGCCCAGGCTATGGAGAGATCTATCCTGTCACTTTGCCCGGCAAGGTGATCTGTATCCTCTACGCCATGGTGGGCATCCCGCTCATGCTGCTGGTCATCACAGACGTGGGCGACGTCTTGGCACGCCTCTTGTCACAGGGCTACCACCACCTGCACAAACTGGTGAGGCTCCTGCGTCGGCGGCTGTGGGCAAGGCGCAAGGGGACGCCGACCGACGGCACGTACACCTTCAGCCACGCGGTGGTGGTGCGCGAGCCGCTGGACATCAGGCAGGTGCTCCGCACGCAGGCCTCGGTCAAGCGCAAGTCCGTGCGGCTGTTCAACAACCAGAAGATCTTCGAGCAGCTGATCGCGCGTGAGAAGCTGGGCCATGTCGTCCCGCTGCTGCGCAGCCACTCTTGCCCTGAGCTGAACCGCGCGCCGACAACCAACTACGCCCTCTGGGACCTGGACGGCATCGGCACCGACATGGACCAGTTCAACGTGCCCATGCTCCTCATCCTGCTGGTGGTGTTCGCCTACATCCTCTTCGGCGGCCTGGTGCTCCCCCTGTGGGAGACGGAGCTCAAGATCTTCGACGCGTTCTACTTCTGCTTCATCACGCTGACCACCATCGGCTTCGGCGACATTGTGCCCTCACACCCCAAGTATTTCATGCTCACGTTCGTCTTCATCATCAGTGGCATGGCCATTATGTCCATGGCCTTTAAGCTGGGCCAGTCCAGCATCATCAGCTGCTACCGGCGCTGCATGCGCTGCATCAGCCGCGGACGGGTCAAGTATGAGGTTATGCATGACTGACAGATGACGGGACAGAGAGAGACAGCTGCCTAGTCGCCGGAAGGAGCGGAGACTGAACGATGTGGGATTCAGGAATTAGTTTGAGAGGGGTCTGATTTCCTTATTGAGAAGGATAGACAGCAGAAGCTAACAGTCTGTCATGTTTGTCCAGCGGAGATTCAGAGTGGTTTGGAATAGGCCATAGGACCAAAGGTTTCCAAGCAGAATTGGACAGCCTTGACTAAGTGTGACTTCCTGAAAGGCTTTAGTGGATGTTGTGGCTTAGGTAGTGTTAGCATGAATAATTTAACATGAGCATGAAGCTGAATGAATATGTATGTTAGCCTGTCCCAGGCTTATTTTGTACAGTGTGGCAATCATAATATGGATGTTCAATGGTAATTTATGGTAATGCCCACTGGAAATTTGCATAAAGAGTTCTACTGTATAGCAATTTCCAAAATATACAGATATGTAGCATATCTACAGCGTACTTGCATTGTTGGTGCTTTCCTGGAGTTTTATGGCTACCAATGATATACTCTGTACAATGTGTTAAACAGGATGGAAATGGATGGATTTTTGCTTACATTTTCTACAAACTGCTCTATTTCATTGACCAGAGTAAGAGTGTTTAGATGGACCTTAAGTGACCTTAAGTGTTTAATAACTCAGCTGTTCGATAGTTTATGTTAGAGATGTCTTTGCCGCATTAATGGTCCCTCAAAGTCTTTCATGATCCCATCCACTGCAAGTGTTTTTGTGGTATGGAATGCCAAGTCATAGATAGATAGATAGATAGATAGATAGATAGATAGATACTTTATTGACCCCCAGGGGAAATTCAAGAAAAGACGTAGAAACAAAACACAAAGACACAGAGCTACTAAGCAGGCTGCCACTCTTGCCGGAACCGGAAACCCCCCCAAAAAAGTCATGGCATCTCCTGAAGCTCAACATAAACAATAATGCCTGTATCATGTTTCATAGAGAGAAGCACTGCTTAATGTCTATCTAATTTACTGACCGCTGATGTGCAAACTTCGTGGGTTGTGAAACAATCACGTTTTCCTTGTGAAATGAATCATTTGTACAGTCATTTGTAGATTTAAACAGAGGGGAAATGGTAAGGATTTGAAGACCAGGATTTGTGTGTCAATTGTTTTTCATCATATGTCTCTTTGCATTATTGCATCCCAAAGAAAATAGAACATTTTCATCTCAGCATTACAATAGAATAATGTATCTTGGTCTGTCTGTGTGCCTGGGTGCTTGTTCTCTAACACCAATATTAAAATAAATGCAAAACATAATGAACAGAGACTCACTGCTTTTGTGACTCAAGATGTGGAATGGTATTTTGGCATTTTAACAAGAATGCATTACAATTTCTATGACACTTTAAAGGGGGCAGTACTTTGCTGGTTGACCAGCTTGTTAACCAGCTTGTTTGACCACCCTAGGTTGACAAGCTAGACCAGCAAAACTCTTGCGAAAACATTCAGCTGGTTTAACCAGCTTACAATAGTAATTCAGCTTGTTTTGTTTGTCGTACCACCTGAAGCTGGTAGCTGGTGTTGCTAGTCTTACATTGTTGGTTTAACTGCCCATGCCAGCTTATGTTGGTTATTTTAGAAAACCATGACCATCTTGCACCAACAATGTCAAGCTTAGCAGGCTGGTCACCAGCATGACCATCTTATACCATCTGTATCCCACATGACAGACTGGTCACACCAGCATGAACAGCTTCCGCAGATGGTCACGCCAGCATGTCCAACTGGTGGCCCAACCAGCTACATTGAAAAGACTAACGCTACCAGCTACATAGCAAAGACCAACGCTACCAGCATAAGCTAGTTTCCAGCTGTTTTTTCAGCAGGGATGTACTTGGATGATTCAGTTAGGATGTAGCCAACGTTCTCGTGGAATGGCAATCTGGGACCAATCTGGAAACAATTTCACTGTAATATAATCACATGACATGTTATTGTTCAGAAATAGAATCACAGACAGCTGCATCATTCCGTACTGTAGTACAGTAGTTATATTCGAATGGTCTCTCTCAGTGAGTGACAGTATAGCCTCAGTAAAGTAGGGGAAGTTAACACTGCCCCCTTCGGGAGACTGCAACTATTCCTGCGAGGCCGCAAAACTACAAAAGGAAAAAGAAGGTGTAGTAAACACTAGATGGCGCCAGAGCATTTTTAGTCAACGTGTTGAAACGCATAGATTGCGTTTGGGAACAGGGACTAAATAAGTACATAGATCTGATCCTGTTACATTAGGTGTAAAGAAGCCCCCTGTAACTCACACCCCCATTCACTTTCTCTGTCTATAGCCTACAGAGCATTTATGATGGCACCGTGTGATGGCAGATATTTTGAGCGCAAACCATATAGTTATCGTGGGACTGCGTAAATGACCCTATCTGCTTGAATTTTGTTGTAACAGAAACTACATTTAGTTCACTTTTGAAATGTTTTGCTAGCGGTTGATTGAGAGTCAGTCGCATGGCACAAGTGTTGCACTTCTCCCTCCGAGACGTCAGTCCTGAGGATACGGTACCTCTCCAAAAGCGCTGCTGGTGCGCAGGTTACGCAGTACTGCCTCTGGTGATGCTCACGACTGATAAGGACCACTGACGTCAGGAAGCGGTAAGTAAGTAAAACGCCCGCATCTTTGGCGCCTTACTCCACGGCTGTGACAGCAAGCCCACTTGTAAATGAGCGCTTAAGGTAAGATTCAAATAGGCACAGCAAACTGTTTTATTTGACTCGACCTGCGCTTCATAACTATTTTTACTGTAATTTGCTGAAGTAGCATACATTTTTTGGCACACTTTCCTTTCGAAGTGTAGGCTAACTTAAATTAGTTTGATATTTTACCTCTTCAGACCAAAATCTATAAAATAAATATCCTGATGCATCATGATGCTTGCGATGTTCAATATCCCTTTCTCCTGTTGCAGGGCTCAATCCCTCTCTCCCATTCGGATTCTGTAAAAATGGGAGCATTAGATTCTCTGAAAGAATTCAGTTTGCTGACATGGATGAGAGAAAGAAGACAGTCCAGAAGATTGATATTGCTTATCGTATTCATCGCTCTTTTGTTGGATAATATGCTATTGACGGTGGTCGGTAAGTACGAAAGCTGAAGTTTTCTCCATTCACCTGTTACGCATGCTTTACTCATGGCGCTGTTACAATTTACACCGGCGTTATAAAATAGTTATTCCTGCAGTTCCGTTAAGTAGCCATAGCAATTTTGTAGTGTTACTAAAAAAAGTTTTCAAATTTTACATTTAACTGTAAATTCATAGGTTTCAACATAATCTAATTGTTGTCCACCGATGACTATGAGATAGTCGGCTAGATAAACTTTCAACGTCTTCGATGTTAAGCAGTCATTTGTGAATAGCCTACATTGTTGATAAGAACTCTTTGGTTAGGCTACTGATTTCTGGCAAGTGCGAAATTCAATCTAAATCCAGTAGTGGTAATTTATTGAGGGGACCGAAGGTTTACGTTCACTGGGCCATCTTAATTTAATAAGGATAGACAAGGATAAGTAAATCAGTCAGCTTATCACATATATTGAGGTAATGAAATAACAAAATCAAATTACAGGAGTCAGCTGGTCGTTCCTCTTTTGTCATTTTAGAAGGATGCCAAACTTAAAACCATAGTGGGGAGGCTAAATTTAGGCACACATTCTGTCAATATACAGTTTTCATTCATAACAGAGTAGGTTACAATCGATTTTTGTGGTTATGATATCCATCAATTAAATTACCTTTGATGGGAAGTATAATGTTTAAATATGGTGTTCAATAACTGGACAAAAACATAACTGAAATGACAGAATTCGCATCGAGGTCCGTGTTGATTTGGAAACTGTAGAAAATCTTGTATTTAGCAATTTAAATGCTAAGATTATTTTCGGAAATATTCTAAAGGAAAATTAGGAATTTGATAAAACAGCCTAAACGTGTGTAGTGTTTTCACGTCAAACATCATACAATCTCGACAACGTCGCCTTGCTTTGTGTGATTCTAAGTGACACAGATGCAGCTTTAAACCGGTAGCCTACTGGAGCAAGATGCGCCTGGAGGAGAGAGATAATCTCCTTCAAAGGAGCATGTCATAAAACAAGCTTGTAGAAATGGCTGCTTTAGTACTAGTGTGTGAGATTTGGTTGAAGTCTATTGTCAGTAATTGTTCAAAATACGCTGATGTGTTTGTGTGTGCGTGTGTGTGTTCTATATAATTGTGTGTGTGTGTGTGTGTGTGTGTGTGTGTGTGTGTGTGGGGGGAGTCTTACATCTTTCTGCTTTTTGTCACGTGTAGTGCCCATTATCCCCAGTTACCTTTACACACTGGACGATGAGGCAGCTGTGGAGGACAGGAGTACCCCTACCGCCATGCCCTTTCCCTCCTCTAGCACGTTCCAGACCATTATGTCACTGTATGACAACTCTACATATGAGATCAGTGGGGTCAGCCTGCACTCCACTCTAAAACCGTTGGCACCGTCCACATCCATCGCCCCGGCCACCACTAACGCCACCGGAACAGACTGCCCCAAAGGAGACAAACAGCTCCTCGATGAAAATGTGAAGGTTGGACTCCTTTTCGCCTCCAAAGCCACTGTGCAGCTCCTCACCAACCCTTTCATCGGGCCCCTCACTAACAGGTGGGTGTGTCAGCCTGCGGCACAAGTGATGGGATGCCTGAATGAACATCTTGATTTCAGTACAGTGTGCTATGCTGAGCGGCCAAAACGAAGGAAGCCCATTTTTTTTATCAGCAGTAAAATATGGCCATGCAGTAGCCACTTTCAGAGATTTTGAGAAAAACATCTGAGTTCAACCCAAATGGATAGATGAAAAAAACAAGCGTTTCCTGAGGGTCTTACTTGTACATGCTGATGACACAGTTAAATGTCATGCAGGGCAAAGGTCATCTCCTGGGTTACACTCCTTTTCCACTCCCCTCTCCTCTCCCTCGGTACTGCCTGTTGTGGCAAAATGTGGTAATTCACAATGTGTTATATATTATATATACAACCTAGCCTGGCTAGCGCCACCACTTCTCAATGAGACGTGGTCTGGGAACCAAACGTTCATTTTCTCGTATTTGAAAAAAATGCCCAGATCCGTTTATTGGGTGCCACGGATGTCTATCAAATGCGTCTGTGCATAGCTCATCATCGTCTTGCTTTCCCCCCTGTTCTGTGATTGGTTCCCTATCTCAGGTGAAAATTTGCTCCATGGTCTCCAGGCTGCCTTAGCAGTGTGAATCAAATCGCGCGCAAGGCAGCATGGGAACACCCAGGCTATATACAACCCCAAATCAGAAAAAGTTGGGACGTGTAAAATGCGAATTAAAGCAGAATGTAATAATCTGCAACTATCTCATATTTAGTTGCAAAAAGGACACAGACAACATATCAAAGTCGGGATGGGGATAACAAAATGCAGGAAAAGTTGTGTAATGATAAAGAAAATAAAAGGAGTAATGTTTCACAACTAATTAGGGGAACTAGCAACACGATTGGGTATGAAAAAGAGCATTCCAGAGAGGCAGGGTCTCTTAGAAATAAAGATATAGGGGTATTCATCACATCAAACCTGTGTGCACAAATTATGAAACAATGTCATTTGCATCTTAACCAACCCATCCAACTTGTTTTAGTGCTCATTTTGAATCCCAACATCTATAACGGTGTGAAGGTGCATTAGTACCTACAGCATGGGCATCTTGCACATTAAGGCACAATCAATTCTGAATACAGTTTTTGAGCAACATATATAGGCAATGTCAAAGGGAAGACCTTGAATATTTTAGGAGAACAATGCCAAAATGAATTCTACACATATTTAAACAGTATTTCTCCATAGAGGAAGAGTCCAGGTGCTAAAATGGCCTGTCTGCAGTCCAGACCTGCCAAATTAGGTGCATCATGAAATGAAAAACATGATTAAGAATACCCCATACTGTTGAGCAACTGCAATCCTATATCGGGCAGGAATGGGACACTATTTCATTCTCAAAACTCTGGCAACTGGTCTCTTCAGTTACTAATCATTTATAGAATGTTGTTAAATGAAGAGGCAGCACAGTGGTAAGCATTCCCTGTCCCAACTTTTTTTGAAACATGTTGCTGGCATCAAATTAAAAATGAACAGATATTTTCCATGAAATAGTCCAAAGTTCCATTTTCATTTGATATGTTGTCTATGTCCTTTTTGCTGTTAAATATGGGTTTACGAGACTTGTATTTTATCACATTCTGTTTTAATTTGGATTTTACACAATGTCCCAACTTTTTATGATTTGGGGTTGTAAATAATCTTTATATTAATCCATAGCTTTCTTCATTGTGAAGGGATTGTAGTGTAGTGTGAATATAGTATTCTGTTGGTCACGTGTGGATTCTGAGAGAATGTTGAAGAGATTTGGCTCTGGAGAATGCTGCAGAAAGGAGACACTATGTTCTGTTTCTGCCTGAGCTGAGCCCAAAACTGCCCTGCAATTTAAACTAGGCTACGGCTCCCCATGAGAAGATGACATAAAGCTAGTCAACCAAAAAAAAAAAACATTTTTCCTGTGTTATTGCATATGTTTGGCAGACCGTAGAAACACCAGTTTGACAACTGCTGGATACATGGTATCTTTTTGTTGTTCACATGGGCTACGCTGATATGATATTGATAAGATGATGTTTTTGAAGCTGTTTATTAGAAGTTGAAATGAAAACTGTGACCAATCCATTCAGAAGTGATACGACTATCCATCTTGTTGTTCAATAGGGTGTGTTGATCTGCTAAAAATATATTTTTGTTTGCTTTACAAATGTAGACACTGTCATATGAAGTTGCTCAATTAGCTTAATGGCAGGTATCCTGTTCATATTGTTTGTTTAAGGATTCATCATATTGATATAAGGATGAGCATGTTTAAAACACCTATGCTTACTTAATTAAAATGAAGTGAAGGGAGTCTTGCGGGATACCGGTTAAGATTTGTCTCACCACAGTACTGTTGTATTGCTTCAAGAAGAGCCATCAGTAATTCTTTTTTTTCTAAAGTATATTTTTTGGGCTTTTTTGCCTTTATTTGGACAGGACAGTGAAGAGTGACAGGAAGTAAGTGGGAGAGAGAGATGGGGTGGGAATCGGGAAATGACCGCAGGTCGGCACTCGGACCTGTATATGGTACGGGCGCTGTAGCCTGCTGCGCCACAGCGCCCCCCAAGCCATCAGTAATTCTTTCTCTAAATTTCTCCCACTGCCATTACAAGCGTTCATACATCTGTTACTCCTGAATAGATGTAGTGGAAGGACACCTGAGTTAGAGATTGTGCACGCCTCTAGCTAGCACAACTTTTCTAGGAGTTTTCAAGACCCTCGCCATATCAAACAAGCTTTCATTTTCCTGTGTGTCTAAGGCAGATTCAGAACTTCAATTTGAATGGGAGATGGAAAAGGAATTAGTTTTATCCACTGGAGGTCCAGTATTGTCTTGTTATGACTTTTAAGTAGTATTGCTCATACATTTGGATAGTATGTCCACTATCTGACATTTTGTTCTGTGTCATTTCAGAATAGGTTACCAAATCCCCATGTTCGCTGGCTTCTGCATCATGTTTCTCTCCACCATCAGTAAGTGAAAGTCTAACCCATGGGCATCACTAGACCTCTTTTAATGGGGCGCATGCTGTACCTCAGTAAATAAGTTAAGGTTTTTATCTAGCTCCTGTTGCCTCTTTGGCAGCAGCTTATTATTATTATCATTAGATTGGACTGTGCCCCAGTAGAGTTTTCAGTCTAGTTACACCCCTGCTCTAACCTTCTCCGGGCTGGTTGTTGGTGTTGTTTCAGTTTGAGGCATGCATGAACAGACTTTGCAGTCTACAAGTTGAATTTTAAGTCTTTAAAGCTGACCATATCTGAATTGTAATGAAGATTAAACTCTCTCTATATTATGATTATTTCAATAGTTGCCTTTGGTGTACCACATGTATTGTCTGTTACAAGGCAGAAGAATAATTTCAGTTATTTGGCATTTTCTCCCGGTGGCCAAGAAGGCCTGTTTTGTCTGCCAATAGCTGTCTTTTTAATTAAGACGTTTCGTTTAATTGTTTAACAGTTCTGTCCATTCTGTGCTGCGCTGTTCTCTCCACCATATATATGGTGAAACACACCAGCCCTATCACTAAGCAACAAATGATCAACCAATCAGGCTATAGTCAAACTGTGCTTAACCAGCCCTGTACGAAGGGCTTTGGCTTCCCAGTCCCACACCAGTTAAAGCAGGGCTTGTTATCAGGGTCCACGTTGTGTAGAACTCACGTTTAGCAGTGTAGTTATGGAAGGTGGAGTTTTTAGTAGGTCCTAACCACTTCCTCCTTAGCATTTCAACAGCAACTTGAAATTAAATCTGACTGCACACTGACCCCAAAATGAGCTGTGCGGCTACCAGGTGAAAGAGACTTGCAATGAAGAAAATAATGTCTGCACGTCTTGTGTTGATATTTTTGTCCTGATTGCTTTAGTGAATTAAGAGCCTATTCTTTTATTTACTGTCGTTAGTATGCCTATGTAGGCTGCATTTAGTGGCCGATTATGCAGAGAGAGAGGAAGAGAGAGAGAGAGAGGGCATGTACATTGCTGTTTCAAGTGTCAGTAGTTCTTTACATTGCGACCCCACCCCCATATTATAAAACAAATATGCCATGCCATCCCACTGAAGCCACTAGGCCTGTTTTGTGAAATAGAATGCATTGTTGAACACTGGAGGAATGATACTGTAGGCCCTGGCCTGCACCATACATGGACATGAGCAAACATGATCATCTGTCTTGTGATATACACACTGTACTTGGTCATATTTTAACATCTCATACAAATACATTTTAATTTCTGTTTTTTAACTGGTTAACCTGTCATTCAGGAGTTGTCAGGAGTCTCTTGTTTCGTTGTAATGAATACATGTTTGCTCCTAATAGATTGCTGGACTGTGGTTATTTCATAATACTGTATGTGTTTCTGTCTCTTTCTCTTAATGTCTTATTGTGTAAGTGTTTGCATTCTCAAAGAGCTACACTCTGCTGTTTCTGGCCAGATCCATGCAGGGGGTTGGTTCCTCATGCTCCTCAGTGGCTGGTGAGCTTAGCTGCCATTTGTATTGAACATACAAGGCTTCACTGATACTGTATTACTCATAGTTCATGCTAGATGTCGAGGTTAAGTGTGTGTTGTGTGTGTGTGTGTCGTGTGTGTGTGTGTGTGTGTGTGTGTGTGTGTGTGTGTGTGTGTGTGTCTGTGTGTGTGTGTGTGTGTGTGTGTGTGTGTGTGTGTGTGTGTGTGTGTGTGTGTGTGTGAAATGTTTTTACAGGAATGGGAATGCTGGCGAGTGTATACACTGATGACGAGGAGAGGGGCAATGCCATAGGTGTAGCTCTTGGAGGATTGGCCATGGGGGTACTGGGTGAGTGTTTTGGTTGTCTTTTTATACTAACTCTGAAAACTAATTTAAAAACAATAACTTAACTTGATGTCTCACATCTAAGTAAAGACATCTAAGTAAACATGTAAATCTCAAAACACATCATGATCCTCAAGAAAGGGGTTTTTCCAGTAAAAATAACCCTTTGGTTTTCCTACTAGCCTCATTCAGTCATCTGCATTGGCCCAAATTATTTTGGTGATTGTATTAGGATCATTACCGTAAAGGAGCCTCATTAAAGCTGCTGTTTTGGGCCTGTACTATGGGACAGCATGAAGCATGGCTGGCATTGTGTAGCAGTCCAAAGCCCCGGCGCCTGACTAATGTGTTTGTTTTTCCACCAGTGGGCCCTCCGTTTGGGAGTGTCATGTACGAGTTTGTCGGGAAGACCGCTCCTTTCCTCATCCTGGCTGTGCTAGCCGTGCTGGATGGAGGTGTGTTTGACACCATGCTTGTGTGTGTGTGTGTTGCAGAAAAGATAAAACAGGCTAAAGTGAAGGCTTTGATGCTTGTGTGTGGACATATTCATATATAAAGCCAAATCAATTCAGTTTCTTCTTCTGTTACAATATTTTGTATTTATACTGTGTGAACAAACCAATCTTGAGTGTTATGTTACTCCTCTCTGAACAGCGTTACAGCTGTTTGTCCTGCAGCCCTCAAAGGTGGAGCCAGAGGTGAGTGCTGATAGTCTCTTTAGTTCAAACTCAGTAGACAGTATTCCTGCACACACACACACACACACACACACACACACACACACACACACACACACTCACGCTCCTCCTCCACCCCCATTGTAATCTGACCCCTGTAGTGTATTGTCTTGTCAAATACTGTCTTTATTTGTTTCATGTTGTTTGTGTTGGTCGTGCACATGCTTTGTCTATAATTTCAATAATCTCAAATAGTCTTTATATACTGTACGTTTCAGGTCTGTTACACTTAGTTGGGTTTTGTAAGGTTTGTGGGGTCTTGTTAATATTTGTATAACACCTTTGGAAAAACGTAATAAAAAAAACTCAGTGGACAGAGCTCTCCTATTCCCTGACCATAGTAGACAGTGTCCCCCCAGAGATCAGTCAGAGGGACAGAACCATTCTCTCTCTCATGGCAGAAGGTGTGTCTAACACAGTCAGTTTAATTAGCCCACTTGAAAATGAATACACGGTATTCATTCGTAATTCAAAAATTTCATCCGGTTTGTACGTATGAAAATGAAAAAGAAAACCAACTACTTCAAAGACGAATCATGCGTATTAATCTTAGTAGTATACTTCTGAGACGTCTGAGAAATAAAAGGCCAAACACAGAAAGCTCTAGCTCCTGTGTGATAGTGTGTCGGGAGACTCTGGATGCAACAGGAAAACCGTGTCAGAGGAGCGGTCCTTTGTGATGGTGCTTTAAGATGACTCAGAGGAAGTGCAGCTGTGGGATGGAGATCTCTATCAGAGGCCCCATGACTTTGATCTATGAGGGATGATGTCTATCAGTCTCTCTGGATATGACAGTGGCAATGAGAAAAACACTTGGAATTGTTTGTGTGTGTGTGTGTGTGTGTGTGTGTGTGTGTGTGTGTGTGTGTTTCTCTTTCTGTGTGTGTGTGTGTGTGTGTGTGTGTGTGTGTGTGTGTTTTCTGTCTCTCTCTTTCTCTCTGTGTGTGTGTGAGAGAGAGAGAGAGAGAGAGAGAGTGTGTGTGTGTGTTTGGCGCTGCCGATGTGCTTCATCCTGTGCACAGACTCAAAGCTGCCCCCGGTTTCTTTGGCCATCACTTTCTCGTTAATTTTGCAACCTCCTTAAGTGCCTCCACCCAGCACTCTCCAATGTCTCAGCCTGAGCTTGTGGTCATCGGAGCTGGAGAGCGCGGGTCGAACACTGGAGACACTCCTCAGGGGCGAGGAGTTAAGGGCAAGCATGCCGCTCGCTGGAGTAAAATCCGCATCTGACACGCTAAGGCGGCGATATTTATGAAGATGCTCAAGACAACACACTAGATCGTTAAACCATCAAACACACGCAGAGGGAGTGTGTGCAGTGGAGGTAGACCAGAAATAGAGGGTTGCACACGAGAAGGTGGTGGTCACTGATCAAAACAAATGGAGTTGGATTATGATTGACACGGTGTTCATTCGTGGAGGCGTCCCCCGCTTTTACTGTAATTAGATTCGGGCGTCCACAAAAGGATGGAAGATAGTGACGAAAAACGCAGCGAGGCTTTCTTTTAGCGTGACACTTCCTTCAATGAGGAAGCTGGAGTGCAGGTTGGGGGAGAAGGATTGCGAATGTAGCCTGTGAGGGTAATTATGAGCTGTCTCTGCATGAGGATGCCTGATGGCCTCGTGTGGATCTGTCTGAATGGCTGAGTATGTGTGTGCGTGTGCGTGTGCGTGTTTGTGTGTGTATGTGCGTGTGTGTGTTTGTGTGTGTGTGTGTTGTTTGAAGGGCCTTGTAACACCTTCTGTAATGCAAGCTGTGGGATGTCTGTGTTGACTAACACAGTCTTTGGGTGTTTCTCATTGTTATATGTCTGTCTATAGAAAGGCTTGTGTGCTTTTTACAACTTCATGAATGCCATGACGATGTGAAGAGATAGATAAAAAGAAAAAGATAGAAACAGATATGTTCTGGTGATAACTTACAGATATCTTATGATAACTTACGTCTCATATTGGTGCTCTTCTCCAACCTTTACAGAGTCAGCAAGGCACTCCAATCCTCACACTTATGAAGGACCCCTACATTCTGATCGCTGCAGGTAAGGAAACTGGCCGTTTGTAAATCGCTGCATTCTATTTAGTACGGTGGCCATTTTGCCCTTTTGAAAATTCTCCTCAAAAGAAGAGGGGATCAAAGGGGCATTATGCATGCCTGAGAGGGAGGCTCAATGGGCTGCAAGAAGAACTGATCTGAATATCCTGTTTTATGTTACGAGTGTTTTACAAGGACTCAGACCTGGGCATATATAATTAAAGAGTGATATATACAGCTCACTAACTTTAGGTGACATACAGTAATTCAAAATGATAGCAGGAAGATTTGCACATCTCTCTCTCTCTCTCTCTCTCTCTCTCTCTCTCTCTCTCTCTCTCTGTCTCTCTTAGAGAGCTCTGTGTGTGTGTGTGTGTGTGTGTGTGTGTGTAAGGGGGGTGTCATCTCAAGCAAAGAGTAGCTGAAGAGTGGTTGAAGAGCTAAGGAAAAGCATCTTTGTGTCACTGAGGCAGCCGACCACTCCAATTACCCATCTGTCAACCAAATGCCTGGCTAATATAGGGTATTATGCAGTGGTGTGTGTGCATGTGTGTGTGTGTGTGTGTGTGTGTGAGAGAGAGAGAGAGAGAGAGAGAGAGAGAGAAATGGTTGAACAAAAAGAAATAAAAGAGAAAAAAATGTGTGAATTGTTCACAGAGATAGATAGAGGATAGATAGACCCACACCTCCACTTATGCACAAAATAATCACTCCTTCTCTCTCTGTCTGCCCATTGCCCTCCAGGTTCCATTTGTTTTGCTAATATGGCCATTGCCATGTTGGAACCAGCCCTGCCTATTTGGATGATGGAGACCATGTGCCCAAGGAAATGGCAACTCGGTAGAGTATGAATAAGCGTCTTTAGAGCTTTTCTGCTTTCCACACATTTGATTTGTAGTGCTGGCATGTAGCATGTAGTCTCTCTCTATATTATATGCTGTGTATATATAATGCTAGTGTGTGTGTAGTGGATTATAGAGAATAGGGAATAAGATGAACCACTTTGTATGTGCCCCCCTAACGTATGTGTACTGCATCGTCCACCTTCTGTTTTGCTAAGGAAGCAAAAGATAGAGAGAGAGAGAGAGAGAAAGATAGAGATAGAGAGAGAGAGAGAAAGAGAGAGAGAGAGACAGAGAGAGAGAGAGAGAGGCAGGAGTTGGAGAGACAGAAGACGGGGAGATGGAGCGGAGAGATGAGAGGATGACAGGATATTAGGGTGTCATTCGGAGACGAGAGGAGTGCCCAGGATTCATTAGTACGTCTGGAAAGGGGACCAGCAGCGCACAGATAGAGACTGATAATACTCACTGTTATCTGAATGCTCTCTCTCTCTCTCTCTCTGTCTGTCTTTCCATCCCTCTCTCTCATCCCTGTTTCTTCCCTTTTACCTACCCCCTCTTTCTACCATTTACATTTCTCTACCTTCCTGTTCCTTTTTTCTTCCCTTCTTCTGTTCCTCAGGTGTTGCGTTCATCCCTGCCAGTATCTCATACCTCATAGGCACGCACATCTTTGGTGTTATGGCACACAAAATGGGCAGGTATGGAAGGAAATGACTGTGTGTGCACTTTTTCTCTTTGTTACTCTTATCTGTCTCCTCTGCTATCTGTTTCCGCTGTCATTCACCACCTCAAAATGAAACTCGTTTGAGCATTGTTATTGGTATTTTTTTTATTAAATGCTGTGGATGATGTTTGTGCAGGTTTGAATTTATGAAGCTATGAGGCTACGTTGCTTTGAGGATCTCACTTTACACTATGAAAATCATTCACCACACCTTGTCATGCTAACCAATGGAAAGCCTAAAACCTAAAACCGAAAAAGTTACTAAGGCACATTTCAGATATAAATACAACATTATCATATTGTCTACCCTTTCCAAAACATTAATTATCACTAATTAGAGACTTTGGTTTAGCATTTTCTGTGAGGTGATTGGTTGTCTCTGGGGGTCTGAGTTGAACTAGAGACTGACGGTGTGTATCTAGTTCTAATTGCTGTTGTCCGGTGTGTTTTCTCTCCTCTCCCGCTGTAGATGGCTCTGCTCTCTTATTGGAATGCTTCTAGTTGGCCTCAGTATTCTTTGCGTAAGTACTTCAAAATTATTTGATCACATTTATACACGTTGTCTGTCTCTAAATACAGTTTTTATATGCCTGCAAACTATTTACTTTGCAACTATTGAGAGCAGTTGACAAATCGACTTGACAAACTGGTCAGGAAGTGTGTGTCAGTGTTGGGGAGGAGAGTGGACTCTGTAGGAGATTTGGTGGATGAAAGAATGAGGAGCATGATGAAATCCATCCTCAGTAACAGGAGCCACCCGCTGCATGACACTGTGGTTGCCCAGCAAACCATGAGCTGCAGGACTGAGAGGTTCAGGAGGTCATTTGTTCCGGCCAACATAACACTACATAACGGACCTGTTTGAAGTGCATTAATTATTTACTACTAATGATAGTAGCTTGTTTTTGGACTCTTTTTATTTTTATTTTATTAACTGTTGTCATCAGGGTTTTTATGAGTGTATTGCAGTGTGAATGCTTGTTGGTAGACAACACACGGCTGCTGGACATCTGAATTTCCCTTGTGAGGATGAATAAAAGTATCTATCTATCTATCTGTCTAAAAGTATCTATCTAATATATCGATCATGTGAAGCCCTTGTAGAAGATGGACTCAAACAGAGATGCTCTTGCATAATGCTATTATAGATAGTGTGGTTACGATGGGAGTGGGGCTAATTGGTTTTACTACAACAAAGGGGGGATGTAGTGAGAGAGAGAGAGAGAAAGAGAGAGAGAGAGAGTCTAAGTGTGCTTCTGAGTCAGACAGAAACCAGTCTGTGAGAACACAGGGCACACCCGACACAGGGCCCCAGCTGGTTTAGCAGGAAGTCTGTGGTCTCACAGCACAATGCCTCGTCAGATTAGTGTGGCACTCCAAGTCTAGATGGAACCCAGGCAGTGGCTGACTTCGGCCCTGATCTGGCCCATATCTTGCCGTTCAGAAAGAGACGGAGACTGAGACCTCTCCCCTTGTGACCTATGATTCATACCCCTGACAAATATTGATTTAATGTTGACTTCTCTTTACCAATATGCCGATTAGTCAGAACAAACATTGGTCAATTAAATTAAATTAAATTAATACCCTAGAGGTATGAATAATTTTGTTCCCAACTGTAACCGTCCCACCTCCTTCCCTTTCTCCTCCGTTTCACTAGCTCTCCCAAGTTCACATTAGCTCTTATCCATTGAGGCTGTCAGCATACATCACTCACACGATCTGTGCTTCAGGCATCTCAGGACCACGGCCAGCTACCAAGCCACGCATGGCTTGCTATTAGGCCTCTAAATCAGGCATCCTGATGGGTTATCTGGTGAAATGGTTCTCATGAGACAGGAACTATGTGGTCTGTCTGAATAGACTCTGGTCCTGACCTGCTATTATGGATCTGTAGTAATCTGTGCACAATAACTATGCTGCTAATGACTTCTATTACAGTTTAATAATGACAAAATAATGAAGTGAACATTTAAACCCCATTTTCACATTACTTCTGATAGGTGCCTTTAGCCAAAGACATCTATGGACTAATTCTTCCAAACTTCGGAGTGGGGTTTGCTATCGGTTAGTGTGTTTTTTGTCATCTCAACTGGTATTATTATGTAAAAATATCGCAAACATATACCGTATTATGTAAAAATCTAACATTAAAAAGAACATAGTTTGGCATCCACTACTATGTATCCACTACCATATATTGTACATATACAGAATAGACTCTATATGCAACGTACAGTTCTCTGGTGTGTGATCAGTTAGCCAGTAAATTCTGAAGATGTAAAAATGTCTGTCTCCAGTCCATTCATTGTGGTTCCATTTTCCATGTGCTTTCTTTTAGGGATGGTGGACTCCTCAATGATGCCTATCATGGGGTACCTGGTAGACCTGCGACATGTCTCTGTCTATGGGAGTGTGTATGCCATCGCTGATGTGGCTTTCTGCATGGGATTTGCATTAGGTATGTTGTGTTTACAGCATCTTCTTCCAGTAGTTTGAACTTCCTTTATTGAACCATTCTAGTAAGGAGGACTCTTTGAACCTCTCTCTCTCTCTCTCTCTCTCTCTGTGTGTGTGTGTGTGTGTGTGTGTGTGTGTGTGTGTGTGTGTGTGTGTGTGTGTGTGTGTGTGTCCGTGTCCGTATCCGTGTCCGTGTTTGTGTGGGTATGTGTGTGTGTGTGTGTGTGTGTGTGTGTGTGTTTGCATCTACCCCTCCACAGGCCCCTCGGCTGGTGGGGCCATCGCTCGGAGCATCGGTTTCCCTGCTCTCATGACCATAATTGGGATCATCGACATCCTTTTCGCCCCGCTCTGTTTCTTTCTCAGAGATCCCCCTGCCAGAGAGGAGAAAATGGTAAAGTTCACAGTATTTCCCACAGAATTGGATTCAATTTGTTGTGGTACAGTAGCTGGGGGGGTTATACATTGTAGGGGTGGGGAGTGGTTATACATTGTAGGTTGAGTTACTGTCATTTTAAGATCGTCTTGATAGTGTGTAGGTTTACTTGAGTGCCTCTCACTTTAAGACGTCCGTGAAGGAGGGACATTGGTGAGGGAGTTTTAACAGTTAAAAGGCTACTGATATGTGTGGATGCAATTCATAATGTTTTCTATGTACAGTAGTTAGGTAAAATAAAGGTTTGTACTTATTCTCCTTGGGACAAGCATTTTTGAGTCTTGGAAAACGCTTTTCCATTTACATCGGGATTTTGCAAACATTCAGTGTCAGAGCCAATAAAATGAGTCCTGCTCAAAATTGACAAGCAGCGCCCCAGCTGTGGCGCAACTGGCTGGGGCACCTGCACCGTACGCCGGCGACCCGGGTTCGATTCCCGCCCCGTGGTCCTTTCCGGATCCCACCCCAGCTCTCTCTCCTATTCACTTCCTGTCACTCTCCACTGTTCTATAATTAAAGGCATAAAAAGCCCAAAAAAATCTACCAAAAAAAATAATAATAATTTGACAAGCAGCTGTAACTAAGCATGCTAAGCTCGACATCCAAACAGTATTTTAACATTAGCTTAGAGATACTGCTTGATTGCATAACTTAACTTAGTTTAGTCTCCCCAATTTACTATGTTGTGATAAGTCCTTAGCAAAGTTAACTTGAATGCAGTGATTTAGCAATTTAGCCTGTCATCTTCTATGCAGTACCAACAACAATCCTTCAACAATTGTTAATGTTTTGTTAAATGTACATGCAGATGATGTGCGGCTGGTTCGTTACGAGAGAGTGTGGGGCGGGGCAAGGAAAGGCTGTGTGCGTAAAAAGCGCAGCTCAATGAAAGGATTTTATCTAATTTAAATAGTACAACATAAAATATTATTGTGTGGCGCGGCCAGTATTGATTTTGTGGCGGCCTGCCATAGATTAGTCAACATGGGAAACATTGGTGCAATAAAAATCAAATGGGTTTGGGCCCTGGCTAAGCTACCATGTGTATGCAGTGTGACTTGACTGACATTGTTTGTTCTCACCACAAAGTGTTGAACTGCTATCCAGTTAGAAAGACAGTCAACAGCACAGAATGTGTTCAAATTCAAATTCCACTTCGATGATCAACTGAATCACAGTTTTCTGCAAGTTTGTTTAAATGTCTCTAAACTTTGTAAAACTGAAAAACAGACACAATATAATTGGCGACAGAAATAGAATGTACACTCCTCATAACATACAGATAGCTGTTAAATTATGTTCCACATTAGTAAGAGAATTTGCTGTGTATTATTAGGCAATATAAACTAGGAAATATTTGACATATTACAGCATTAAAGGTTCATCAAACAAGCTAATAGCAACTAACAAGGCATCATAACATAGAATCATCTCCGTTTCAGCATAAGATGGAGTTGTGTTATGGAGTTTGATATGGAGCCTATTAAAACTTCCCATCACCATAAAACTCATAATGAGTATTGTTCAAATACACAGAAACATACTTTAGTGTCTGCCATCAGTGAGATCACATTAAAGTGAGCAAACTGATATTTCATCATGACAACAATGAACATATAACCTTATAAAGTCACACATGGGTGATTGATATGATTCTGAATCTCTGATTTATTGATTATTGATTATTGATACTCTTAAAGATCTTAAAGTCAGGACTGTGACTGAAAGTGCTGGAAAAGTCTCTACATAGTAAGTTTTACTGCTAAATTCAATCTGCTTGGTGGAACTCTGTCTTCTGGTGCTGCTCGTTGGCATCCAACAAAGTGGTCAATCCATTGATTCCTGATTGTCTGGGGTGACAGTGGGAATCTCACTCACTTCCCTGATCTCCTGGCAATTCCTTTCTTGATCATTCTGGGGGCGGAAATACACTAAAAGCTTTAGTTTAAAACTGAACTGTAGTACTTGAAAACACTGAGAAGCTTCTGAAAGGAGCCTTAAAGGAGAAATCCAGCCGATTTTTAAATGGATCTTGATCGCTAGACGTTGCCGAGTACTGTCGATTGGAAAAATACTGAACTGGAGTAGCTGCAGCTAATGGCCAGTACTCCACTTGAGCTACAATACAATGCAAACTGAGTTATGTGACAGTACAAACTTTAAATTTCTAATGGTTTCTTCACAGCTAATGACTAGAAAATGCATCTTTTTATCACATAAGGACTTTGTTCATATTGTACAGACCTTTGACATTCCATGTAAAAATCAGCCGGATTTATCCTTTAAGTAAGTTTCTGCTAAGATATTCTTAAATAGAGGATGTGACTGAAAGTGCTGGAAAAGTTTTACTGCTAAATTCAATCTGCTTGGTGAAACTCTGTCTTCTGGTGCTTCTGGTCTTGATGGCATCTGAATCCAAGTGGTCAATCCATTTATTTCTGATTATCTGGGTCTGGTGTGAATCTTACTCACTTCCCTCATCTCCTGGCAATGCTTTTCTTGGTCATTCTGGGTCATTCTCAGCCTCTCAGACCTCCTTCTCTGTTGGGTTGTGGAACTGCCAATCTGCAATAAACAAGGCAGATTTCATTTCTGCCTATACTAACCATCATCTTTGGACCTCTTGGCTTTCACTGAGACTTGGATCAAACTGGAAAACAATGCCACCCCACTACGCTTTCCATCAACTACACACACTTTCCCATACCTCCCATCAGTCTGGACAAATATGATTCCTTTGAATACCATGTCATCATTGTAACAGCTCCGGTAAAAATCTATGTGATTGTCATTTACCATCCACTGGGACAACTTGGCATTTCCTTGATGAGTTTGACACCCTGCTTTCCTCCATCCCTAAGAATTACTGTCCCATGCTTGTCCTCGACTCCTCGGTGACAGGAGCATCCACTTAGATCAGTGTTTCCCAAACTTTTTTTCTGGGGACCCACTTTTTAAAATTGACAGACCATCGCGACCCATTCACTTCAGAGCAAACAATCATCCACCAATATTGTTTTATTGTTTTAGGCCACAGGTTCTCAAACTTTTCTATGCCCCCAAAAAAAACATTCTACAGTGTCTGGATACGTAATAGCCCCTACTAGGTCTGGCGTACCACTACTATTACAGGGATTGGTGATGCACTGACTCTTCAGTTTCCAATTCCAGTTAACAATGTTAAATACTTTCAACGCTGTAAAAAGTTTTGTACAAACACACAACTTCAGCCTTTTCTCATCCTGCTTTGAGCACAGTTGTGTTGCATTTTAAGCATCATTAGCGTGGAAAGTTGGAAATGACTACCGAAAAGATACGCCTGTCACGGTATGTTGTGACAGGCTATGTTGTAAGAATGGAACAAGAGGCTTTTGCGCAATAGCCAAAAGATAATGTGCCTTTATTGTAGGCTAGCCTAGAGAGTTCACAAGGTGGAAAACGACAGGAAATAATAGCGTTTAAAATGTCCATTTAAATTGTAGCCTAATATAATGTGCTGCAGTGTGTTTTAAATCCGAAATATTAAGGAATGTTTGTTTAGGTTGCTATTAACTTTAAAGAGTGCATCTACAATTGAAAATATCTACAGCCTATGACGCAAATTGAATAGCCATGTCTGGTATACGGATGTCTGCTTTAGTTGACTAGATTTTAATCGGTCAAGCTGAAGAGATGGTGTCCGTTAATGTTTGTGCAAAAAGGCTGATTCATGTCCCTTGCATTTTGCAACTGAGAGGTCCATGGCAGGCGCCCCACAGAAATGTTTCATTTTGTGAGTCCACGCTGTCCCCTCTGCGACGCGTTCGCCCCCCAGTTTCAAAGCTATTCTAAATGCAAAATTGCACATAGGGCCATGACTGTAGTTAACAAACTAGATCCTAATAGAAAACGGTTAGCTTTCCTGGCTAAATGGTATAAGTTAGGCCTATTACACAACATAAATTGTGCTTGCGACCCAAATAAAATCTCCTGCGACCCACCTGTGGATCGCGACCCAGTCTTTGGGAACCAATGACTTAGATAATCCAAACTCTGTGGACTTCTTGTCCTTCATACATTCCTTTGAACTAATGGGTCCACACTCCTCCAACTCACCAAGCATGCAGAGAGCTTGATTTCATTCTCACTCTCAACAGTCTTCTGTTCCTCCACCCATGATCTCCTTTCGATGCAACCTCTGCAACCCCTCTCCTGTCCATTTCTCTTTTAGTAGCCTCTGCTCTTCCACCTTCTAGCACATTCTCCTCTCTTGAGGTTAATGATGCTACAGAGTCTCTCTGCTCTACACTAAGCTCCTGTCTGGAGAGCCTGCGCCCTCTATCCACCAGACCTGCTGGACCTAACCAGTCACACACCCATGGTTGAACAATACCCTCTGAACTCTGCTTACTGGCCTATGAGCTGCTGAGAGGAAATGGCACAAAACTAATACACCTACCAATCTTCCAAGTTACCAGTCAATACCAAAGATTCTAGAACAGAGCTCCGCTCTAGAATCTTTGGTCAATAATGTCCTCCTTCTCATCCAGTGCCACTGCTGCAAAGAAGGCTTTTGCAATCCACAGTGCCACTGAGAACTCTTTTCCACCTTCAAAACTCTACTCAATACCTCCTCCACCAGCTACCAATCTCACAGCTGACATCGTTGCTTCATTCTTCACTGACAGGGTAGCAGCTGACAGCTGACATCTTTGCTTCATTCTTCACTGACAGGTTTTCTGAACCAAGCAGTCACAATCTACATACCCTGAGTCTAGTGTACGAGTGAGGTGTCTAAACTCCTAACATGTACATGTAGCTGCCCTACTACATGCCCACCAAACCCTATTCCTACCAGCCTCTCCCACCATCATATCAGGAATCACACCTGTAATTAACACTTCACTGGCTTCTGGTACATTTCCAACTGCATTCAAGCTGGCCAAAGTAACTCTGCTGCTTAAAAAGTCTTCTCTTGCTCCCACCCAGGTGGAGAACTATTGCCCGGTTTCACTCCTACCTTTCCTCTCAGCTTCCAGGGCAGCTTCCAAACAAATCACAGAATTTCTCTCACGGAATTCTTATCACGGAATGACCTCCTTGATCCTAACCAGTCTGGGTTCAAAAGTGACCACTCCACTGAAACGGCTCTGTTGTCTGTGGCAGAAGCTTTAAAATCTGTCAGTGCAGCAACTCAGTCCTCAGCTCTAATCTTGCTTTACCTATCAGCTGCTTTTGACACAGTCAACCACTGTATCCTATTATCCATACTCTTAAGCATGGGCATTACGGGCAAAGCTCGTAGTTTGAATCCTACCTCACTGGGCGTATGTTTAATGTCTCATGGCTAGGACACAAATCCACATTTCAGTGCCTTGCCACAGGGGTGCCCCAAGGCTCAGTACTGGGACCCCTTCTTTTTGCTGTGTACACTACCTTATTGGGCCCAATCATCCACTCACATGACCTATCATATCACTGCTACGCAGATGATACACAACTATATCTATGCTTCCTGTCTGATGATCGGTGCGGATCTACAGTAGGACTGTCTCTCTGACATATACGCTTGGATGAAAGAACGTCACCTTCATCTAAACTTCTCTAAAACTGAACTACTAGTCTTCCCAGCCAGACAAACCATACATCACAACATCAACATCAAAACTGACACCCTCTCTCTTGCACTTACCAAGGTGGCAAGAAACTTGAGTTTAAAGTTTCCAAGGAATGTCGTCTGGCACTGCTGCCCCCACAACCACAACAATCCAGACTTTTTTCATCTATGGCTTCCCGATGGTGGAACGATCTGCCAAGTTCCACCAGAGCAAGGGCATCCCTGTCTGTCTTCAAAAAACTCTTGAAGACACTACTCTTCCAAGAATACCTCCTCTCCTAGCGCTTCTGACAACCTCACACACCTGATACACACTTACCATGCTCTTCCCACCACTACCTCCTCTACCACTACTCCTCCTATCATACTTAGACTAGTACTTAAAATGTAGGTAGTCCTATCCTCTAGTGCTAGTATTGACAGATTTCTCTGAAACTGTAGCTTAAATGTTATTCTATTGCTGTAGTTTTACAGTAGCTCTGTATCTTAAATGTTATTCTATATTGCTGGAAGTTGCCTTGGATAAAAGCATCTGCCCAATAAATAAATGTTAATGATTTATTCTTAACGGGATGTCTTAAAAATATTGTCATATAGGCTGAAACAAATCAAGTGATTGAGTGAATACTGTGTATATTTATCTGTTGTATGTATTTGGCCTATGTATGTTTTATGTCAATGGCTCTAACTAAGACAAGTGCTAGGATATATAAATTGCCCTCCACTAAAATCAGCCACTTGTTTTCTAGGCCATTCTCATGGACTCCAACTGCTCGATGAAGACACGCTCCTATTCAATGCAGGGTACAAGCTATCAGATGGGTGATGACTTCGAAACTGAGAGTGATGAGTAGCCAGTCTTTGTCCAGCATGCACATGATGACCTTCAAGAGTATCTATTTTGTTGTATACAAACTGAGAAAAAACAAGGAAGCCAAACAAAATCACAAAATCAAAAATCTACAGGAATGGGAATGCCTCTGGGCTGTCATTGTCACTGTCACTGTCCCACAAAAGGGAAAGCAAAAGGCTTTCTTGTTCTTGCCCCAACAGCTTACAAAAGAGCATTTTGCAGGAATCAAAGCCTTACTCAAACAGAATGGAGGATGAAATTAAACAGGGTCTGAGTTAAAACAGGGTTTCCCTTATAGGACGTTAATAGTCAATCATTGACCCTGTGTAGGTCATTAGAGGTCAAAATATGATGGGCTCATTCCAGTGACAGTATTGACAGCTACTGAGTCTGATTTGTAAGCCAAGGCACTTTAAAGCAGCTTGTGCTGATGAGCTTCTTGTCATCTATGAAAGCTGTCTATTCATGCATTTGGATGTGTTGGTTCATAATTGTTTTTTAAATGACCATCTTCGAAACCTTTTTTGTATGTTTTATTCCCCATTTACAATAGACAATAGAGGTGTTTATAAATCTTCCTCAAAGATTTGGTACATAATCCACATGGAATTTTGAAGATGAGATTGTGGTGACTATTCCAGATGTTTACATTTAGGCATTTGCAGATGTTTTATCTGTTTGTGATGGACAATGGAGATGAAATGAATCATCTTTTCAATACCAGTATATCAGCCAATTCATATATGGAAAACATTTTAAGAGGTATGTAGTCATAGGTGTTGGAGGGATTATGAAACAGCCTTGAGTATAAAACTATTTGTTGCAGTAAGGGCTGCTTACTGAATTAAGCCATAGAGAGTAGCTGTTACCCTTCATAGTAGCCTATGTGTATTATTTTGAAAACAGCACAATCCCAATCCATGACATGAGTTCAGATCCTGACCTTCATTGATAAAATGAAGTGGTTGAGAAACTTGAGCATCTCTGACCATTACACATAGACTCAAACTTAATTTCTTGTATAGAGACGGTATATTTTGGTAAATTGTTTTACATGTACATGTATGGGGGAAGGGACAAATGAGTCTGTTTAAAGCCATGGTTCCATAGAATCATGGCATTTCTTTCTGTCTTAACTAATTGTTGTGTCTGCAGTCTTGTAGCTGTGTTGATCACCGTCCGAGTCACAATATACACTATAAGATAAACAACCATGCTACGTACAGTTAAGGAAGTATACACCTGTATGATTGGAATGCTCTTACATTTAATAATGTTAAATATTGATTACAATTTAGTGACAAAATGACACAAACTTTACTTGATCCTTAATTCATAAGACATACCATAAATCACATCATAAACACGTTGTGGTAAAAAATGATATCTGGTCAGCAGCCATTAGCAGTGTGTAGTGATACAACATGTCATGTTATCATTACCAGTGATGGGACCAAACATGTCTTAGATGAAATGATGTTGAAGGAAGCCATTTTCATGTATTGGATACAGCCAGAGCCTGATAGAGCCTCTCTCTAGGGCTCTGCATAAAGCATTCAGTTAGTTCTAAATACATGAAACAGGAAACACAATAAGCCTACTACTATTTAGAAGGGAAGTTTGTGTCAGTAAAGATTTTGTGCTCATTTTGTCCTGTTATCTTCAACATTCAACTCCCTTTGTTATGAACAGAACACAGTTGTGCTGGATATTCATTATTAACTGCCATTATGGTGGCGTTACATAATCGACTATAGGGGTTGAACAAGATATTTCTGATGTGCCAAACTACCTTAACATTTTGTGAAAATGTTCTTGCCCTCTCTCAAATCGGTGGAGGTACCAGTGATAGACTATTCTGTGACTATTGATAAATGAAAAACATTTCCACATCATGTGAATGTGTGGACAGGTTGTAATCTTGATTTGTTATCTTGGTCATATTTGCTAGATGGTAATTGTGTGATACAGGTTCAGAGCATTTCCAGTGTTCACCTAAACTCAAACGGCTTTGTAAGTAAACCAGACCAGATGGTGAGGGTCCACCTGTGCCTTATAGAAAACTTAATAACCACTTAACAGATCTTAAGGTCTGAGGTTTCAAGTCATGTAAAGTCAGTCTTCATTCAGAACAACCTATTTGCCAGGTTCCAATGTTCCAATATGTTATTCAAACACCATCGTTTTACTCTCACTAGAGTTAGTGTTTGACAGTAGCTTTCTAAGCACACATTACCATTATATACTAGACCTGTGCACCAGTTATTGCATCTGTTACAGACTTCATCTGTCTACATCTATGACTACATCAGAGTACAACACATAGCTGTGGCAAAAGAATTTATGTACAATCTCACAGAAAAACTTGGTGTTGCACGAGGCTCATACACTTCACTGATGAGTTGATGCTGTTTTAGTAAAGTCTTCATAACACTTACAATCATAACACTTAAGGCAATAAGTGTAAGTCAAATTCTGACTGCTCCTTAAGATACTCTGATTTTTAAGATGCTTGTGATCTGTATAGATATCAAGTACTTTGTGTGTCTTAAGAGGTCTTACCCTTCAACAGAAGCACACATACAATGTTTCTTTAAAACGGCAGTCAGTTATTGTTACGTTTGTTCAAACTAAATCAAAATATTTATTTATCCTACATTTTTGTTAAAGGAAGAATAATTCTCTGACATCACTTTTCTGAAGTGAACTGTATGGACCACACATCTCACCTTCAACAGCCATTGGGTCTGACCAATGATGGCGTGTCAGAAAAGTTCAGTTTAAGTGTAGCTGAAATATGACTGCAGAGTATATATAGAGGAAGTTTACTGAACCTGACATCCTGTCAACAGATATGAAATTATATTGTGGAGATTGGTATACATATATATTTTTTGTTATATGTTTTGTATATTCTAAGTGTGCGACATGCACAATGTGTATGCGTGTGTGTTTGCTGGTGGTGGTGCGTGTGCCTTTAGACCCTTGTATGTCTTCGGTTTATGTGTGTCAATTATATCAGATATAAACTATTGTAACTGGTACAAGCAAATGTGGATATTTCCTCCAGATGAGCCTTTGGCAGTCTGTGGAAAGCCTCAGGCGTGTGATAACTGTGAATTCAGTGTCAGTACAGGATTGAAAAAAAAAAACTAAAATAAATGTTGTTCCCAAATGGAGGTCAATCTGTTTTTTACTACTAAGCTTCTACCTTTTTTAGTCTGAAGGGTCTTCTTTCACCATGTCCTTTTAACTCCAATGAATCTCATAGTCTTATGCCGTAGACTGTATGTGCCACATCCCTACACACAACTTCAGATTTAATTGATTTCTATGATATATTAAGTTGGTGTTAACTTATAATTCACTCACTGTTAATGTTCACTCTGACAGGATGCTGTTCAAGCGTATTGATCAGTTTTGCAGATTGTCATTCAGGTTTATTGATTAGTTGTATTGATCTCTAAATGACCCTGCAGGTGTTAATGCTGGCAAACAAGCTCATCTTAAAGGGACAAAGAAACAGTCAATATGCCAGTCACAAGCAGGTCTGCATAAGGATGGATGCAGCCTTGAAAATAAATTAATTTCCAGTAACCATCATATTGCCAACACAGATGTCAAGAGCGAGAGAATCCCATGAAAGCCTTTTCAATCACAATACTATTCAAAGCTTTGACTGGTGAATATTTCTATTTAACATGTCCATGACTTTCTAGATTGTATGGAAGTAAAATAATTTGATTGGAGGAAGATACTAGATGAATGACAGCTGGGACAGGGGAGAACCTTCCCAATCTACGTATCAAACAACACACTGGTGACATGTGTGGTCCCTCTTCAGAACATCCACGCCTGTTTTTGTCCTGTTTTCCCCCCAGAGTGTTTATATTACCGGTACATATACCCTCATATAGCAATCCTTCATGTCTGTGTCAAACACTTGATCCATCTGCAATTGACACCTTAAAACTTGATGAGTTTTTTTTTTTACTGATCTATTGCATATAAAAAATAACCAGTTCCTGTGGTCATTTTTAAATAATAACCTTTATTTCAAGTGCATAAGCAAATATGATATGTTAGTGCGAAAAGGACTTGCAGCACATTATGAAGCTGGACAGTTCTTCAGCAGCTGTACTGGGGGGGGGGGGGCTGTGGACAATATGGACTGTATGTACAATAAGCCAAGAGACTGAAAAAAATAAAATACCATACTGACCCATACACAGGAATTGAAGAAAGCTCAAAGTGAGGGTTAGGAGCAATGGTAAGCCGTTTTTTCCTCAAAGCTATGTACAAGAGCATTACATTTACAGCCTGTTCATGTTGTACTGTTGGACACATGTGTGGTTGAAGATGGCGCACGCCATTTAGTATACTTCAGAAACTTTGACTGAGGGAGGGACAGAGAGCACACAGACGCACTGTTGGATTTTTTTTTTGTCCAGGAACACAGAGTCAGAGCGACAAGGAGTAGCAGCAGAAGCAACAAACAAATAAACAAACAAACAAAGAATAAACAGAAGACAGATCCAGTCATTACTTCAGGTGAGGTTTGAATGTTCTGACTGGTTGATTTAGTCGGAGAGGGGAGGAGACAAAGAAACACGCCATGAGGGAACTTAAAACAAAACCATTTAAAAACCTGGTGTCCCACACAAAACAGTGGACAACCAGTGAAATAAATCACACAAAAGAGTCAAGAACTGATCAAGAAATGAAAACCCCAACAAAAGAAAAGAGAGGGAGAAAAGAGAAGGAGTTTCTAGAGCACAGCACTCTTACGAAGCGACGTGTCAGCGCCACGTGGTCAGTGGAAGCGCTGGGAACGCTTTGCCTCCCCACAGCCAGCGAACCCCAAAGCACCTGGTCATGCATTAAACAACAAAGTGACATCTCTTCAGAGGGCCTGACTCAAGTCACACACACACACACACACACACACTTGTGCAGCAGAAGAGAGGACTGAGGGAGAAGGGAAAGAAGTTTTTCCAGGCAGCCGAGTATTTGTATTCTGCTTCCCACCGCCACCATTTTACTGCCAAAGGACCACAGCCCTTTATCTCTCCTTTGCAATGGCACAGTCATATGGGTGAAGATATTGTGTGGCAGCTCTGGACGTACCACTTTCTGACTAAACTGCATATGGACAGGTAAAATCTGACTCTAGACGTCTAGACGCATCAGGGCCAGACCTGGGCCAGGGTCAGATGCTCTATGGGTCTCTATTGGCAAGATCATTTGTTCTGAAAGTAATTACTTAATTTGTTCTGAAGTGATTACGTCTTCAGAAGCCAGACTGTCAGGACCTGCCGTTACTTTAGTGGTCGGCAAGCCATAAAGGGGTCAGAGTAGACTTTAGAATCAAATTCAACCCCCATTAAATTTATAAAGGTTGGCTCAATATCAAGCTATTACATAAAGCTGTATCTCTTTTAGCGACTCGCAGTATGGACTAATAAGAGCAGGGAAGCTTGCTGTCCAGCAGACTTATATTTATTTATTTGCTTTTTTTTATTGTGTGTATTAGTGGGTTGTTGTGCCAGTATCATACTGAGGAAAGTACATTCATTCATTTCCAAGGCGCAAGAAAAGTGTTCTGTGCACAATTGCACTCCTTTAGTGAACACAAAATCCAAAAACCTTCATTAATTCGGGCATTTTACAACTGTGTGTGTGTGTGCGTGCACACTCTTATAAGAGATTAGCACAATGCCGGAAATCTAGCTTGAAATGGAAATCCATATGCAGAGGACAATAGCTGTAAAGTCACTGCATTTTCAAAATGAGGAAATGGAGAATGAGTCATTTTCTCCTCACAGGGGAAAAGCTTAAAGATTCCAAATAACAAAGTACTCCAACTAGGAGGAATCAGACTAACAACAACAAAGGGGTGGCAAAAAGAAAGAGTGAATTTATTATTAATAAAGTAAATAAATAATCAATATTGGTTTGTGATTTTCAATTGTTTTCATACACACACACACACACACACACATCCAAAACATGTAACAGACAAAAAAAAACCCTAACAAACATATATATCACAATGGCTTCATGATCACATACTATCCATTTTGGCCTTAATGATAAATAAATCAGAGATAAGTGAACCAATGGTCCCCCAAAAACAATAATAACCCCTTCAATAATTATAAACGTGTTTCCCTTGCAGCTTCATTGACAGATAAAGAGAAAGACAGGGAGAGAGAGGCAGACAAAGTTAAAAACAAGAACAAACAAAAAAGAATAAGATTTTTTAAAAGACTGCATACAACACACTATAATTAAAAGTTCTGACAATTTGATTAAAAAAAAACAGTGACAATGATGCATTTAAACATACAGAACATGAAAAAAATATTAGTAAATTATAAGTAAACATTCTCAATCTTTCCTCTTGTTTAATGTTATGTCTTATTCTGTAAATTATGCAAGTGAGTGAGTGTATGAGTGTGTGTGTGTGTGTGTGTGTGTGTGTGTGTGTCTGGGTTTACGGGGGCTTGTTACTCACTCAAGCCAGAGAGGTTCTGACATTAGTGGACTTGACGGACTCTAAAGGTAACTCACCACTGAACCAGATGACACAGTATGGCCACCAGGTCCTCACTTGCTAACATCTGATTTCACAGCTAGAGCGCAGAACGAGCACAACGTTCACCTGATTGAGTGATATGATGGTGTGGGATCTTCCGTGATGTCACAGCAGAGGAAAACCAGGACATCTGGTCATTGTCACATCAGCCCCAGACTGCGTGAACGCTCAGATCAAAGGCACCCAACAGCAGGGAGAAGGGGACACTAACTTGATTGATTGTAGGGACTACTTTGGACAGTCAGTGGCGATTCTATTCTTCCGTTCTAAAAAAATAATTGATATCTTTTGATGGCCTGGTTTTCTGACATGGTCCACAGGACATAGACCACATTAAACAACAGCCTACACATACATTTGAACAAGCTCTTTCAGTGAGTTACAAGCCCCCAGCCAATGACACAACTACCTCCACCTTATATCACTGCCCCCTTCTCTGCCTCATCTCCGAGGGTGGGGGGAGGGGGGGCTCACTGGTGGGGGGGCACATATCCCTTCCCTCTCTAAGGTAGTGCCTCCACACAGATCTGCTCATCTGTGATTTCATCCATGGCATCTATGGGGCTGCAGATGTCGCTGTCGTAAACCTCGGCCCCCATGAGCGCGTCGTCGTCCTCCTCCAGTACCCCCTCCAGGCCCTTGGCCTTGGTGAAGCCGTGCGGCTCGGACGGCGACGTGCTCTCCACCGACTCCAGGTCTTCGATGCCGGCGCGGTAGTGGATCATGAGCAGCGTGAGGGCCTGGAGGCGCTCGCCGGACTTGGCCAGCGCGGCGGCCAGCAGGCCCTTCCGGCGGGCGTCGGCGGTGGCCTCGCGCTCCTCCTGCAGCAGGGCGTTGTTGTGCTCCAGCTCCTGGTCGATCTCCTGCTGCAGCTTGTCCAGCATGAGCTCCAGCTTCTGCGAGCGCTCGTCGGTGGGCAGGCCGCGGTACAGGTCGCGGCCGATCTCCTTGACGGCGATGAACACGCTGTCGTCCAGGCCGCCTTCCTTGCGCGCCAGCTTGCCGCCGCCTGCGGCGGCGTGCTTGGACGGACTGGCCCCGGCGTAGGTCTCCGTGTCGCTGCTCTCGTTGTCCGACGTGTTGGGCGTGTGCTTGGGCGAGGGCTCGGCCGCGCTGGCTGCCCCGGCGCCAACCCCCGCCGCCACCCCTGCGGTCACCGCCGCCTCGGCCACCTGCTCCGCCAGCCGGGCCTTGGGGACCTGCCGCAGGCTGAGCAGGCGCGAGCTGGTGTTGAGGATGTGCCGCGTGAGCCCCGTGGTGGCCCGGTTGATGGTGGACTTGGCCTCGGGGTCGGCGCCGCGCCGGTCACCGGACGCCACGCAGTAGGGGTTCTCGGCAAGGCACTTGTCCTGGCACTTCTTGTGGCACACGTAGCTGCACACCATGCACTGCGACGCCGCCTTGGTCCACACCTTGCGCTTGCAGTACTCACACCAGGTGGGGTTCTGGAACTGTGTGTCCTGGAAGTTGTGGCGCATTTCGCCCATGCCCATGGACGCGTAGCTCAGCTCGTCGCGCGGCATGAACGCTTGCGTCGACTCCATCCGATCCCTCTCGCGCTCCGGGAAGTCGTCCTCCTGCAGGCTGCCCGACCGCTCGCGCTCCCTCTCCGCCGCCCCGGTGGCGCACGGCGGCGGCAGCTCCGGCTCGCCCTCGGCCAGGTAGGTGAAGTTCAGCGTGACGTCGCCGTAGCACAGCTTCTCGTTGAAGCCCTTGTGCGTGGTCAGGCTGCGCAGCGCCGTGCGGCTGACGCTGGCCCGCGGCTCCGGCGGGCCCAGCCGGAACGTGCTCTGGTACTCAGCCGACGCCGTGGACAGGCACTCCAGGGCCACGTGCTCCAGACGCAGGCTGGCATGGCCCAGGCACAGCAAGCAGCCCAGCTTGAAGGGGTCCTTGCACCAGAATGCCACGTTGAGGAAGCGGTGCTGGCTGTCCACCTCGAAGACCACCGAGGCCCTGGACCAGTGTGCCGTCCTCTTGCGGTACATGGTCTCTGAGGACTCCCACAGGCCCTGCTCGTCCAGGCTGTCGCGGTTGCTGGAAGAGTTGCCGGTCGGCTCGGAGGTCTTGTCTTTGGACAAGTCGGGCCTGCTGCCGGTGGACGTGATGGAGATGGTGTCCGGCTCCGGAGGCTTCGTCGAAGGCTTCATCTCGGGGGATTTGATGGGGGATTTCTCAGCAGTGGCGGGCTTGTCTCCGTTTCCGCCGACGCTGCCGGCAGCCGACGGACTTTTCTCAGGACTCTTCTCGGCAGCGGGGGCTCCGTCGGCACCGTCCGGCTGGCTCTGCGTCTCCGGCACCGACGTGACCTTGATGTGCGGCCGCGGAGGCACGGGGGGTCGCGCCGGGGGAGGTGGCGGGGGCACGGTGGGCCGCTGCGGGCCGTCTCCTACTCCTCCGGTGGCGGTGGTACCAGCAGCAGCGGGCGTGTCCGGGTTGATCTTGTGCGAGGGCGAGGGCTTGGGCGACTCTTTGGGCTGGGGTTTGAGCGGGGACTGGAGCCCCACCAGGTTGAGCTTGCGGTTCAGGATGGGCGAGATGGTGCCCAGCGGCTTGGACGCCAGCGTGGCCACTGTCCTCTTGGGGCTTTGGTTTACACTCAGCAGAAAGTCCTCCTTGGCCTCCGCGCTCACACTCGATGAGGCGCTGACCGCAGGGGGCGGTTGCACAGGCGGTTTGGACTCCACAATGAGCTCCTCGAACTCCGAGTCGTTGTCCTTGCTCTCCGAGATGTCCATGGTGGTGATGGTTGCGGGATCCTCCTCATAGCCAGTGGGCTGGGGCAGGAGAGCTGGCTCGTCCAGCGAGGTCAGCGGGTCCTGGGGGGTGGCGACACCTGCGCTGGGGGACTGGTGGCGTACCGGACGCTCATACAGGACCATCACCCGGTCGCCTGACTGCTTCAGGAGCTTAGGGACTTGGACAGACGACGTGACCTTTACACCTAGAATGACCAAGATAGACCCAAGATTAATGTACACTTTCAACTCATACTAATCAAAATTATATGTACCATGATCTAAATCAAACAATTAATTATTGAATTATTAATTCAAAGCTGCAACATGAATAATAATGTATTCACTGACAAAATCAACAAAATCACCACAAAAAAAATCTGAAAAATGTACAAAAAAAGAACTGTTCTTTGGGTAGCTGACTATATTCCTAGAAGTTCTGACCTCCAATGGCGATGAGCCGGTCTCCTTTCTGCAGGTCAGCCAAGGCGGCAGGGGAGTTGGGGATCACCGTCTCGATGCCCACGTGCACAGCGTCACCTTCACTGGCCGCCACGTGCCTGAATGTCATGCCCCAGCTACCCGATGGCCCTTTCACCACTTCGGTCTGTAACACACATACACACTCATAGTCAGATGAAGTAATGAACAAACTGGATCTTTGGACCCAGTGTACTGGTCCACTGGGGTCCACTATCCTACTACTAGTTGGAATGCATCCAACTAGTGGAGAGACAGACAGGGGTTGCTCAGTCAGATGAAGACATTTTTATTCAATCTGAATTGAATTTAAAACATTATTCAATTTCAAATGAAATTTCACTCAACAACAGAGACCAAACCCTGGGAACATTCCATCAGATGGACAAGCAACTCTGTTGTAAAAGTAATTTTTTCATGTTTTTCATACATTATTTAATCACTCTTTTTGACGTAACACAAAATACTACAGTGGATGTGACAAAACAGCCATTAAGACATTCCAGTAGACTGGAGGATTCCCACTCTTCAAGGGAACAGGCCTGGTCTGGTGCCTCTGTGCACAGCTCTGAATGCTCTTTTCCACTACACCCTCCTCGTGTACTGTTCTAATGATGACAAACAATGTATCCACTGCTCATTTGCTACATCAGGAACGTGTGGGGGCGGCACTTCACATAAAGACACTATAAAAAAACAGCACCATTGATTGTGTGCCATTGACAGCGCGCCTTCCTCGGAGTGTCTCCTTCTCCAGAAAGACACAGTCACGTCCACTTGTTGACTTAGGGCACGGAACAAATGCAACACAGAGGCGGGAAGACCAGGCCTGTAATTATGCTGCTGAGCAGTCTGCAGCTGCCTCAATCTCTGTCACCATACATACGCGCAACCCCACCCCCTCCCCCCAAACACACACGCACACGCACACACACACGTCTCCTACTGCGCACCTGGCCCAGCCGATGGCTAACCTGTTCAGTTTCCCCGTGAAATCAGATAAAAACACAATGAGGGTGGTGGTGTGGGGTGGTGTGGTGTGGGGTGGTGTGGTGTGCCTCCTAACACAAAAGAGAGAGAGAGAGAAAGAGAAAGAACAGCTGGATGCCGCCTCCACAAAGGCGATGAGAATGTGGCGCGCTCACCTGCACCCAGCCCCCTTCATCACCTCCACCTCGACTACCCCCCCCCCCGCCCCCGCCCCGCACCAGTCGTGTATGGAGCAGCGTGTGGGGTGTTTTCACAGGAGACTGGCTCCTGTGCACTCCAAGGGGACTACTGAAACCCCTTGTATGCAGTTTTCTCCCTCCCTTCATCTCTGCTGAACATGTCAAGTTGAGAGATTGATAAGAAGGGAAGCGTGGGCATAGTGTGTGTGTGTGTGTGTGTGTGTGTGTGTGTGTGTGTGTGTGTGTGTGTGTGTGTGTGTGTGTGCATTGTACATTGTTTGGTGGTGGGGAGTTGTCTTGGCTCTTGCCGAGACAGACAGGACCCAGAGCTGTGCAGCAGGAGATGGATGAGCGTCATTTCCCAGCATGTCATTTGTTATCATCCTTCAGGAGGGGCCTGATCAAGTTAACCACAGAGGGAAAAAGGCACAGGAGGCAGGGAGTGTGTGTGTGTGTGTGTGTGTGTGTGTGTGCGCAAGATTACAAACAGAGAATACAGGCTGTGTGAGTGTGAGTGTGTCTGCTGCCGTTTTTCCAGAGCTTGGCAAACAAAAAAAAAAGATTAAAATAAACTTTTCAGTTCTAGAGGGAAGGAGGGAAGGAAGGAGAGGGGAAATGTGAGAGAGAGAGAGAGAGAGAGAGAGAGAGGGAGAGAGAGAGAGAGAGGGGGGAAAGGAAAGAGAGGGGGAGAGAGAATAAGCAGACACTGCCAATGACAACAGCTGAGAGAGCAAACAAGGTTGGACGGTTTCAGGGCATTTATAGGCCAAGGGAAGATTCAAGCACAATAAACAACAAGTTAAAGGAAGTGCTCATTTAAAAACTGTAGTCGGGGAGGTTAACTTAAGAGAATGCAGTATGAGGACTAAACAGTACCAGGACTAAACAACTAAACAAGGGACCCCGTTCCACTGTTCACAGTACCACTGATTTCATAGAAACTCCAGTCTACTGTGTATGTGTGTGTGTGTGTATATATATATATATATATATGTCATTTAGTTGAGTAATGAACTTAATTAAGCACAGTATCGCATACAAAGCAGTGAACATACACTACTGTATGAAGTCCGCCGCAGCACTTAAACCAGCATGAAGTGGACTTGACAATTAATTAGCTGCCATAACGTTTTCATTGGGAACATCAGCAATCTGCTAGCATCTGCCTCAAGGGTCTATCCTTCTGTCATTTCCTATGGAGAGGAAACTATGGATGTCTCTACAGATAGCCACGCTCTGCTAACAAGACAGTGGCAATGCTGTCGTCATGGGCATTATTACTAAGAAGCACATACTAATTATATTTATACGTCTTTAAAAAATGCAACTTTGCCACAGTTTTGATCAATTATTGTGGTCAAGACAAATAATGGTAGACATCGTACTGTTTGGGTCCAAGAACACATGAACACAGTTTTGCTCTCAGAGATGTCTAGGTAGGGAGTGTGAGCGAATAGAAATGGGAGCTAAATAAGAGTGAATGAGGTGGTCAGAGCCGCTGTGAGAGGCTAAGAGGAGGCGTGATGGGGAGGCTAGAGGTCTCTTTGTCCTGGTTAAAAGAGGGGGAAAGAATGCTATGATCTATGCTTACCTTTCATCTCCCAGTGTCCACTTCTGACAAGTGCTCTGAAACTGGACCAGCGCTCCTGAGCACTAGGGAAGGCCACTGTGTGTGTGTGTGTGTGTTTTCATGTGTATGTGTGTGTCTGTGCAAGTGTGTCACAGTGAGAGCAAGTGTTGCATTTATGTGTATTTCTGTGTGTGTGTGTGTGTGTACTTCTGTGTGTCTGTGTGTATTATGTATTTGTGTGTGTGTGTGTGTGTGTGGATGTGTTTGTTTGCAAGGTCATTTTGAATACATTCAAAATGGCTTGCTATTTTAACGCCATGAGCACGCCTGACAACAGCTGCAGTATAATATGACAGGATGCTGGGGGATGGGAGATAAAAGAGACCCAGGAGACAAAGGTGATTTTGTTTAAATGCAACAGATAAGGCTGAGAGGAGGAAACCATGTCCATAACAGCCATTTTCAGAGGTGATGCCAAAGCCGTCTTCCTGACACCAACAAGACGACAACGTTCAGCCACAATTACTGGCAATTTGCAGCAGTAAATGGCAACTAGAGGGCAATTACACCACATACACAGACACACACACACACTAAGACAACCACACACATTCACACACAAATACACAAAGAAAAACACACAAATACACACACACACAAATACAGGTGTGTGTGTGTGTGTGTGTGTGTGTGTGTGTGTGTGTGTGTGTGTGTGTGTGTCTTCAGCACTTCAACAGGTAAACAGATGTAGGGGTACCTCTTCAGTCCGGACGTGCTACACAAACTCAGACATCAATTTAGGCATACAGCTCATCTGTCCAGGCTCTTGAACAGGTGACACAAACAGACACAGTTCCCAGTGGAATATTTCAGGTATTGATCACTCTGTCTGTGAAGCTGGAAGACATAGGTATTTTTCAGTACCGGGACACAGTGGCGCAAAAAGTGGGTATGCGCCATATGCGGTCCATAGGGGCGCAGCACCATGGTGGCGCCAAAGCGATGGTAAAAATAAAAAATAAAAAAATAAAAACATAATTGTTTTGGTATTTTCTATATGTAGCTGTTGTTGTGCGTTTCTAAATCATATATAACATATAACATTTTAGAGGACTAACAGGCTAGAGTAGGCGCCCTATCATAAGATTCCATCATATAATTTTGACACAGAACAGGGAGCGGGGGCACCGTGAGCGCTGAGCGAACAGGTAGCCTACGAGTAGTGAGTTTTCATCTATGTAAAAAGATGGATAAAGCAAAAATGCTGTCAGGGGCTAAAAATAGAAAAAGAAAGAGGGAAAAGGAGATGACATGTCAAGGGATGTGACAGCAGTTAAATAATTGGATGGTAAAAGGCAACAGATAAATTTAAAGTGTGATGTCTGTGCTTGGAGGCTTGCAAATATTCATGTTAACAGACTAGCTAGCCTTTGCTAACACAGGGAGTGTTGCAGCCAAATGGGGGTTTACGGCTAGCTACGGCTAGATGTGCAAAACCGAGGTTGCTGAGCTGAAAACTGGAAAATATAAGGTAGCATGTACAATAAATGACAAGAATCTGGAAAATATAACTAATGCAATGACTCTGGTTTACCATGGAATCATGCATAGATTTACTTAAATATTCATACGTACGTAAATATTCATGTTAATGTTCAAGTTTATCTAGCTCTAATGGCAAGCATCTCACACTTAGAAGAATAATGCAAACAACGCAGAATTTATTTATAGTTTCTATTTAGATAAATGAAATCTAATTATCCAATGTTGTTATTGCATACCCTTCAAAAAATGGGTAGTTGCACCCCTGCCATGACACCCGATTGCTGTGCAGAGCCTGGAGCCTGGACATGTAATGACGACATCACCCACACACACACACATCCATAATAATTACAATGCATCAATGCATCAAACACACACACACACACAGGAATGGGCGGAATACATAAAAATGGATTTTAAAATAAAATACCAAATAAAAATACCCTCATTTTAAATATGAATAAATATTCAAAATAAACAACAAAATACAGTAGCCAAACCATGTATCAAAATAAATGATGTATTATTTTGTATTTTGAAAAATGCATAAAATCACTTTGCAAATCTACCATCTATCAGCTTCTCTTATTTACCAAAAACAGGCAAACTTGTAAAAATGTAGCTGAGCAAGTAACTAGGATTGAGAGTGTGTGTGTGTGTCTGTGTGTGTGTGTCGAGACCCCTACAATGCAGGCCATAGGACACACACATGATAATGCCTCTGAGCACACGCAACTTTTTGAAAAGTCTGCCACTGAGACACTGGTGATGAAGCATGTTGATCAATCCAGTAAGAGACAGTAAAAGCTCTCCTGGAGTAGAGAATGAGATGATTGTGTTAAAGGAAGAACAACCTAGGATAACGAGTTAAAATTTTCGCTTGATTTTCGCATGACACATGTTTCTGACATGCCAGATTACAAATCAGATAGGACTGGAGCTGGAACGTTGATTATTATGTCTTCTAATCATGCAACTCATGAGCTTGCTCAAGCTACACCACAAATCGGACAGAGCAGATTCAAAAGTTTGTTGGATGTGACTGATGCTGCAATAAAATCGGGTCAAAATGGCAGAGTCTACCTGACATACATCAACACCAATCAGAGAGGATGTATGCGTCACATTGACGTTTTACAGAAAGTATCTATCTTGAAGCATTTTTCAAAATACAAAAAAAAAAAAACACCAAAAAAGTATTTTGATACAAAATACAAAGCAATTTCCTTCAACCCAATAAAATCCAAATTCCAAAATACTATTTTGCATTTGAAATTCGAATTTCAATTACACAGATCAGAATTACTGCCCATCCCTGTACAGCCACATACACAAAGACGACGATGACAAGATTGAGTTGAATGGGTGCAGATTGATATCTCTCTCCTTTGCTAAGGCTTGTGCTTCTCCTCCATTCCACTCTTAACCTACTGAGCAGGGGTGTGCGCTCGGCTTGACTAACATGGCCTCCTGACGCTAATGCGCACACACGTCAATGCCAGGCAGCCGATCCGAGGAACGAGGAGGGCTTTACAGGGCACCTGCTCGGAGAAGAGAAAGCGAGATGTCTTGAAAAGCAGCGCGAGGAGGGAGAGGGAGGAGAGAGAGACAGGGAGAGAAAGAGGGCAAACATGCCAAATGTGACAGCGCAAAGGTTGAAGTGGAATGGCTGCTTCACTCTGGAGGCTTTCTGTGTGGGTCTGTGTGTGTGTGTGTTATGACTGCATATGGAGGGACTTGGAGTGATGAGAATATGCTGGAACAAAGGTCTGTGATATTGTATCTGTGTATCTGTGTATCTGTGTGTGTGTGTGTGTGTGTGTGTGTGTGTGTGTGTAGAACATTATAATTGTTGAGTGGGCATGCTGAGTAAGTGTAAGTTTGTACAGTGCAATGATGACTAGTACACTTTGAAGCGTTTATGTCCATATGCTAGGAGCTATGGGACAAAGGAGTTCATTATGACACCCGGCATGCCAGCCTGCGGCTGTCATATAGGTTTAGTCAGATTTTTTTTTTTTTTTTCCTTTTTTGGCATGCCCAAATTTCCGTCAATGATTCCGGGACACTGAAAGACCGGGGAATACCACGAAAACTTGGTGGGCATGTAACCCCACATGGATAGCATGGAACCATCGTTTTCGTTTTTGATCTGTAGCCCCAGCTGGACTGGACCCCCCCGAAAGGAGGGTAGGACAGAACACAGTTTTCTGTGAATATCTCGAAAACCGTAGGGTTTAGGAGGACCATTTTTTTTTTTTGTATGTTGATCTCAAGGGGCCATGTCAACCCATTCCATAACCACTCATTTCATGTATAAGCCACCTAGTTAAACACAAAAAGTAAAAATGAGGTGTTGTAATTGAAGGTATCTGTGACCTAACATAGTCAAAACTGCGAAATTGGAAGTGTAGGATCATTATGACACCCTCTGTATGCACGCCAAGTTTGTGGAATTCCCGTTCATGGGGGGCCACACAATAGAATTAATTTATGTTACTATACACCAACTGGCCTGTAGGTGGCAGGAGACAGTTTTCTGTGAATATCTCGAGAACCGTAGGGCCTAGGAGGTCCACATTTTTTTTGTATGTTGGTCTTAAGGGGCATGTCAACCCATCCCATTACCACTTATTTCATGTATAAAGCACCTAGTTAAAATTAAAAAAGCAAAAAAATTAGGTGTTTTCATCACAATATCTCTGGCTGACAAGGTCAAAACTGCCACGAAATTAAAAGTGTAGGATCATTATGACACCCTCGAATGCATGCCAAGTTTTGTGTACTTTCGTTCATGGGGGCCTTACAATAAAATAATTTATGTGTACATTTAGTGGCGTACACCAACAAAGTTCGGGACACTGAAAGACCGGGGTACACAAAACTTGGTGGGCATGTACCCCCACATGGATAGCATGGAACCGTCATTCTTTGTTTTGATCTGTAGCCCCCCCTGGACTGGACCCCGAAGGAGGGTAGGGCGAACACAGTTTCTCTGTGAATATCTTGAGAACTGTAGGGCCTAGGATGACCAATTTTTTTCCATATGTTTGCCTCCAGGAGTCATGTTAACCCATTCCATGTGCACACATGTGCATAAACAGATACCACACACACACACATACATTTACAGTAATCATCATTATGACACATACTCACACAGTAGACATATGTGCATGCATGCACATGCACAAACACACATCACGCTGGCAAACACACAAGCAGCACATACACACACACACACACACCCACACACATAAACATAAATTTGTACACCGCACACATGCACACACAATTCAAAATTCCCCTGCTGGGCCACCTGAACCATAAAAAAAACAGTTTTTCCTAAATAACTACCTGAACCGTGACACTGAGGATGAAGAATCGGTGTTGGAAGAATCGGTGTTGGAAGAATCGGTCTCAAGGGCCCACATCAACCTGGCTCATAATCACTCATTTGTGATTTGCACCCCCACCCGGTAAAAAATGAAAATGCAATATTATTCTGCTTTAAGATCGCCCTATCTTCAGTTAAGATGTTCAGAACTGCACCAAATTTTATGTGTATGATTGACCTGGCATTCTCGGTATGCCAAGTTTAAGTAGAATTTCATCCATGGGGGTCTAAAAAATTAGGGTTATGTGTACATTTAGTGACTGTACACTCATTGGCCTGTAAATGGCGGTGCACACATATACACATGCACACACAGGCACCCACATACTAATCGGTATTAGAACGGCCGATACATAATTACAAATTCAGTAGGATTAAAAAGAAAGCCAAAATAAATATTCATCATCATCATCATGGCTGCATTTTCAGTATTGGCGAGAAGTAGTCGTTTGTCCACTAGATGGTGCATCGTTGCAGTGAGGCGTAATTTTGTTGGAAGTTAAAAGTGGGTTGGAAAAAAAACAATGGGCGCTTCATACAAGGACTGTAATTTACATGCGAACATCTAATAAGGATAGGGCGATGTTCACATGAAGTGTAATTCCCATTTCTTCTTGAAGCGGGAAATAAATCTGAGAATGTTTATCGGACATGCTTGGTTTTACTGCAGATGCGTTAATCTTGTAATATCAATAAGGACCTAGGTAATGTTACGTTAAGCGTTGGTTGAGTGATGGAGGCATTTAATTTATTGCATTTGTAGAAAAACTATAAATGCGGTTATATAAGCAAATGTATAGCAGCACTGTTTGTATCTTTAGACTGTCATTTATTGCCCGTGCTACAAAATCATTCTGTGCAATGGAAGATTTACCAACGTTACACGGTCTGATACAGTTTTGCCTATACATGCGTGAGACTGATAACGCCTGTTTATTTTGTTTTAAGTGCGTGCAGGGTGTGAGGGGAATCGATGTGCTTTGATTACAGCTTGGTAGTTGTAGTCTGTGAAATTAAAAAGCACGTGTGTGAAGTATCCAAACAATGACACCTTCATTTCATTATGGCTGCTTTAGCAAAACACCTTAAGCTATGTGTAGTGGGTCCCATTTAGAAGTGGCTACTTCATTCCCGCTTTCCTTGACTCATGGGCTGCGTGAAAGTTATTACAACTTTTCGCCCACGAGTTTAAGTCCGCTTGATACTGTAAGGCATAAGCCATTGGTTTCCAAAGGAGATTTTATTTGTGTCCGTAGCATAGCCTATTGACAATTTATGTTGTAAATAGGCCTACCTTATAATCCTACCTGTAGCTTAGGGAAGCTAACAGCTTTCTATTAGGATCTAGTTTGTTAGTTACCGTTTTGTCATAACTCCCTGATGCATTTTTGCATTTAGAATAGCCAGAGCGTATATCTCAATCGGAAAATTAAACAATATCGGGTGCCTATGGACTAGGCTGGGTGAACCCAGCCTGATCTGCCCGCTATTTATTTTTTGATTTCTTAAAAGATTGAGCTTGGTCTGATGAAAGCCAGACTAGCCATGGACCTCAGTTAAACAATGCAAGGGAACATGAATCAGCCTATATTTGCACTAACAATAACGGACAAAAAGCTCTTCAACTTTGGCCCGTTAAAATGTGTATGAACAGTCTAGCGGCGCGCATTTCATCAAGGCCCATTTGGACATGTCAGTTATTTGCACCACTGGTTAGATGTAAAACAGCATTTCGTTTCAGACTAGGCTACTGTTACTTAATTTGTGCATTAACAATAACGTTTCAGACTAGGCCTACTGTTACTTAATTTGTGCATTGACAATAAAGTATTACATGAACTAAAGATGACTAAAATCTTATGTAGAAAAAGAAACATTCACAAAAAATCCATCCATCCAAAAATGACCTTTGTTTTTGATAGCTGTTGAAAACGGCATGGAACTGACAGAGATGTCTTTGTTTAAAAATACATAAAAAATAAATAAATAAATAAATAAATAAATAAATAAATAAATAAATAAATAAATAACATTATGCTGATACCTTTTGCTTTTCCCAAATACAATGTAGCCTACAGGTGTAAGTGACCTTTCATCAATCCAGTTGCAATGGATGAACTGTGATGAACTGCCCTACTTGTGATTGTTTAGAGATTTTAAAGGTTTTATAACAATGCTACATCTTCTTTGGCTATTCTACAATCTATTCACCTTTTCAGCACCAGTAGGCTACTTTCTGTGCCGCCCTTTGCACACACTCAGGCATGCCAAACAAGCATACACAAAAGTTTCAAGAGTGGGGGATGGAGTAAAATATGGAGACAAATTGAAGTGTGATTTATTTTCGCGGAACGGATGTACAGGACTGAGCGGCGGTCATATTTTGTACCGCTATGCGGTACATCTAGTTATTATATTATTTCAGGGACACACAGGGGGTTGAAGGCTGGGTATGGAGAAAGGGAGTCATGGGGAGAATGTATGTATGTGTGGGTGGCTGTCCAGTAGGTGCTGACAGCCATTTATTGAGGCCATTGTGTGTGTGTGTGTGTGTGTGTGTGTGTGTGTGTGTGTGTGTGTGTGTGTGTGCGTGTGCACCTGGTTCCTCTCTGATCATGCCCATCCACGCTTCCTCTGGGAAAATCAGCATATGAGCACCAACCCTTTTCAGAAGTGCAAATACTGTCCCACACATACACACACACACACACACACACTGGACACAATAGGGCGCAAGCTTGGAAAGGCCCATACACACACAAATGTAAATTTATTTAAGAAGAACCTGCATCTGATTTGGACCTGTATCTTCACTAATCATTTGGTTCCATGGCAACCTGCTGAATAGGCACTGGGCTTAATGTCACAGTAATGCCAAAGGGCAATTCCACGCAAAACTGTCACATCCATAACGCCAACACAATGCCATAGTATTTAGTTGGCGTTATGGATGTGACAGTTTTGCGTGGAATTGCCCCAAAAGATATCAAATATTGGGGCTATTTTTATTAGCCAATTAGCCAGATACATTAACTAGGGAAGGGATCACAGTGTTTCAACTGATTCAACTTGCACAGTTTGCTGGCTCACATGCTAACTCATTTCTTTTGGTGATATACTGTAGTTGGTGATGTGCTACGAAAGCTTTTCTTTACATTTTTGCAGGTTGTCCAACCCAGATCATAGCACGATATAGTGCATAGCCTTGGCAGTATGTTGGAATGACAGGACTTTTCATCCTTCCTTCAAATGACTATATACACACCATTAAAAAAAATAATCTGATGATGACACTATAGCACAAGTTGCGTACAGTCTCTTAACTTGTTTTTATTCCACTGTCTATTTGTCCGTGCCATACAAATGTTCTCAACACAGTGGTAGGCTACATGAGCCAAGGTCTGTGGTTCTAACTACTCAGTAACCACAGTTTGATTTACACATTATGTCAAGAAACCCTAGAATCCACCTTAACAGTCTCTATTTAGAGCTGACAAAAACTGCAACTGGACTACCCTGGACATTTCTAGGAACATCATGTACAATAACTAAGGATGAGAGAACGAGGGAATGAGACAGTGTGTTCCTGCTTACTCAATTCAACATGGTCAACAGGCCCGCCAATGTGATTTGGTCCACTGGTAACTGCTTTCCTTTTTTTTTTCCTTTTTTTCTCTCTCTCTCTTGTGGACAATCAAACTCTTCCTTTTTTTTCTCTCTCTCTCTCTCTCTCTCTCTCTCTCTCTCTCTCTCTCTCTCTCTCTCTCTCTCTCTCTCTCTCTCTCTCTCTCTCTCTCTCTCTCTCTCTCTCTCTCTCTCTCTCTCTCTCTCTCTCTCTCTCTCTCTCTCTCTCTCTCTCTCTCTCTCTCTCTCTCTCTCTCTCATCGGGGATCCTGAAATCAAAAAAATGACCCAGGAGCCAAGATCATGGTTTACATCAAATCTCCAAGAAGACTTTGGACTTGCCTTCCTCTTTCCTCCTCTTTGTCGTCACCACACCTCTAAAGCCGTTTTGTTTCCTTATGTGCCATCTTTATCTTAGGCTGAACCAGAGCGACTGTGTAACCTCGTTAACATTGACTGAGAGGCCAGACTGCTTTTGCTGCCTTGTCTCGGTGAGGGGAGAAAACAAACAAGATATGTGTGTGTGTGTGTGTGTGTGTGTGTGTGTGTGTGTGTGTGTGTGTATGTATGTGTGTGTGTGTGTGTGTGTCAACCTACGTGCTCATCACCCCTACACACACACACACACACACAAAACACACCACACACACACCACCATCGATGTAAACAGCCCAATTTCCTGTTCCCTGGCTCTGAAAACCCTTCTCTTTCATCCCTGACTGCTTTCGGAGGCCCCCGATGAAAGGTTAATGTGACAAAATTACGAGTATCAAAAGGGATGCGCCATCTTGCGCTGGCGCGAGCTTTACAGCGGCGCACAATCACGCCGCGGCCGCGTCTGGTCTTTGATCCTCCGCAAGAGGGGGACGTCATGGAAAAGTGGACGCACAGGGAGACGGCCGCCACTCACAAACAAGTTGACGTCCGACGCACAGCCCCTCATCTTTCAGACAAAAGCATGTTTGAGAGCAAATATATAGCACGTGTTGGATATGGCACATAGACACAAGGGATGTTGTCTGGGAAATGTTCCGAGTGCGTCACTGGACACCCAGCCTTCTGTTCTTAATAAAATTAATCTGAACAAAAACAAAACCTCAAGCAGGTGAAATTTGTCATCATTTCTCATGTTTGCCTCATAAACTAACAAGTCCACACAGACCCAGCCTGATTTTTTGTGTATATGTGTGCGCATGGGTTGGGGGGTGAGGAGGGTCTCTGGTTCCAGATGAACCAATAGCATTGCCACTGCTGAGAAAAGGAGCGAATCCGTTTGGCTGCGACCGCTCTGCGCGGTAATCTAATCTAATGGCACATGTCAGATCGATTAGCGTATGGTTATAGGGTACAAGTCCCTTCCAGGCAGGCACACAAGCTATTCGCTGCCACTCCCTATCAGTAGCAGCGCCAGGCAAAAGGGGAACCTGGGCACAGGCAACTCTTTCTCACTGTTCATTTCCCCTATTTTTTACCCCATTGATGTTCGGGGCTTAGAGATAAAAGTGCCTGAAAGTCTTACTCGTACACAGACAGAATCTTAAATGAATAATGTTCACAGTGGAGTCACACTCTAAAGAAAGGAAAATCGTAATGTGGTTTTATTATTTTTACGGCTTTTCCATGTGGACAGTTATATGGTTATGCGGACAGTTGCTGGTTCTAGGCGTGTGTGTGTGTGTGTGTGTGTGTGTGTGTGTTCATATCTGTAAGAGCTTGAAGACTCCCAGAACCACAGAAGAGACATGACTAAGAGTTGGGGGAGTGGGGGTTACTGGTTGACCTATGACCTTTTTAATCTACACTCTCCAACATCATTATGAAAGATGACACGACAATGTGTCATTAAAAAAAACAACAACAACAATAAAACCATGTTGCCATGGATGCATGCTCCTTGAGCATCTTGAGTCTGAAGTATCATCTCTCTATGATAATATGACGCTTCCAGAGACCAGCTGTCTTGGAGGCTTAACGTCTCTGTCCTGTGCGGACGCCACTGCCACAGCTCATCGCACGAGAAGAGTAACATCTTAAGCAGTGAGCAAAGCACTCTGATTGGCTGCCGGGCAGCACAAGTGGTGTCAGGTGTCAGAAGGAAGGATAATGACCTTTAACACATGAGCAATGACATGACGGGCTTCGCTCATAAGTGGCCTTTCCTCGTCTGCCATAACTCAATAACAGCCCTAATCATTCACCAGCCACCGGCTGCTGGCTTAGCATTTCCACCCTCCATCACGTACAATTTTCCAAGCGCTCCATTCAAGGCAAATTGAGAGAAACACCCAAATTAACCCCCAGTGAACCACACCAGTCGAAGCTAATGGCACTGTGACCTGAGTGAAGATCCATCAGGGGTCGGCCAAAATGAAGGCAATCAAGGTCAAACCTGGGTGGTTCAAAACCTGTCTGAAAACTTTGGTCTCCCATCAGTCATCACGAGTTATTTGATGGAGCGTCAGTGTGATTACTGATGTGATGTCAGCCATTAAGGTCCAGTTCGCCTCTTTCTTTTTAATGTGCTGTGTGTGTCTGTATCTGTGTGTGTTCTTTTTCGTGTTGCTCCGATGAGGCTTTTTTTGGGTATGGCAGGACGCTTTTTACAACAAAAGAAAGAAAATCCGGCAAAAAAAACAGAGAAGGACAAAAGTGGTTGTTATGGTAACAGAGTCATTTGAGAAACAAGGTGCTCTTGTCCCTCTCTAATTTGTCCCCATCATGACATAGATGGACCCTGTGGGTTCTTGCTCTCGCTCTTTCCATCTCTTTCTCTCGCTCTCACTTCCCATCTCTCCGTCTCTCTCTCTCTCCCACTCTCCACAGATTCATGCTCTTTATCCTTCACCACACAATTTTTCCCTTTTTCTTAATTTCACCTATTCATTTGCAACCTCAAAAAGAAACCACATTTCTCAGCATTGTTGTGTTTTGTGACACATTCCTTTCAATGTAGCACGCACGCACGCACACGTTACTCATTAGAACTCAGTGGAGACAAGTCTCAATTCAGTGGTTGACAGATGAAGACCCATTCTTATCACACTGACATTTTGCTTCCCTACTTTGGTCCTTTTTGACTAAAAGCTGTCAATCTACTCTCGTCAGACTGGTTACGGTCTCAGGCCTGCCCCTCAGTGGCTCTCAGACACTTTGAGATGCTGCTCACTGCCACTCGGCCACACTCGGTTTTAGAAAACGTTAATAACTTCCATTCTGCCGAATATTATGATCAAGGAATGGCATTTGCTTTGAGGCGCAGCCAGGGTAAGGAGAGAAGAGAAGATGCGAAGGCAAGGATGTCATACTGTCCATCATCGAAGTAGATATAGCAAAGTAGCAAAGATGGGGCGGCACAACAAATATGCACGTACGCACACACACACAGAGAAATACTCTGCCATCAGTTCAGACAATTCCCTCCAGCTTCCCCTCACAAGCTCTGTTTCAGATCCCATTTTACATTCATCAGTCTGTTTTATGATGGGAGTCGGAGCCCTGCTGTGTTTCCTGCTACGTACAAAGTAATAAAATACCAAAAATGTGATTTAGCGTCAATAAACATCACCGTGGATTCAACAAAGCATTGGGAGCATAAACAGATGGCCACTCCAACTAAATCTGATACTCTGAAAATATTGTGTGCATGCACACAGAAAACAGCTTGTGCCACAATCTTTTTTTCTTTTTCAATATTTATTTGACTTAATTTTATTTCATTTTCATTGTCTTCATAACATTGTTTTAATGAACTGAAACATTTCCTTTTAAATAGTCCCTTTTCCCCAATGCCATTTCAGAGGTCAATTCAGACACAATCAAATACACAACTCAGCTAGCTATCCAGTAATATCCATTACTTATAATGAGATGCAGACTAAAAACGTGAGAATTTCCAATAGATAAGATAAGTGGCAGGCTGCCATGATATCCAGACATGCCTTCAGCCATGTCGTGTGTGTGTGTGTGTGTGTCACAGTGCGGAGATTCTGTGTTTGCACCTCAATTCTGATGCTCTTTGACAGTTCATACACAACCCTAAGGCACTGCATCTGACCATGCGTGCGGT